>NC_089525.1:10262320-10570653 GCF_963924715.1 Thunnus thynnus | reverse complement strand
CGCACACACAAACCGTAAAGGACAACTTAGCTCAGGTAGTGCAAAGCAATCTTGGCAGCCAGCCTTGGCATATTCGCAGCCTTTTACTATCAACACAGCGAAATGGAGGGCTGACTCTCACAGCGCGCTGACAAGATAAGGCGTCCTTGGGTAAACCGACGTACAAACCGCATACAGGAAGAGACGGTATTCCACTCCTAGATTATAAGGCATCACCAGCTGGTTTATGGCTCCGTTAATTTGAAGTTGGCAAAATGACAACTCTAAGTGTCACTCAGGAGAAAGACCGATGGAGAAGGAAACAAAAAAAAAAAAAGTTAGAATGAGCGACAACAAAAGCTAGATAGAAAACTCCAACATAGCGCAACAGATGCTGAATATTTTACTCATTTATTCAGGGCCTGCTGTGTTAATGGCTACGTAAATCTGCAGGTCTCACAGAATGGTAGAAACCAGCATTGGCAGGCCTTAACAATGCAGCCTAATTGGAGATAAGGCTGAACAACAAGTATATAGCATGGCCCCATAAATTACAGCTTGTAAACCATCCAGTCCATTCCTGTGCTCTTCTTGTATCATCCCTCTTCTCTACCTCTTTACACTACCAGAGCCTCTCTGTATACAGCTCTCTATATTAAGCATTGTAATAAGCACAGTGGTTATTAATTGAGTTGTTTATTATGGCAAATCAGCTGATGTGTAGTGTGTCAGTGACAGTGTGTGCATCGTCACTTGTCACAGGGTCACTCAGAGACTCTTACGATGTTTGACAAAAAAAGAAAATATTTGTCTGGACATGAAAAAAGAAGAGGTTCGAAGAAGAGAATAGGCAAGAAGATAAAGGTAAGCCCATAGGCTCCATTTATCAATGCCTGTATCTTGAGATAATCTGCACTAAACCACAGGAGAGTATTAGCCTCTTACATTAGCCTTAGTCGCGCTATGTTGTATATCTGGGTTCATAACAAGGAGTGTAATAATAATTATACGCATTAATTACATACTTATAAGTTGCCGATGCATGAACGAAAGGCTTTTGAATAGCTGAAAAGTTATTTGAGTGAAATCCGTTGGGTAGTTTTGGATTTCTGTTTGCTTTTGTGACTGGGGACGCACGGCCTCCAGAACTCTGTAGCCATGCCAGCCAGAGCGACACGGGAATACAAGTGCACTGTGCCTCTCTTGTGTCACTGTGACCTGGTGGGCCGCAGTGGAGCGAGAGACGCACAGTGTGCTTGTATTCCCGTATCGCTCTGGCTGGCAGAGCAGGCAGGGCTTCCATCGCTGTTTGTAGCCGAGCTCCAGCTTACATGTGAGGAGCTGATGGTCGGTCTCTGGAGGTCTGTCTCTGGAGATCTGCCAAGCTATTATTATTATTATTATTATTATTATTAGGAGGCAGCTGTGGCTCAGGAGGTAGAGTAGGTCGAACACTAATCGAAAGATCGGTGGTTCGATCCCCAGCTCCTCCAATCCGCATGTTGAAGTACCCTTGGGCAAGATACTGAACCCCAAATTGCACCCGAAGGCTGTGCCATCGGTGTTTGAGTGTCCTGATGAGCAGGTTGGCACCTGCCACGGCAGCGTCTGCCATCAGTGTTCGAATGTGTGTGTGAATGGGTGAATGTTGATGTGTAGGGTAAAGTGCTCTGAGTGGTCGGAAAACTAGAAAGTTACTATATAAATGCAGCCCATTTACCATCTGTTATTATTATTATTATTATTATTATTATTATTATTATTATAAAAATAAGATGTGGTGTGAAACATTATTTTCTATTTTTTTCCAAGATATGTGTGTGTTTACTGCCCCCTAATATAATATTTATTATAAGTTAATAAATGTAATGGTACAAGGATCGTCAATTTTAGCCATTATCTATCTAAGATTAACTATGGAGCTGTGATGTTCACATCTGGTGTTATAAAACATTTAACAGAACAATACAAATTTAGGCAGAAATAGGTCAAGTTTGGCCTCAACATTAAAGGGCTGTCATTAATAACTTCCCATTCCCTTTCCTGGAGCACTATTAAAGTATATTATTGGAGAAGGGTGACAGGTGCCAGTAAACTCCTACTGTCGGTGAGTATAAAGGAGGTGTAAAATGACAGCATTCTGCATTTTAAAAATTAAGTCAGTGTTTAATTTAATTTCTTTATTTCATTGCAGGTCAATCAACCACCTCAACTCCTGGTGCAGAAGGTGGTCATATCACCCAAGAAGCTGACAGTGTTGGTAAGTTATGTGTTTTACTTACACCTATAGAGACAGCTACATTTCCCACATGTAGTTCCCTGTTCATCTCTCATAAATCAAATCTGTCATGTGGGGAGTGTGTAATAGCTTTAAAGACTGATTCTGGAGCAACATTATGGAGCCATCCTCCAACATCTTATCTAAAGTCACGTTTTAAAAGCAGAGACATTTGATGTTCTATTTATTATTTTTGTGTGATATTTAATTTTAATTTGACTTGTATTTTTTTTTACACAATCTGTTTTAAAAATGTATATACTTATTTCATTTATCCAATTTCATTTAATCATTTATTTAATGTTCATATTTGTTTATAAGTATTCTGTAGTTCTTACTTAAAAACAAGAGAGGTTGCTTCTGTGCCATATGTAGTGAGAACGCATGAGTCAGAGGGGCCCCCAAAGGTCTAGCGCCAACTCTGTACACCATACATTATGGGCTCTAATTCTTTGCTTTTTGCACCCATTTCCCTGCTTATTCCTTTAAAATGTTCTCTTATTTTATCCCACGCTGTGATCGGACCGTCCTCCATCCATCCTTCCCTTCTTCCCTCCATCCTCTTATTCCTACTTACCCCGGCCTTCCCAGGGCTGTAAAGAGGGCTGTGCAGATTGAACAGTAAATTAAATTAATGTAGGCCATTTCTCAATCATTTTTCATCCCCCCTAAAATGATTAAGGCTGACGTAAGAAGTTCATTAAAACAGAAAACATTAGGCTCATTAAAAAGCCATTAAAACTATCGTGGACAGGTGATTTATGCCGGAGTAAGACTGGGGGAGGAAATGATTGGACGGGGGGAGGTGAGTCCGAACAGGAGGAAATGGGAGACTGAGTAAGGTTGATGGTAGGGAGTCAGCTTTTTAAAAAGGGGGTCACAAATAGTAAACTCACATGAATCGGAGGGGAACAGAGGCAAGAGTGAGGAGAAAGAAACAGTGGGTGGCAAGCATTAGAGCCTTTTAAGTGCTGGGACCCTTCCTTTCCATTTCACCTAAACCGGCACTGTGACTTAGAGAAAACAGCTCTCTCTGTCTCTCTAATGTCTTCACACTAAGTCAGCAGAGCTACACACCAGACATCATTAACTGTCCTTAACTCTGCCCATTAGGCTCTGGCATTTACCAAAACTAAATGTCATTGTTCCTAATCATCATCTGTAAAATGAGACACAATATGTATGCATGGGAATGTGTGCACGTACAGATGCACTCATGCATACTAACGCCTCGAAATTTGTCCAATTTCACCCCTGTCTAAGTAACAAAACTTGTTCTATATGTTCCGTCCTTTGTGTGTTACATCTGTTCAGAATATGGTGCGTTCAGCCAGATAACATCACAAAGCCCATTCTCTTCGTTTGACAAGACGGTGGGAGAGCTTTCAGCTTACTGTTGCAGATACAAAGTGGCAGAGAGATAGGTGGAGAAGGAGAGGCGGAGGGGAATGTTTTAAAGGTCTTTGAAGCAGCAGGCGGTAGTTTTATATCGGATAGATTCAGCTGTGTGCTAACGCAGCAGCCGGTGACTCAGACAACAGTGAGCCAGGTTTCTAGAGCTCAGCTCACCTGGAGAGGTTCAGCAGATCGGATGGTTTGATTCTGCTCACTCTCTGTCTAGCTGGAGGCAAGGTTTCACTGATATCAAGCAGACAAGCTCTCTGTGATACTAATGCATCACTGCATATTCAACTTGGCAAACATAGAGAAGACCCACTTATATTTCTCCTAATATTTAAGCTTTTGTAGAAATTTGATTTAAACACAGAAATTTTTTAAACACAGAGGAAGGCACTGTTAACATGTTTATTATGTTAACTTCCTCTTCTTGGATTAAATTAACTATTAATCATGTTCTCTTTTATTTTTTTTTCCCTCCTCAGTACTTTAGTTTCTTCTCTATCTCCTCATTTTACACAAACATAGTATAGAACAGGCCAAACTTATCAAGAAGGAAATCCTTTGCACATTATTCATTCTGATTCTCTAAAGCATGGTCTGTCAGTTTGCAATTTATTCAAATATTCACTGGTCCCTTTGAATGTGGAAATGCATACATATTGTTACCGTCGGACACATAAAGCATGCAGAGCGGGCTTGAAGGGTTGGTATACTGCAGCTCTTTTGCTCCCTCTAGGTATGCTCAGCCCTGTTGCATTTTCACCTTTGAAGACAAAAGAAACCTTTACATGTAAATGCACAAGAGTGTGTGCACAACATACATATCCAAGTAAACAAGCTCCCTCTTTCATGCAGATGTTTTGTGTTTAAAGAGAATTCCAAATGGCACCATACGCGGGCCAGTTCATGCTTTTAACCCAAAGGGATCCTGCTGCAGGCTCCCTAATTGTGTGTGAAGCTGCCAACTGTTTTTTTTTTTTTGTTTTTTTTCACGGGTGTGTGTTTAGTGTCTAACCATCCAGCTGACAAAGACACACTTTGATTTATTGGCAAACAGTTGAGCTAGTTAGCAGACTGCAGACACGAACAGAGTTTGCGTAAGTGCCTGTGAGTATAAATGCACATGCACTGATGATTGTGTGTGCGTGTGACTGTTTAGCACCACACAGAGAGAATGTCAAAGACGTAGCTGGCTGTTGGTCACACATATCTAATTTGCAAACTGGCTAGGAGTTCAAAGTTTCCTCGCTGAGTAACCATATATAATGACAAAAAAATATTCATGTCATCTCTTTCTATCATTAATGTCTTTACTTTGTTTGATTTTTTTTCCTCTTTACTTGTTAGTTTTTTCGCCTTTCCTTTTAGAATTTCCCCTGTCACTCCCTGTCTTTGCTTTTATTGCATAATTTGCTCACAAAATCCTCTGATCTGTTCAGCTCCAAAGGATCCTGTTGACACATGAATTATGGAATTGAACATTATTCAACAGTATTTCACGCTCCTCTTTACATTGTGTTGCTACGAATTTATTGGTGGGAAGTGCAGATAAGAATAAAACATGATAGTGACTCTGATTTGTTGTTGCAAAGTCTGATGCAATATTTGCTTACAACACAGCTGTGTAGTTCCACTTTATACACACTGCTCCCCTATAGAGTATAATAATTCTTATGCAGATATACGCATACTATCATGCTCAAATAAAGTCTTAGTTACTTTTTGCATATATACAATAGAGATGCACTGGTTCTCTTTGGTTGAGCACATTAGCGCTGCTTGTGTATTGTCTTGTGGTTTCTTGTTGCTGGGCAAACACAGTTTAGAGCTTTGCTGTGCCCCACAGAGAAAAACCACACTTGGCTACATATTCATAGAAACTGTGGATACATTTGTGACTTGTTTTGATTTTTTTTTTTCCGTGTAATTACCACAGATTCTGGGAGCAGCTTGTGGTGTGTGCGTATGTGTGCGTGTGTGTGTAGCACACGCTGTCAGAGGTGGTGCTGTTGTGGTCAGCTTGAAACAGAAGTTCACTGATTCTAAGTCGAAGCCATGTTTCACTCGACTACACACATACACCACACCCTGGCGGAATATGGCCAGTGGGCTCCTTCAACCCAAATGAGTGACATGCACGACCAGCTTCAGCTTTTAATGAATTAGTCATAACTGTCATCATCAATCAATCAATCTATCAATCTCTCAGTCACTCCAGCACAGCTGCCACAGGGGCATGCATTATGCATAGTCTGTTAGTCTGAAAAGGGAGACAAACTACTCATTTCAGATGCATAAGTTTGTGTAGAACTCTAAGGCACCTTTTGTAAGGTTATGAAGCGTTACGGCTCGGCGATGCTAACTGCGAGGCAGCAGCTGCGTGAGCGAGTTTAGTTTTCTGATGGAGTGACTAGCAGCTATCTTTGACTTCCTGACAGCAGACCATCAGTTGATTTTCTCTTGTGTTCTCTCTTTTCCTCAGACTGATACATGTCACCATTGATTCGGTAACTGGACAACTTCTACCTGTTGTGTGACTGCTCTTTTAAATGTTGTTTAGTTGAGTGGTAGTTTAATTAAATTCTGAATTTGTATGCAAGTGTTCTTCTTTTCTTTGAAAGGGGTAGAATGACAATGGGCTCATTACTTGTATTGTTTATATTCATTTCGACTCTTCGACTTTTTTTACTGCAAGTTAAAATAATTTTAGGAGTTTTAGCACAGTGGGAAAAAACCTGTTCATGTGCATGCATTAAGTATTCATCATGTTATCATCTAAGGATACACCATTTACTTTAAGGTTATGTCTTAATTTTAGGTTTAGGGTTAGAATCATAAGTTTAGTACAAACTTCTAAGGAATTAGCCTAAGTCAACGCAGGACAATGTCCTCACAAGTATAACAGTATCAGTTTGTGTATGTGTGTGTGTGAGTGACAGATTCATACATGAGGAAAGTAATTGCTCCAGCAGTTTATCTTTACCGAGTCACAAACCGTGCAGCAAGAGGTTGAAAAATTACATTACATATTAAGACCAACATGAGTGTAATTCCACAAAAACACAATGTTGTTATTCCTCAAGACCATTTCAAAAAAGGTTATTCCAATGACAGTGGATTCACTGTTTAGAGATGAATGTAGTACATGTTTGAAAAGTGAATGCAGTTCTGCAGTTATTATCTTCTTTGTTCTGACTGTCTCAACTCTTTGGAATCACAAGGAGCTTGTTACAAACTCTGAGGTCAAACAGCGAGATGAAATATGTAACGTGTATCCTCAGCAAAAATGCTTTGACTTGCACACTTCACACCTCGGCCTCCCATCCTACTTTTGGTGGATTCATAATTAATGATCTATAAATGAATAATGCATTTTCATTTCACCCACTCCAGTAAAACAAGAATTTGTGGCGTGTGACCATGTCTACTCAACTTAACACAACTGTTTGCCTCCCAACAATTGATCTCCCCCTCTCTTCTCTTCTCCTCTCCTCTTCTCTCCTCACTCTCCCCTCCTGTATAGATTTCTACGATCCCACAAAGAATGAATTTTCCATACACCTGCTTACCTCCATTCACTCGAATCACCTTTTTTTTGTCCCCACACTGATCATCCAGTTGCTCGTACCATCACTTTGCCCAAAAGTGAGACGATCCATTAATCAGCAAATAGTGCATTACCTTTGTAATTAACATTCAACTGAGTTTCACCCAGTAATATTTCATTAGTTTATATGCAAATAATTTTGAGCGATTGCCTCATTTGGTCTGTGAGTGCAATGATGTATTGGTCTGGTGAAAGAATTTGTGCGCGTATGTGTGTGTGCATGCTCGTGTGTGCGCCCCCGTGTGTGTGTGAGTGTGCATGCACTCATACTGTAGGTTAACACATTTTCATGAACTCTCTCTATCTCGCTGTCTCTCTAACACACATACACATATAGTTTCTCTCAGTCACAAACACACATAAGCAAATGCACGCATGCAGACACACACACGCCCATGATAGATGGCTAGGCCATATATCCTTGTGCTGGGTTTTTAAAGGCATTAAGCTCTTTACTCACAACAAACTAATTTCAAATTCACTGCACTCCATCAAACCTGAGCTGACTGTTAAAATAGCCTGGTCTCAGTTTACCTGAAATATACCTGCAAATACTTGAGGGTTGCACCTAAAACCTGTTCTGCATGTTTATTTCTCCAACGTACAAGACAGCTTAGAAAATAAAGCTTTTAGCATTAATTCTGCAAACTCAGTATTCTGAGCCACCTCTTCCAGCTGACAGCTTCCTTTGATCCTATTTTACCTCGGTTTACTGTCATTGTTTAGTTTTGTCACTTAAAGGCCATTCAGTCTTGTTAATGAGGCTAGCTAACCAGTTCATATTTATGCCTGTACTCATATTTGTATCATGACAGAATAAGAAAATACAGACATTTCAATCAAAACACAAAACAATTATTAACAGACACATAAGTAGTCTTACTATTGTATCAACCAAACTGCAGCAGAGTGTATCTCCAAAGTCCGCAAGCAGCAAAGTATCCACAGGCTAACAAGCTAACAGGCTAACAAGCACTGAGTCAACTGTCTATAGGCTAACAAGCTAACAAACATCGAGTCTAATGTCTCCAGGCTAATAAGCTAACAGGCTAACAAGCACTGAGTGTACTGCAAGCCCCCAGGAACAATGCCAGGCTGTGAAGTCAATTGGACATAGCGGCCAAACTGTGTAATTACAAGTCACGTGATGCCATTGGGCCCAAAAAGACTTTTTCCTATAGACTTACATTGTCAAAGAGACGTCTGTAAGTCAGCAGATAACTTTTATGAGCGTCACAATCCCCATGAAGTGACTCGTCTCACTATCAGAATTCGATCCGTTTGGTCTGATCACATTTCAAAAGTCTAGAAGAGCCACATGATTGAATTATTCTAACCCCATTCAAGTTAAACTGGAAGTAGCCGGCTAAGGTGACAAAAGTCAATGGTGTACTTGCTCTTTGGGCCCCACAGATGGGGAAGCAATGTGGAAGAAGTTGAACTTATTTGGCTTCATGCACCACTGAGCAACTTTCATAGGAATGAATGGGGCCCTGCCTCCAACGCTGTATCCAGTTCTCTTATACATCCATGGTCTCCTGTCTACAGGCTAACAAGCTAAGAGGCTAGAGGTGAACACTGTCTGACTGGTACATGAACAAATCTGGCGAGCCCCTGGGCTTCCTCTCGGTATTCTTTAGCACGAGCAGCAGATTGGTATTTACAGGACATGTCGAGGGCAGCAAGTATGTCCGAGAGCTTTTATCAGTACTAGCAGCAGTCAAGTCGAGTCTAGTATATGGGTCTTAGCACAGCAGCAAGGTGAGTGCATACAGCTATGGTAATACCTGACGGACAAATGTGTCAGTCAGTAACCACCTGCACTGCTTAAAGCAGCTAAACGTCACACAGCACTCAAGTAAGCCTTTAATACAGTTTATGGTTGTAATGCTTCTGTTTTACCACTGGCAGCTTCTCTGGTGACATATAAAACAAAGTATGCAGAAGAAAGCAAGGGCTTTGTTAGTGTTAGACTTTATAGTGCAAGTGTTTGGCTACTTCCGGGGCAGTACAGACTATTGACTGTATATAAATAGGGACGACGCGTCTCCACTTCCTACCTCTGTACAAAAGTTGAAGCCAAAATATATCCTTTCTAGAGCTGCCATCTTGCTTGTGTGGCATCATTTGGAGCCAGAGTCTGCACAGTAGAGTAAGTTGGGGAGCTGTCGTGACGTCCATATTTATATACAATCAATGGTACAGATTGCTGATTGTATATGGAAGGCAGCTCCCAAAAAGGAGATATTTTGTCTTCACTTTTGCATAGCTGTAGGAAGTGGAGACATATTGTCCATATTTATATACAGTCAATGGTACAGACCCTTTTCGTATCAAACCTTCAAAGGAATCAGCACTTTGGATTTGTTTGTTCATCTTATGCCAGAACTATCTACTGATGGTTTTATTTTTTCATCATGTTGGTTCACACATTGGCCTATATGTTGGTGAATGCAGCCATTTTTTATTTTCAATATTAGTCGTGTGACAATGTGTTTGATAAATTAGCTTCCAGACTAACAAAGTAAAAATGGTGGTTTAGGGATGAATAGTGAAGAATGTAAATAATGTCAACATCAGTGTAACTTTGCTCCAAAGATTTCAGTTTTTTTCTATTTTTAAAATATTTTTTATATTTGTAAAACCTGGCAGCTAGAAAGCTTTTTTTATGCGCCAGGCAAGACTTCTTTTGAAACCTGCAAGGGCACCTTCCTGTACTGTTAAATATAAGAAACATCAGCAAATAAAAGTACACTGTTAATGAGAAGTAATTATTAGTGGTCTGTAAGTAGGAGGGTGTAGACATTGGTAAGGTAAAAAATGTGTATATGACAAGCATTTTCAAAAATATGACATCTATCAGTTTAGATCAGAGCACATACCTTACCAAAAAGGTACCAGAATGTATACAATTTATTGTCTGTAAAAAATACTTCACACATATCAAATGATTTGAAGTAGAAAATTAATTTATTACACACTTAATTGACATTAGCCTTAATTTGACACGAAGGGTGAGTTAAGTATCCCACCAGCTCCCTTTGTCTTCACCATGTTGTGTCCCTTCAACCATCACTGAAGCACTCGAAAAGAAAGAAAGAAAAGAAGAAGAAGAAAAATATGAGATTTTATTTCTGAACATGCACTGTGATTGGATCAAATACATTGCAAAAGTCTTCAGGTCACAGGTCTGCAAAAAAATTACACCTGCATCACCTGTCTGCCTTGAATATTTTGTGTAGGGAGATGTGCAGCATACCTTTGAGGGTTCCAAGCTTGTATGGTGTTAAGGGAGGCTTTGCTTTGGTATTTTTTGTTGGGTATTCGTTCCCAAACACTCTTCTTCCCCTCAACTCTCCTGTACCCCAGATGGCGACAGCCAACTCTTCTACAAAGAGTGAGTCCTTTGTTGTGGAGTGGATTCCTCTACACACCTCCTCGCGCAGCCAGATGTCTTTTCCAATGTGGATCTGAAAAAAGTAATACTTTGCAGCTTATTTCTGAGTGATTAATCTCAGCTAAATACCTTTGAACACAACAAATTAATCAGCAACCAAAGCTTGAAATGAAGAAATGTTTGTACATTGAGGGCTTTATGTAGTGAAACATTTTTCAGAAGGCTGCTAGGTGAATTGAGAGCTTAAATACAGCTAATAATGGAGTTACAATTGTTAAGTGAACAGAAAGGTTACTCCAAACTAATGATAATATAGTTCTGTGTCCTCTTGGTGTGTATTGCTAACATGTTAGCCATAAACAATTTTTAAGCCTAGATTATATAAAACTAATGTTGCTAGTGTTTTGGAGTCTCTCTGTCTCATTGTGGTCAAATTGCTTAACACAAACTACATGTTTATTTACATATTTGCCATTACATCACTGCAACTTATTTACTAATTGCATCAGTCAAGCGAAGTTTATATTATTGCCTCTGTCTGTGTGACCTTATGTTTGTCTGTTAGTTCAGTAACTTGACAAAATGGTCACAAATTTTGTGGAGAGAGTTTTTATAACATGCCTAAGGACTGACACACAAGTGCTCACGTGCACACTATTGATTTGGACACTAATTTCAGAGTGTGCAGTCAAAAACAAAAGACTCAAGAACCTGTGGAAAAAATATGTACTATGTATGTATTGTTTATTGCTGGTGGTGTCAGAGGTGCAATGGTTGGTTCACAGAGTCGAGAGGTCACTAATTCTTTCTCCAAAGAATATGAATATACAACACAAAGAAGGGGTAGAAGAAAAAGTTCAACAATAGTATTAATTAATATAACATTGGATATCTATCATTAACAAGACTAAAAGGTCTGTAGCAATGACAGCAGCCCTGTGAGACTGTAACACTTATTACCCACCAGAATAAAAAAAAAAAAAAAAGGTAAATGGATGAAAAATGGAGAGACAGTCTACAAGTGAATATTGCTCCCCTTCCTCACTGAAATGAATAGAAAGTGAATTTCAATGTGACTGCACCTTAATAGGTTATATGTGGGCCTATTGTGATGGGCTGATTGTGTACAGGTACAAATTTCAGTATACAGCAGATTGTGTCTGTTTGTGTCTTTTATTGTAGTAGCTGATGAGGATTCTAATAAAAAATAAACAGAAAAGCTGAATTGGCCAAAAACTACCATTATGCTTTAAGCAATTTGTTTGCAATTGAAAACAAATGTACTCACTTTGAGAAAAGACGTTTCAGCAGTTCAAGATTTTGTTGCAATGTTAAGTTAGCATTTCTGTAAGAGGCCGCCTCCCCTTCCAGTTACATTTACAGTTCTCCAATTCAGCACAGATCTGGGGAAGGCTACAAAAAGAAATCTGCTGCATTGAAGGTTCCCAAGAGCACAGTAGCCTCCATAACTCTTAAATGGAAGAAGTTTGGAACAACCAGGTCTCTTCCTAGAGCTGGCTGCCTAGTCAAACTGAGCAATCAGGGGAGAAGGGCCTTTGTAAGAGAGGTGACCAAGAACCCGATGATTATTCTGGCTGAGTTCCAGAGATCCTGTGTGGAGATGGGAGAAACTTCCAGAAGGACAACCATCACTGTAACACTCCACTGATCTGGGGTTTATGGCAGAGTGGCCAGAGTGGTCTCAGTGAAAGACACAGGAAATCCTGCTTGGACTTTGCAAAAAAGCACCTAAAGGACTCTCAGACTGTGAGAAACAAGATTCTCTGGTCTGATGAAACCAAGATTGAACTGTTTGACCTCAATCCTAAGCCATATCATTCTAAATGTCATGTCTGGAGGAAACTAGGCACCGCTCATCACCTGCCCATTACCATCCCAATGGTGAAGCATCGCGGTGGCAGCATCATGCTGTGGGGGTGTTTTTCAGTGGCAGGGACCGGAGATATCCTTAATGAAAACCTGGTCCAGAGCACTCAGGACCTCAGACTGGGCTGAAGGTTCACCTTCCAACAAGACATGACCCTAAGCACACAGCCAAGACAGCACAGGAGTGGCTTTGGAACAACTCTGTGAATGTACTTGAGCGGCTCTGGCCAGAGTGCTGACTTAAAATAAATAATACCAAACACATAGATGTATCAGACTTAATAGAAGGCAATTTCAGAAATATGACCTTTTCTTTTGTGTAAAAAATAAACATACAGTTGATTTTTTTCAAGAACGTGGTTCTGTTACAAAACTTTGCTGGCTTATTTTGCCACATATCAACCTCTTGACTTTGTGGTTAAGTTATTTACAATTTATCGTGTAGCATAAAGTCAAGAGGTTGTGATATTTAGCACAACAAGTTAGCTTAGCTCTAAACAGAACATAGTTCCTGCGCATGCACAGTGGCATCTGATGTACTGCTTTCCTGACGGTTCAAATTTTATCACTGTTGTTTGTCTTTGAAACTCTTTCTGACAAAAAAAATAGCCATCGCCTTCTGGGTGAAGGAACATGCCACCCAGTGCAGTGGTGTGTCTCACTGATGTGTTATTAATAATTTTTAGAAAACAATGGACGTCTACAGCACAGAGGAATAACATATATCAATTCATTGTTGGTTTGGCTCTGCACATAAGATTTATTGAAAAAAGAAAAATATAGAAATCACCAGCTTTATCCTTCCTTGTTTTTGGTTTTTGTAGTCAAATGTCTGACAAAGGTTAAAAATTAGAAAAACATGCCACAGTACCACAGTTCTGGATGGCGGACAAGTCAAACATCTCACACAGGCAGAGCACCAGACTTTTGGCTGTGATTACATTCGAGCAAAGAGATGCAATGACTGGTGTGTCAGACTGGCTGATGGATCTGGGGGAGAGTTGCATCAGATTCTCTCTCATGATGTAGATGTAAAAAATGAACTTGCCTTGCTTTTCATCTCATTTTACACACTTCCCACAAGGGGTGTCTGAGCCACACATTGCCTGCATCAGACAAGGTGATAGATCACAAATGCAGCTGATTGCAGTACAGAGATTATTCCACAAGTGTCTTGTCAGAGAATATGCTGAGAAAGTGTTTGTGTGAGACTTACCTATGCAAACAAGTAAATGCTATGTAGCTAAGAGTGTCAACTACACCACCTCGGAGAATTTCACCCCAAGGAAATTCTGCACACAACAAAAAGGGCCGCCACAATGGTCAACTAAAATAAAACAAAATGCACACACACACCACACGCACACCCAGTTGGCCAAAGGGAGGACACAACAAAGGGAGGGAATCTACAAATACAAGCAAAAAAAAAGAACAGAAACAAAAACGAAAACACATACTGCTATATTATTACAGTGAACCCAGTAGCATTCCTAGTGTCCTAAATGGACAGCTTCAGTTCACTCCTGGCTGAACTAAGCATGGACAGAGCTGCGCAGCCGAACTAGTTGCAGTGAAAAAACAAAACACAAAATAAATAAATAAATAAAAGTAAACGCAGCCCATATACCATAGAGTTGTTGATATGCAGAGATGTAAAAACACAGAAACAACACAGTTGCTGCAGAAAAGTAGCTATACAGCTGATGTAGTGATGTAAAGATGTAAAAAGTACTTGCAGCACTTGCTCAGGGAGAGGGGCCCGGGACTTTGGAAAGGGCCACCCACTGTAGTGTGCAGTCTGGCTTCAAAATTACCTGCAAAGTGTACGAAACATTAAAATTGCTGAGAACTACACCTGAATTAAAAGTAATGCAAACTCATGTATACATACCAAAAACAGCGAAGGTGTAGCTTCCCTGCAGCGGGAGGGAAAGAGCTGCAAAGCTGCAGATCAATCACTATCACAGCAGACCAGAGACCAGAGACCGAAAAAAAGAGTTACATTTAGCTGGAGGCCAGATTAAAGCTGCCAAAAGTTAGCGAGTTAAGATTGAGCCAGCCTACCTCAACCAACACGAAGCTGCGTTAAGCAAGGGCTCAAAGAGAGGCAATATTACTCTGGGTCTGCAGCCAGGAAATCAGTGGACCATGCTGTGAAATAAAGGAGCAGAAGCAGATATAATGCCAATGGCACACGCTATGAACGTGCAGCACAAGTAAACTGTAAAAATGCACACCTTACAATTGCTGGGAGACCAGATTGCGAGGAAACACAGCAAACATGCCAGGGCGCCAAACTGCACGCGCCAGGAAAGTGAGCTCCAGGAAGAGACAGGTCTCCATGGAGCGGTCACCTGCCTAGATATGGTACTGAATGGCGCTATGCAGTGATCAGTGCACAGCTGATTCATTGAATCCAGCTTTGTTACAACTCAGTGGGCAGGAAGACAGGAGGAAAACCTAATTTGCCACATATGCAAACAAGTAAATGTTATTTAAACAGTGTTTTAGCATGCTATTAGCTAACAGAACATTTCACTTAAGGCGCATTAAGATGCAGAGTCTGCAAAGATTTTCCCCCTGTTCGCTGCATTGTCCCTGGGTTTTGAGAACATTTTTACGAATGAATATGAATATTAAACTTGATTTTAACGGTCTGCTTGTAATCATCTGGAGCAGGGTGGCAGCAAACAATTATTTCATTATCATTAATCTGTTGATTATTTTCTCAATTGATCGATTAATTGTGTGGTCCATAAAATGTCAGAAAATGGTGAAAAATGCCAAAAGCCCAAGATAATGTGTTCAAATTTCTTGTTTTGCCCCGACCAACAATCCACATCCCAAAGATATTGACAATGTTTGTTTGCATTTGGCTTGAGCTCAACCTGCTAATTTTAAAAGGACAGTGGTGAGCTGGTGGAAGGCGACTGGTGCCATCTTCGCAGTCACAGTACAAGCGGCTGTTAGCTTCTAGCTAACGACATAGTTGTGCTGCTAGGGGAAAAAGTATGAGCAAGTTTAGATGGGTGCCTTGTTTCTGTATGTCTTAAGACCTTTACACACTGGGGACGTTTATTTTGTGTGATTAATTTGCATGTCATTATATTTTTTCAAACTTGTTTTCATCATGAGTATGTTCACACAGCACGAATATTATGTGGCAAAAAAGCGATCAGTTTTTTTTCAGAACAAGGTCGATTTTTCTGAGCTTTCCCCTATCAAATAAAGGCATCAACCAATCATGAAGCATAATCTGCACAGACAGCTGTTTATCGTGAAGGCCCACATGGGGTGTTGACGCGAGACGCAAATATCCTGCTGTATGTGTTTTGAAATTGTTTACTGTATCTACATTGATTGATCAAGATCATTCCTGTCTGTCAGTGAACTCACCTGTTTCACTGCAGGCAGACAGGTAGGCTCGCTCACTATAGTGGGCAGGGAAGTAAAGCCAATGAATCAATATATTGATTCATGTATCATGTATCATCCTATGCATCATCATCATGTATTTATAAATGCAAACAATGTTGATTTCTTCCTATGGAGCCAACATGAAAACTATTTTGGTTCAGTAAATTTCTGCTGTCAGTCAGCCTGATGAAGGCAGTTTGCCTGGCTGCTGTCCTCTCAGCTCCCCAGGAGTTGCTGCTGACAGATGGCTGCTTCTGTGGACAGAGACGCTGAATGCAGGTTTGAGATCATCAGATCTTGTCCTTCTCCTCCTTATTTGACAAAAGAAGAGGAGAGCGTTTTATCCAGCCAATCCACACTGGCTTCGACCTGTGTTCAGCATTTCTGTCAGAAACAGCCGTCTCTCAGCAGCAGCAACTGGGGAGCATCTTAGTGTCATTAAAATCGTAGGAGAAAGCAGGTATATTATCTTCTCTTTGATGTGATGATTATGTGTTATAAATGTAGCTGGAGAGATAAACATTCCCCTGAAAATCAGCTTTAATACTCTTGATTTAGGTGGTATATTAAAGTAATATGTGAGACAGAACAGTTTGATACAACTAATGTAGGAGAGATGTAGCATGTCAGGTTATGATGCATCCATAGGGTCGTGTAAGATCTTTACTGCTTCAGGGGGGGTCACACGCATGATGAAGTTCAAAGAGGGTGCTTCTCTGAAATTTGTGTTGGGCCCCAAGAAGGCAAGGGAAAGCTCTAACAGGTTGTGTTTGGGTTGTTTACGTTAATCTTAGAACCAAGCATTACTTCAATGCAAGTGCAAATTTTGAATCTTGACCAGTGATACATAGTAAATGAAGAATCAAATGTCAGTGTATAGATTTTGATAAATACTGCACATATATTCAAAATCTTGGGCTGATTTATGTAGTCGTCTACACAGAGATATATGTAAGTTTAATATTGAATTTTTAAGTTTGACTGTATCCAGATTCACCTGCCTGACACACGCTTACCAAGTTGGCCTACCTGTTACACCACATCGACTTAGCTTCACCCAGCTTTTCTCAGCTGGCCAACCATCTACTTCTGCTTGACATTAACCTTTCCAAGCTGCCTGACTAGCCTGACCTGTGGCCCAGCTGAGTGACGAGTTCAATAAGGATGGCCAACCAGCTGCACGTGCCTGTCACCAGCTTGACCAACCCGGTTAACCAGCATAACCGGCTTCAAACCAGCTAAAACCAGCAACCATCTTAAGCTGGTTTAAGTTGTTTTTTTCAGCAGGGTGAAGAGGATCCTTCAGTCAGTAGACGTTAGACTGATCCTGACTGTCTGTCTCATTCACTGCACAGCTTGGCCTCAAAATACTGGCTTTGAGTGGGTCATTTGAGTGAACCTATTATATCCTGAAGGTCAAGCATCATGATTATCTTAAAGGACTCTTCTAGCCCTCCATGCCATTGTGCCTAACATGTGATGCATCAAGGGCTTGTTGGACACAGTAGTAAAAGTCAACATAATGTCAAATTCAGTCAGTGCTGTAGAAATATATTGTGCTCTGTTATTAAATTGCAACAATTTCAACTGTGAAATCCACATAATAACAGTAGAGGTCATTCAACAAAAAGTATTTTTGATCATGGATATATGGTATAAAGGAAAACAAAAAAGAACCTTCACATCAACTTGTGTTGAAAGTTTACTGGAGTTTGTCACACTGAGTTTACACAGAATTAAGGACATACCGATGAAAGGAATTCCCCTAGTTTTTGTGTTTATACATTTAGTCATATTTCCAATCAAACAAGGGAATTATATTTAAGTAAGCCTACCAAATTAAGCTTATCTCGAGTATCTTTATCTCAGATAGTTTCACAAGACAACGCAGATTCAATAGAGAGGGATGTGGGACAGCAAAGAGGAAGCCAAATATTAACAACAAAAGCTGGTTCACTAGTCCAACCATGTGTATGTTGTAGAAGTTGCAAAAGCAAATACATTTTTAAAGAAACATGTTTTTTGTTAACAAAACAAGGAAATATTTTAATGAACATATTTGCCAATTTACAAAAAGACTCACTGGCAATGTAATTAATTAACATTTACATTATGCCATTTGGCAAACGCTTTTATCCAAAGTGACTCAAAAGTGAGGCAAAACAATCAAGCAGTGACTCAAAAGAGCCGTGGTAGTAATTCTCAAATAGCTGACCAGGTACAAGTGCAATGAGAAGGATGGAGGTATACAAATGCATAAGAAATACCATAATCAAAAAGAAAGTACTGTAACAATTTAAAAGGCTCAAGTGTTGAGGTGTTCACGGAAGCGTTGAGTTTTCAGGCATTTCTTGAATGCACCAAGGGAGTCAGCAGACCGTGTGGAGCTGGGTAGTTTATTCTGCCATTGGGGAACCACAGACGTAAAGAGTCTGGATCGTGATTTCATAATATTTGTTTCACTACAATATTCGCTTGGCACAACTAAATCATGATAAAATGTTTATGGTTCTGTTTGGGAACTCAAGATTGTGGCATCTGTTAATTATTGGAAAAAGTCAACGGTGACTTGAAGCATGAAGCTGGCAGTGTCAACTTTATTATCATTTAACTAAAACCATGATCTTCCCTAACCTTAACCAAAGTGCTTTTGTTGCTTGGACACAACTAGATGTGGAACTCACATATCAAAGTGCTGCGCTTTGTACTTCACCCATCAACCCCAACCTTCTCCCCATGAGTTGTGTGCAGTACACAAAGTTCCTTCATGGAAAATATGTTATCTGTGAGCATAATCTAGGCAGCATAATTGGCTAAACAAATTAGTATGTAAACTTAATTTATAACAGACATGGTTGATTAGTCAGCTCCACCACTGACACACCCCAATAACTTCCTAACTTTCAGAGATTTCAGCCAGCTTTAAGTCGACAACGTCCATCGCCTGCATCCTCAAGGAGCCCGATGAACTGAGCCGGAACAGCAGTGCCTTGCCTTCGTCCATCTACTCTGATATGATGATGAGAGGAGAAAACATCTCCCTGAGCTTCAAGAGCTTCAGAGTCCTGCTCTGCTGCTCTACATCAACACGTTCTACAGAGAGTACCTGGCCCTGCTCATCAATAAACATGGTGAGGACGCCCAATGGCTCTTTTTGTCTTTCTTCTGTTTTCTGAATTTACTCCTCTCCTCTCCTCTCGGATTACTTTATTTCTACCTCCCTCTGGAGTCACTCTGTCATCCTCTGCTGCCTCCTTTTCCGTGCAGCCAAGCTAATTGTTATGCACAGCATTAGATTCAAAGAAAACATTTGTTGCCGTTACTATTAAATAATAATTCTATCATCAGTGGGGGTCTTCCTCCCCAATTGTTTTTGCTATTGTGATTATTTTTTGCGTTCAGTTTTTCATCACTTGCTTCACTGTAGGGCTTCACATACTGTAACTCCACTTGGCAGGGAGCAACTCCAGCATTCCTAATAAGATGTACCATTACCCAGCGCCTGAAACTTGTGAATATACCTGAATTACACAAGAAGTACACACTATTTTAATTAGTGTGAGCAACCCCTAGGTGTGGAGATGTTGGAGATTTATTTTGTAAGTTTGAACAAAATCAGTCACCGTGACAGGAAAAACTAACAATATGGAGCTTAGTGAAAGTTCAGTCAGTAAGACTATCTTGTAGGCCTGTAGATTTATATCTTAAACCATCTGTCGTTCCTATCCCTCACGTATGCTCACTCATAATTTCCTTGCTGTCATTCCTCTGGGCATCAATTAAGACATCAGCTGTTCACATCAGCTGGCCACATCTAACCAATAGCACTGTGACACACCTTCATTGTCAGCCTATCAAATTGCAGCTGTCTTTTAAATATGTTTTCTCCCTCTCTGCCTTAGTGCTTTCATGGTGCCATGTTGCATGCCCCACCACCTCTCCATCACTGCCCAGTCTTCTCAGATTATCAGTGCATCACCTCATCAACCTCATCAGCCTTATCAGTCTCAACAGAAGACATTAGCCACCATCACCACCACCAGTGTCTGGACTCCATGGGGGGATTTATCTTGCTGCTGCTCAGGACTGATGTCCCTCGATTCAAAATCTCCCTGTAGAGTTTAAGTGCCGAAAACGTTTGACCACTCTTAATCATCAATGTCATCTATATAATAAACAATTCTTTTTGCTTTATTCACTTGTTTCTCCTGATTGAAATAAAATAAAAATATCTGGAGGTATGCTTTAAGACATTTGAAGAAGTGTACATTTTATATTCTTACTTGTTAGCACAAGTGACTTTCTTTTTTAATGACTGAGAGAAAGCTGAAAGGGAAGCCAGTGTTGAATATTTGAATTAGTCTTCATCAGGTATCTGCACTCTTGCCGAAGTATCTAATTAAATCCCAGAGAAAGGTCCTCTCTTGGATGCTCCAAAAGGGCTTTTCTCATGTTTCTTTCTCTTGCTGCTGCACACCAGCAAACTTCCTGAGTCACTCACTGAGAGCCTGAAACACCATGTGCCCTCTGCAAGACTGTTTATACTGTCAAAGATGTGCTCTTGTGATAGAGGAACTGCTTTCTGTTAATATGTGTTTAGAGGAAAAAAAAAACACAGTCAGAATTGGAAAACATAGATAGGGCTTTAAATATTATACATTTGAGTTTTTAAGACAGATTATGTCCTATCATTTCTGTTCATCTGTAAAGTGTGCAGACATCACAGAACAATCAAATTATCTTGGTACCATGGAATTCATTAAGTGTAACACTCTAAAAAAGATCGAGAAATTAATTTTAAATCTGGGAGTGTTATTTATAGAGATAAGGCATTACAATAGTAGTCATCCTTACCATTGTGCTGTCTCTGGACGTGCGGTGCTAACACTAAGTACAATAATAAAATATATATATTCTAATATAACACTCTCTACTACTTGTGATAAAGTACATCTTATGTGATTTAACTGTGACTTTAACTTGTATTGGAGTATGTTTTACAGTGCAGCATTGCTAATTATTCCTACAGCATAATACTGGTTTATGACACCATATTTTAGCAGGTTTGGACATCTTCTATCAGTTATTATAACATTGCACTACCTACCAAGGTAGCAGCTAAGATTTAAGAACATGCCATTAAAGAAACCCTGAGGTGAGCCAAATTTATTTGGAGGAAAAAATGCAAGAGAAAAGGGCAAACTGTAAAATTATTACCCAATCTGTTTGTTACAAAAATTCAGACCAACTTCCTGGGTAAACTTTAAGAAAGTTGTTTGCACACATAGTTTTCTTATGTAATAAGAGACTAGCAATGTTTCAGGTGCACACGGTTCAGATAACCTGACTAAACTGCTGTCTTCAGATCATCTGACTGTTTTTCCCCACGGCACCACTGTGCTCCAAGGTTTCAGCAATTACTATAACTTTGTGAGTACAATGTGTGTAATAGCATTGATGGCCAGAGCTAAATATACACCAGCAAGACCATAATCTGGTATTTTTACTGTGTGCTTTGGGCAGAGATTGAAGCAGAAAATAACACTAAGGTCTAGTATTATGATTTGAATAAAAAGTATATCCCAGGCCCTGTGAAACAGCTCATTTGGAGCCCTGACACAGTAAATGCACTTATTGTACAAAATCCAGGGCCCCTGTCCAGCTCTGGGACACCTGAATCATTCAGCCATTCTGCACTACTGCCAGTACAGTATTTGGTTTGGTTTGACGTATCTCTTCTTGTTTTTTGCTCTACTCATCCCCTTTTTTATATAAAGAAGCTGAAACTGTTAATCCAATAGACAGATTTTAGAAAGCTGGAGAGAGAAAGAGTGAGCGTGTGCGCATGTGTGTGTGTCTGTGTACTCATTTATAATGCATCCTGTCAAAGAAGTGGAATGATATTGAATGTGATGCATGTCAGAAATTGGTCGTCACGACAACTCAAGACGAGACTTAACAGGAGGGGACAGATCGCTCTTCTATATGTGTGTGTGTGCAAACTTTTGGCTGTGCCATTTTCCAAAAGAACTTAATGCATGTGGCTGCGCCATCATATCTTTGCTTTGTCAGACTAGAGCACTTTATAGAAGGTGCCCAGTGATGGTTTGTAATTATATGAGATCAGGCAAAGTGAGGACAGGAAATAGAGGGACTTGAGATCACCTTCAGCTGTCAAAATGTTACAGAATTCAGTAAAATTGCATTCAATTTTGTGTCTGGTCGGATATAAATTGCCTGCCTCAATAAATTTGAAATGCTGATAGGTATGTTAAGACAGGAATATTATAGCTCCTTCATTTTAAAGTTTTGCATTCCACTCAAATTGATATTTACTCTCAGTCTAGGGTTTGTTCTTTTTAACTAAATGAACAACACATTAGAAATAGCAATAAAAGGAATTTAAATGCTGCTTAATAGCAATGAAATGAAAAAGTGTCATGTTAAGACAAATAATATCCAAATGCAGTCAGAGAATACTGCCCAGGGCTTATATATACCAATAACTGGGCTTAGTTTATGATGGGAATATGTATGTGTTTAAAAGGCGGGTATTGAATATATGAGGTGTCATTTAAGATTAATTTCAGTTTGAAGTCAGATCGGCACAGTTTTCAGGTGCCAAAGAAACCCCTTTGGAAATACCAGTGCTTACTCTACAGTATGTCAGCATCTGTTTGTGCGACGTGTGTGTGTGACTGTTTGTACCGAGGCTGACACTTGGGCAATATCATTACATGACAACTGCCAGTGTGTCCACTTGGGCTGATTCATTGGCCCTGAGTCCGGGGGCTTGCCCAGGAAAGAAAGCTCTCCATCAAGCTGGAAGTGAGCAGACGCTGGCCTGAAGCTGACAGCTTTCCAATATGCAAACTTTCTGTGTTTATTTATTTGCTTCTTAATGACCTCAGGTTCAAGCCAAGGGGGCTTTTTTTTCCTTCATTGAAAAAAAAAAACAAAAAAACAACAGAGTCATTTTTCCTGTTGATCATTTGTCACTGGCACATCAAAGTCAAGCACTGGACTAACTTTGAATAGAAAGTTTACTCTACACTTGAGATGGATGCCTTTGAAAGTTTACCCTTTAATACCAATAAGTGCTTATGTCATTCCTGCCCCCTCCGACGCACATGCACACACATTTTCGTTACCTCTGCCCACACACCTTCTCCTCATCTTCGCTCTCCACTCAGCTCACCCTCCCTCCCTTTAATCAGAGTAATGCCAACCCATCACAGCAGTATGGGCTAGGTTAGACAACAAGACGGGTAATGAGATTACACACAGACTACAGCACTGCATGCAGTTAAGTTAGCAGAGGTGGAAGGGGCCAGCCACCTCACTCTGCCTTTGTAAGCTTTTGGAAGGGCATTGAAATGAGTTGGCTGAGCACAAAACGTAGCCCGAGCTGTGTCACATCACGTCTCTTTCTGAGAGTAGGTGCTAGTTACCTGTGCCACTGTCTTGACACGTCTCAATTGAAGAGAGGATTGGACCCGCTGTTTCTTTGATGTGTTGTTATAATTTCCCCCAGCCCTGTCTTCGAGTGACTCTCGGAGTTGCACTGTCTCAGTCTCTCTATGCATCAGACTCTTTGGCTCTTTTCTGCATGTTAATGAACTCAGCAATAATCCACATTGTTTTTTTGGCAGGGGCTGGCTCAGGACAGACAGCTCACTGCTTTTCTGTCTTATTTTTTGTGAGTAGTTCACTATAGGCATGCCTTTGTGTCTATTTTTATGTCATTGCGTGTATGTGTGTTTGTGTGTGTGAAGGAGGGAGTTATAGGTGAACAAGGTGAGTCAAGATAACTCATTTAGATGAGAGAGAGAGAAAAAAAACCCCCAGAAAAACATGGCATCCTTGGTTTAGTCCTGAACAATGAGACTCATTAAACCGCTCTGTTTGTTCTGCCAAAGGCCACTGTCTCTGCGTCTTATTGGAGGAGAAGGTTGCTACCATCAGACCACTAGAATAATCATACAGCAGCTGTTAACCAGGTTCTGCCTTTTCATCATTCATCATCACCTGAACTGTGTTTGATCTGACTGTGCCCCCACCCCCCCGCCACCCTCTGGGACATATGTGTGTATGTACCCGGATACAATATGTGTGGATATGCAGGGTGGCGTAGGGGAAAAACTATTTCACGTATAGCGTAAAGTATGTAAGTATGGTAAAGATATTATGAATTCTGCGAGTGGTGTGTGTGTGTAGGTGCATGTGTGTGTGTGTGTGTTGATGTGTAATGTATTGCACCAAGCAGGGGATCCTAATCTTGTGGGGGGTCAGACTATAGCAGGATTAGTGAGGGAGGAGGGTGTGGGGGGGCAGGGCGATACAGGTGCAGGAGCTGGTATTCTGCATGCTGAGCAGAAGCATCGAATGTGTGTGTGTGTGTGTGTGTGTGTGTGTGTAAGCTTCTCCCCTGTTCCCAGAGGACAGAATAAAACTTCAAAGGCATCCAGATTATCTTTCATTAATGCAAATCAGTGTGTTAGAAATGAAGTGAAATATATGAATGCAGCGACAGAGATTGTTGTGGAGTGGATGGCTTTCTTGGTCTTTTAGCAAATGGGGTTCTCTCTTTCGCTCCCATTGCGCTCTCTCTCTCTCTCTCTCTCACTCCTCACTCACTCGTGGTTGTAAGTTCTTAATGCACCTTTTCTGCTGTTCATTATGATCTAATACCTACACTGTCAACATCATGGATGAGCTCGGCTTGCCTAGGGGCTTGAGCAATCTGCATCCGAGTGTCACAGATGACCACCGCAGATCCCCGCAGGTGATCCATCACCATGGTAACTGGACGACAGGGACCAACTAGTAATGCAACAATTGATCGATGTGCAAACTGTAATTAAAAGCGCTGCACTAATAAGTACCTTGGGAGCAATAACCATTCCACATGCATGGTCAAAGCGCAGGAGAGTGGGCAAGTGAGAGAAAAGACGGAGAGAAGATGGAGGTGGGGAGTAATGCGTGAGGGATAAGAGGGATGGAGATGGATATGGGAGGTATTAAAGATGAGTAGAGTTAGAAGGAGGGAGCAAGGGATGCTGGAGGGCTGAAATGAGTAGGCCTGGGTGAGAAGATCAAAGCTCAAGTGTTACGATGGACAGATTGAAAAGCATGGGGTCGGGGAAGGCAGAGGAGGGTGCTGTTGGCTGAATATCTAACAAGAGGAGGCCGGGGAGGAGGTTGACATGCATTGGCTGCAAAGGGAAAATATCATCTTTGAATTATAAAACAGTTCAGAGGCCTGCTTCTGTTTCTAAGCCAGATGTGCGTGCCCAACCTTTGCAAATTTAACACTGTTTACAAACCAGCGACGACTCCAAAGATGGAGCGACGGATGGAAAATGAGGAGGAATTAAAATGCGGCCCTTTGTCTCCTAATCTCTTGCCATCTCTTATTAGGCTGCACTCCCATACACATCCTAATTAAAACCCATCTTAAGTCTCAACAACAATGAATCACAAATGCATACTCCCCAAGATGTGTGGACGGGGGCAAACACAAACACACACGCTCACACACACCAAAGTCATAAACCTTGGATGGGATATTCTTCTAAATCCCTTCGTAAACAATTAGGCAAGTTATAGAGTGTTTAATGAGATAAAAGCAGATAAAACCTTGTCTTTTGTTTGTCTGTCCGTTGGGACCGTGAGCTAGGAGTTAGTTTGCGTTATCAGGATGTCTCCCCGGAGGCAGCTGCACGGCTGGAGGGCTCCAGGCATTAACACACACTGCTCCGTCTTGAGGTATGTGGGTCTGCATGTGTGGGCGTGTGTTTCAACTTCAGTATGGTGCTCCAGGTATAAAACAAGTATCCAGTTTATTCAATTTGTCTTTTTTACTTGGCTCTGTTTCTGTTTTTTTTTTTTTTTTCCTCTCCTGGCCTCTGTCTCCCCAGCCCTGAATACATGTAAGGCATCCTCTCTGAGCCTCACACACCTTCAGACAACAGCACAGCAGAGGCACGTTTCAATTGCCCAGGAGGCGGCAAATTAAACAAGGCTGTGAAGGAGAAATTCCTCCCTCTCTCTTTTCATTTGAATTTGTGATTGCTTGCTGCGGTGTTCCTGTCTGCCGCTACACATTGGGAAGCATGAAATGAGAGGAGCTTTAGTGTTTATTGAGACTCATGCAGTGTTGAGCAGACAGGATACAGTGAAATTTCATTTTCATTCATACCAGCCAGAGCTCATTCAAAGCAAATGTGCCAGGAGCGCTGCTACAACAGAGAGAGAATCACCCAAAAAAGTCTTTAGAAAATGACTGCTGCTAATACCATCACTACTTGCTTTCTCTCTCTCTCTCTCTCTCGCTCTCTCTCTCTCGGCCTGCCTGTCTTTCTAGTTTATCTCTGTCTTCACCTCTCTCATCAATTCTGTTCTCATAGTCCACGCTCGCTAGTTATCACACATCATCCACTAATCAAGAGAAAGGGGGCCTGCTCTGTCAACAACGCCGCAAATCTAAAAGATCTTATCTGCCCACAACACATGTCAGCAAATATTTTGTCCCTATAAATGATTCATGCATCTTTGCATCTGATGGCGGAATTCATATCCTTGTTTACTTGTTCCCCCCCCCCCCTTTAAATGCGATGTGGCTTTTTATATAAGACTGCAATTACCAGTGCGCAGAATAGCCAGGGAGGAAACAGCAGAAATGTCACCACACTCGACTGAGCTAAACTGGCTAAACGATGACAAGCACTCTCCCTGTCAGATAAACAGACTAACAGGCATCAGGGTTTAACGTACACTTCACGATCCTCATTAGGGACGGCTAATGCGAACGTTCAGCGCAGCAAATTGGCAAGACTTCAAAGCTTCTTGTGATATAGGAAGTGGGTAAGGGTAGCACTACATCAGATCATATAACCTCATGACAATATAATGTGACAGATGTTTTTTTTTTCTTCTCTCCTGACATCAAAGGGTGTGTATGAGTGAGGGTCATATATTTTTCTCCATCATCCTGAAAGATGAAAAGATGATGAGTCCTTTTGATTGTTATTGACACTTCTCTACAACAAGTCACTTGGGAAATGTGCTCACTGCTACTTTTAAGGTTACGGGTCAGCGCCCTTGATAGCGTGAAGAATAGCTCTTGTTAGAAAGTTATCCTTAGGCTTTAATTTTCTGCACAAAAGCAGTGTTATTTTCTCACTTTCTATGTCTATATTGTTTTTCCTGGGCCTGTCCCAGAGCTGCCGCTGTGTCCCCTCCCCCACACCCCCTCCTCTTTCTCCTTTACCCTCTCTACTCCCCCCCTATACTAATTTGTGTCTCGGCTAATGACACATTCATCTTCGGTCACCTTCAACACGCTGCCTCTCAAAGCGGTTCTTGACAAATGCTCTCGCTTTCTAGAGGCCACCAGTGTCAAAACATCAGAGGGTAGAGTGGCAGTGTAAATACCAACAACTGATGCTTCCTTCAGGATAATCACCACTGCTGCTGGCCTGCTCCTGGCACCCCGCTTGGCTTCACTCTTTGATTTGTGGAAGGGGGGGGTTGTCTTCTCTGTGTGCACATGCAAGCTTGCATCTATGTGTGATTAATCTATACTGAGCGAAAGGTAGGGTGCAATCAGCGCTCCATTTGCGAATAGTAAAGGGCTCTGTGACCATGAAGGGGAAATGGGAAATGGGAGATGGCGTGTCCAGTGTTTTGGCAGGGTAATGGAGCCTAAGAAGTCATTTAGGACCAGCTCTGCCCTGTCACATGCCTGTCACGGCGCTAGCTCGGCAGTGTCAGATCCGATGTGTGTCTGGTTGAGCACCGCACAGTACACTGGCATTTCCCATAGTCCCGCGTCAGTCAAAGACAACACACATCACAATCAAAAATACAACACACACACACATGCGTACATTGCATCATAGAAAGGGAACAGAGCTGCAGCGGCCCCGTCAAGCCATCAAATCTGTCCCCGCCAGATAAACATCCTCTCGACACTGTGACATTTTTCCCAACACAAGCTGAGTGTGAAGGCTGCAAATGTGCATGGCCGTGCGTGCGTGTGTTCATGAGTTTACGTGTGCATGTCTGAGTGTTTTGCATGCAGAAATAACAGGCCCTTTATATAAAGAGCGAAATTAATGTATGACCCTGCTGTACTGGGTAATAAATCACCCGTCTTGAAGGATGGGCATTTTAATTCCAGCTCCCCTCCCTAAAATGTTACCATTAGCATTTTGTTGTGTCTAGATAAATGATTGTAAGATTTATGCAAAGAGAATTAGATGATGCCAAGTGTTTCTGGCACGGTCGTGAGAGTCAAACTCCTGTTTTTGATCAATGAGAAAAGAGCAGCAAGTTGACTTCATTTGACTTGACGTGTACTTTTAACTTTCACCCTGTCAAGTTGAATTTAATTATTTGACATTTGTCTTTTTTATGCTATAGGAACTGTATAATATTTTTCTTGCTGACGCACACTGGACAACCCATTACACAATTTAATGGCGATGAGCAGTGTAGATTACTTTTTTGTTGTAACAAGTAACATTACATGTTAGTTTTGCAATATTTAGTTGCATTCTCATGCAGAGAGATGATCTCACGAGAAACAGTGTGATTTTATTGGTAGCAACAGGCATCAATCAACACTGCAACGCCCCCTCTTTCACAACAGCAAACTGTAAACTACTAGAAACATTGCAGAAACAATGTGAAGAACAGTAACACTAATGACCAAGTGTACCAAGTAACATCTGATGATTTAGAACAATTTAACTTAAACGTATGTCCATAAACACATTGCTTCGGTGCATGCTGGAAAGCTCCGCCCACCTATGCCCGACAAGATCACCATATTTTGCTGTTTCTTTTGAAAAAAAAAAATCCCACATGCATTTGCCCTGTTTTTTGCCCTGTTTGTGCACGTATTCCTACTTATTGGCAGGTAGCTGCGTACTAATGGAAGGTATCCAATCCTGCGCATGTGTAGCTCAGCTAGCCTTTACGTCATGGAAGTATTTGCATTATATACTTCATGGAAGTATTTGCATTATTACACAAGGACAGGTTTTAATTTTTGGTAATGCAAAAGTACTCTAACAAGTTATGTTTCTCAGTGTGAGATGTGAAGAGTTGCTTCATAATGGCAGTAAAATAATAATGTAACAAGTTACTTTTAAAAGTAACATTACCCAACACTGGTTATGACAGTAAACAGTTTTCTCTTGTCTTTGAAATGGGAAAAGTTATCATCTCCATTGGTGTCTGCAGCACAATTTTTAAAGGCCAGCATAATGGCCTTTTTTCATTTCAGTAAACACAAACTTAATAATTTTGAAGTAACTACTGAGTGTAAGCCACTTTATGCCTTCTTAATTTTCACATTTTTACCCAGACTCCAAAATATTCAGTTAATTTTCAGAGAACTTTAGTCCAGAAGCGTATCTCTCGGTCAGACCACCTCCAAAGGTTTCACTTTCACTCTCCAAAGTCCTTCCACTTCCCAGCGCTCCATTTGTCCTCCTCTTCCCTTTCCACACCCTGAGCGAGGTTGAATTAATGTTTGACTGTGGGAGACTTGTAGATGGCAAATGTTCACATTCATTATGCATGACTTCCATGTTGCTGTTAATTTCTCGGAGCCAGCCAAGTCGAGGAAATGATTTTGTACATTATGTTTGTTTAATGAAATTGTCACACTAATGGAAGTGAGGCTGAATAAGATGGAGATGACTGTTTCTGTTTGTCATTTTTATGACCTCTTTTTTTTTATCGCAACCAGTTTTCAAATCATTGCCCTCACACAGTATTTATGGACCAATGCAATACTCAAGGAATCCAGCGAGACAATGGGAAGAATTCTGTTGGATCCCTGGAAACCAATTTATCTGCTTACAGATGGTGGTGCCCTCAGCCTGTTTCTCCCTCATTTTTATCAATACTGAATATACTGTATACATGTGTAGGTCTGGTTTGCACATTTTGTATTTTTGCATCAGTGTAGGTTTGTGTACAGGTTGCACATACACTCATATTTACCCAAGGTCGGTCTGCATGTGTCTTGAGTGTTGAGGATTCATCTGTGCTGGTTTGTGAATAATTTAGCTGCCTCTAAGCCTCCAATGGCCATAGATCTCTCTAAACAAACATGCTTTATCTCACCTACACTGCACCTGAAACCAGACCAGTGTAAAGCTGCATGCCTAATCAAAGCTCCATGCTACATCACCTTAAAATCAGACTTTATACGTTCTTACATCAACTGATAAACAGTACTTTGATACCTGGTTAGGCCCATTTTGTGCTTCTCATACCATTACATTCAAGTCACGGAGCAAAGAATTTTTTATGTTTTGCACTAACATAAATAACTGTTGCTATGTGAAAAATGTCAGACAGTTGTTGAACAGCACATCACAAAAATATCCTCCTAAACATCAGCATGTTAGCATTTTACCTGTGAGCATATAGCATGCTGTCATTGGCATTTGGCTCAAAGCACTGCTGTGCCTTCAGCCTCACAGATAGCTAGACTAGCTTGCCTACAGATTCTTAGTCTTGTTTATTGAGAATGAAAATTATTTTAAAAAATCACATTTTATGACACATTTGACCAACAATGACAGAATTACTTCAAAGGTCTAGTGATTATTCTGAGACTATAGTTTTGTTCATTGTGTCAAGTGTCAAAGCATACTGAAGGATGTGTAACAGATATATCCATAAACATAACCACAGATAAGATAACATTTGTAATGAAGACAAGGCAAGTGACATTTCCTTAAATTAAATCAAAGAGCCTTGCTTCCATACTCAAAACAAGTAAGTGAACTTTTAAAATCTAGATAATAAATACTTATTTCATTCATAGTTTTTACAGTGAAGACCTGTTTCCTATCTTGCGGCAATTCAGTATTGCCTATCCAGATAACCCAAAATGACATATCTTCTTGCATAAATATAAACAAATATAAGTAGTGTTTTGCAAGTTACTTGTAAGGATTAAGGAAACACTGCTTTTCAAAGAAATCACATGTGATTATGTAAATGAATAATGCACTGGTACTCTAATTTTTTTCAAATATGTGAAAATAAGGATAAATGACATTCCCTTGCAAGGCAAGGACCCTGTCTCAACACGAAGAAACATGTAAATGCAAATTTCTCAAAGGTTATGAGTATTGTCACAGTAAATAAATGTTACTGTATTGTATAGAGGCGGAAAAAAAAACTCCCCAAAACAACCATTATCCTTCATACGCCTCTTCCATTTAACTTTCACATATCAGCGTTAATCCCTTTGTACACAGAACCTTTTGTGCAAATGCTTAAGTGTATGCACATGTGAATGGTGTGTGTTTGTTGCAGTGGTGCTGATGCTGCCTCTAACCCAAAATCCATCACTGAGTCCAGCCATGCGATTACAGCCTGCCATGGGAAACGCTGACTACTGCTGCTACTCTATTAGGCAAAGTGCTTGTGGTTGTGTGTGTGTGTGTGTGTGTGTGTCTGTTTGTGTGTGTGTGTGAGAGAGTGAGAGAGAGAGAATGGGTATTATCCCAGACCAGGTGCTAAGTGCTTCTCACTACCCTCTTTTCGGTCCAGGACCATTTTCTCACATGCCGCACCTATCCCTCGCCACTCCAGGGTTGTGAATCAGTCCGTCCTGCAGAAGAGTGAGATTACTGTATACTGCATTGCAACGGATGGATTTCTACTCTACCGCTTTCCATTTCCTTTCACCCCATCCTTTTGGTGTCTCCTGTTCTCGCTCAATAGATAAATACTTTGTCCAAAAGTCTTTACCCACTAGAATTTTTTTAAACAACTGCAAGGAAAGATATGAGAAAATGTCTGCATATGTGTGTGCATTCTTTATGTATTGCATACCACACATGTGTGTTAGTGTAGGAGGCCAGGCGGGCTGTGAAATAGGGATTGATGTGTCCATTTGGAGACAGGTGTTTAGAGTGTGACTGAGGGCTGCGGCAGCGTCACTCCGCCTCGGTCTGCTGCCTCTGTCGGCGCGGCTCCACCACTGGCCTTGATTACTTGTTGTTATTGGAGTGTGAAATCTGAATATGCCTTTTCATCACTCAAAGTTTGGCTTGTGTTGGTGCAAGGAGGCGCGTGGGCAACAGCAAAGCATTTGGTTTTATGATGTGGTGGCTGGGCAGTTTGTATTGCTCAGAGTTTGAACTGAAGGTCTTTATTTATATCAAAGTACATGCTAACTTTCAAAATCAACACCATATTTGCAATAGATTTTCCACTTTTTCCTCTGTTTACTTTTCTGTCTCCTTGTGTCAGATGGCATTTGCAATACCACTCTATAAGTATATTTTAGATTAAGATTTCCTCTAAATGACCTCATGCTGTAAGCTGACAGCCAGACAGCTGAGCGTTTAAATAGCTGGAGTGTGTTATAAAAAGACAGAGAGCACCTGGTAAAAGTCTATTAATCTTCAGGTGCTTGGAGGAGACATTCGTTATCAGAGCTCGGGAATTAAACATGAGCATGAATTCTTCAGAGGCGCAATATAAAAGAGTTGGATAATTTTAGAAAGGATCACTCCACCTGTAATTTTAGCTCCCCTCAAAGGCCTCTCTGTTTCTGCCGTTTAGAACTAATCCCTTTTGGAATTTGAAAGCTGTGTTCTCCAATATGTATTCACAAAGTGGATTAAAGAGACTCAATAGTTCAGGTTTTGTTTTTCATGTGATTAAGTGAAACCTGTGAGAGTGATTAGATTTTCCAGCAAAGGGAAGAATGTGAAAGACGAAAAAAAAACATGTAAAAACTTGCTATTATGCCAGCAGCAATTGCAGAAGGAGCCATTTTGACTGTAAAATGGCAAAATATTTGGCAGTGTAATCACTGTGGCTGATCTCGAAACAGGTTGCAAAATAAATGCTCGTTAATTGCGTTAAATCTGTCTGTCATTCTTTGTATCAGAACGCGAAACCTGCTGGTGTTTATTTTTTGAAAAGCACATACAAGCAGCAGGTGTGTTTGTGGGAGGAGGATCTCTCGGTGCTGTTTACAGCGTTTTGTGGCGCCTGTGATATCACAGCACAGAGTGATTGATTATTCTGACCATGGCACTGACTGCTTTACACAGATTAGCCTTTAACCTTATAGGTGAGAGATCACATCAGCTGCCGAGAGGATGATAGGTGGGAAACGGATTGGTCCTAATTTACTGTCCCATTATCACACCCCTGTCAGGAAGGACTGGAGGGAATGAGAGAGGGAAGGACAAGGGGAGGGGGAGAAAGGGGGGAGATAGAGCAAAACAGAGACAAACAGAGGGAGAGAGAGGGATTAATCGACAAGGAAGGCAGATGAGAGAGAGCAAATCCACCGCAAAGCGTTGAGAAGCAGGAGCCAAAATTGTGCCCTAATTCTGATGTTTATTTTATCTGAGGTGGCAGGTGTGCCGGGTCCACAACCTCGCATGCTGCTCTGGCCCGTTCTCGCTTGCTGTGTGGCTCGCCTAGAGATAAGACTGTAATGAAGCCGGATGGGAATAACACAGACCACCAAAGGAAGCCTTCGGCCAGACAGCCAGACCCGCTTCCAACCCTCCTCTCTCGGCCCTTTGTCTCACAACATAAATTTGCTCCGTCATCCCTGTCCTGCTGGCTCTGTTTGTTTAGGGACTGTCGATGGAGGAAAATAAGTTGCACTGATTCCCATTGGGTAGTCAAGCCACTGGAAGCCCCGTGTTTGTCTTATCACACAGACTGCTTTAAGCGAGGAAGTTCAAGCAGTGAAGCTAGATGTGGACTTTCAAAGCTAAATGATCCAGTTAGCTCTGCATCATTCAAGGCTAATAAAAGACATTTAGGATCACTAGATGTCATTCATTCCTTTGAGGGGCTTAAGGTTTAAGAGGAGGATCTAATCAGCACAAGTCTAATTAGCAGCAGCCTAATGAGCAGAGGTGTCTTTGGAATTTATTTTCCCTGTGGTTAGCATCATCACAAATGTCTGTTTCACCAGTGCCTTTTATTATTTGTCAAAGCTGCAGAGCACGTAATGCTGCTAAAAAAAAAAAAAGTAACACATAGCAGTAATGTCAGATGCTCAAAACTCATCTATGAGTTGTAAAGATTTCACTGACATTGCTTTGTGTTGTAGTTCTGTGGCTTTATACTGTAACCTTATTGCCTGAATTGAATTATCATCCATTTGGACCTAAATACAGCATTAGAACCAAATCCTTAACCTGTTGTACTCTATGATCACAGTTTTTAGGTACCAAGATTCTTATGACACATTATTGAAAGATGATGATGAATTTCTGGTTTGAAAACAGGAGTTGACAAAATAATTTCAACTCAGGGTCACTTCTTTTACTGAAGCTTTCAAATCAAGGACATAAAGAATGAATCATCAAGCTTAACTTGTACGCCAACATGGAAGTCCTGAACATGCTCAGAATTTTGGTGAATTTGAACATCTACTGTTGTACCATGAAAACTGAGCAAACTCCATCAATGGTTGAAAGCCCTTGAACAGGTGAGTAAGTGGACCTTCAGTTGAGATAGTTTTTTTCAAATGCTACATTTCTATTTTACACATTTTCTGGGTGTCCAAACCTGCAGATTGATGATTTCTGACCTAACCTTTTATAGAGGCAGCAGAAAATCATAGACTGTCTGTCAAACTGGATGTTTATTTGGTGTAACCTATCTGCCATTACTATACTTTACAACAACTGGTTCCATGTCAGGCATAATAAGCCATGACATTGAGGACCTACAAACCTTGACAAAATGCATTCAATTCTAACTCCGAAATGCATTCAGCTATCTGTGGCTTTGTGTGTGTGTGTGTGTGTGTGTGTGTGTGTGTGTGTGTGTGTGTCTGTGTGTGTGTGAGCTTCCAACTCTTGCAGCAGAAAAAACAGTTGCACTGAGCTGCTCAGTGTAGCAGGTGTAAGCACAGACGCACTGACAGCACTGTGGGTTTGAAAGCTGGCTGGTGTGATGGTGTGTGTGTGTGTATGTTGATGTTTTTAGGGAGAATGGATTTTGCATTAGTGCTCTTGTTTCCTCTTTCTCCCTTCCTTTTCCCCCCCTCTCTTGTCCCTCTATCCCACTTTCTCTCTCCTCCCATTATTCTCATTCTGCACTAGAGGGCCGTCAGCGAACCCTGAATGCATTATGCTGTCTGCTCCATTGTTTGTGCTGTTTCTCTGCGCCTGTGCCCCACTCTCTCCCAATATTTGTTTTCATTAATCACAATGGGTGCCTGCTGCGGGTGTCTTGATGGCTTTTTTGGTCGTCTTTTGTTCCGCAGCGCAGCTTTTGTCTTTAGGCATTGGCTTTCACTGTTTTGTTTGTGCGTCCCTGTGTTTGTGTTGGCATGCATGTGAAAGTGTTTGTGCACATGTGCATATATGCCCACATGCAAGCGCGTACACAGATATAGAGGTTGGAAGAAACAGAACGTCACACTCATTTCTCTTCCTTCAAACATGATAATGTATCCCTCCTTTCATGTTTTTCTTTTATCTGAGCTCATTACTGTTGTTTTCAGAGAAACTAGTGGCCACAGTGGGACAGTTTCTGTGTTACAATGTTGCTGATGCACAAACACAATCACTCACAGTTTGCTGACATTCTTACATATGTCACATTAACTGTTAAATAGGATGTTTTTACATTGATTATTTATGTTCAACAGATGCATTAAGTCAAAAAAAAAGTCTTTCATATGATAACATGCTGAAAATATACAATGGTGTTTAATATAGCTAACCAAAAGAAGTGGATTACAGCCTGTATATAAAGTATATATTTCATGAGAACAGGTGGTTGATTTTGCCATACATATATTTTTGAAACAGAACATTTATGAGCTCAAGCTGAACATTTACTCAGCTTCCATGCTTCCATTATTGAGGGTCTTGTTAGTTTGTTTGGCCCAGATGGGTGGTGTTGCCATAAGGTGGATAAATAAATCATTTCTGAAGAAATATTAAAACTTGTCTGTTGTTTTCTCCCCTCCTACCCTCCTGCTCCCCGTTCCCGTGTTGCCTGCATTCCCTCTGTCTCTTTCTCTCATTCATCCTTCTCATTTTTTTCCGCATTTTCATGTCTCTCTCTAGCTCTGCTTGCCTCTCTTCGTCTGATGTGTGATTCACAAGGTTTTTGTTCTCATTTTTTGTTTTGTGTTCCGAGGCGCTACATTTCAACACACTCATACTCACAGAAACACACACGCATGCACACCATTCCTCCATGCCTGAATGTATAGATTTGCCCACTGTTAAAATCCTCAGCTGCTCCACAGGATCAATTCCAATTAAATATCAAATAGGGCTTCTATTTTCTCTTCTTCGCTGGCTGGCTCTGCAGTCTCACAACAGCGTGTGGTCCAGAATTTCTCTGCTCTCCTATCTGCCTCCAACCTTGTCTGACTCTGATATTCCTTTTTTCTTTACAGTATGTCCTTTAATATGTGTGTTCGTATTTCCTGTGCTATGGTACAGTGGTGCATAATTAGGACAAGATTCAGTAGACATCCATAGTAGGATGCTGTGTTTCAGTGACCATAAGCTGTCTTATCAGTATGATAAGCAAACCAAAGTATAGAATTCACTGTGCAGCTGGAGACAAAATCATTTATAGCCTCAGCCTCGCATAAAATAACATTCATAGCAAATGTGTGCTTTCATGGGTAGAGAAAGCAATAAAAAATAACTAGTGTGACATGTCAGCTGCTCAGTGAAAGTCTGTAAATAAACCGTTCACTGACTTAAAAAGTCAAAGTTGATCTGAAAAAGTGGCATCTGGTGGCAGTTCAACACCTCTTTACTTTCACTATTGCACCTGCAAAGTTGCATCATTGTGAACGCCAAACTGTGAGTGAGTGTGTGTGTCTGTATTCATGTGCAAGTGTTTGTGTCTATATGTTTGAGTGTGAGTGTGTGGGTGTACTTGAACCCAAATGCAGTGTGTGTCAGATGATGTGGCAACAGTGGACCAGGCAGTGTGGAGCCCTTTTTTATTCTACCCAAGGCATTTCTTGTGGATAATAGTGTGTGTATGTGTATGTGTGTGGGTGTGCGTATGCTTGCAAGTGTGTCAGTGTGTATCAACTGAAAGTGGAGCTGATAAGAGCTCCAGGGATATCTCTATCTTCACACTCTTTTCCAACAAGGGCCATTCTTCCAAAAATGGACATTGAACATTGAGGCCTTGACCTGATTACATCACCTAAGTATGTACCTGTTGTACTCAGTATGTGAGCTCTTCACTGCCAAAGTAAAAAAAACAAACAAAAAATCTCTGAACTTTGACCATGCTTTACAGTTTGCAAACATTCAAATGTTATTTAAGTTTGACTCATTTGTCTAAATGCAGGGATTAGGTGGACTACAATACTAAATGTGTGTGGACTCCCAAACAAAGTATGTGGACTTGCAATGTGCAATATATTAAACTCTTCCTTAAGGCCTTTACACATGAGTTTGGAAACGATTGCAAGGATTTGCCAATCCTATTGATAGACAATAAAGTTGATATTAGGTTTTTTTTTATGTTCAATGCCAAAATTCTTGCTGTCTACAATATCTCTGCATAGGCCGTTTCACAAATACAGCTGTCTTGGATTTTGAGGAGCGAATGACATACATAGATAGTTTGGGAACATTGCAGGAAAAATTAGCCTTCCAACACAGTGAGAGTAATGGAGTAACCGTCTTGTTTAGTTTGAAACACATGTAGGCCTAACATGCAAGTACTCCCTATACCTGTGACTTTTCTGCTTTCTAAAATAGATCAAACATATTTATATAACCTTGCAGTGTATTTGCAATCAAAAATATAGTACGACCAGTATCATTTATCCATTAAAATTATAATAATATCTCTCTATATAAAGCAAGGAATCAATGTCTGTCTGTCTGTCTGTCTGTCTGTACGTATGTATGCATGTTTATATGTATGTATGTTTGTCCTTCACATATCTCAAGAACTGTTCAGCCAGTCTACATCATACTTAGCGAATGTATTGCTGGGGACTCAAGGAAGTGCAGTGTTGAGTGTGAAGTTGTTTGGATGAGTGGCTCTTGAGAATATATACAAATACTTCATAAACAATGCTGATTTGCTTCTTCTTCTGCCCGTGGAGTCAACGAGCAGAAATATGGACAGCACCACCCTGCCATTACAACCCACATTGTAGTCAGAGGTGGAATTATATCCATACTGATAATGACTTGAAAAAGTTTAAGAGACTTAAGCTCCTCTATCATGAACAAAACTCAGCATGTACGTTCAAGACTTATGCAAGATGTCTCAGACATGTTTTGCATGGGCACTGCAATTCATCTAACTAAAAAGCAAGGAATCTCTGTCTGTCTGTATGTGTGTCCTTTGCATATCTTGAGAACCGTTCATCCGATCTACGTCACACTCAGGGGGTGTATTGCTGGGGACCCAAGGACGTGCACTGTCCAATTCTGTACAATTTGGACATGCAACATAATATTAATAAGCTTTGAATAAACAAGTGAACAGCGAGCCGTTCAGCTTCGTGTCTGAGTGCAGTGGGGGCTGTTTGATATAAACACTGTCACATCACAGCAAGGTGAGGCTTCCGGGCTCTGACTTGCTGAGTAGGATGAAGACACACGCTCTGGTCAGTTAAACTGCCTGAGAGAGAAGAACGAACATACACAGGAGAAAAAAAACAGAGGTGGAGACAGTAAAACTAGCCAGAGTGCAGACAAGTTTGACTGGCAGCAGAATCAACCAATGGAAGGCTTCTATAGTTCAACCTCTGTTTAGTCTCACGCGTGAAGTTTTTGACTGGATTTGAACTATTTAATTTATTTATTAATTACATTTTAATTGAATTGAATTGAATGTTTGTTAATTGATACATACACATGCGGTTCTCAAGAATCAATCGGCCCGTTCTGCACAGGCACGTTTTGAATGGGCACTGCACTCATACTTTTAAAATGTGTTATTATTAATATATTGCTATTTAATATAATATAAATTAATTCCAACAATATAATGAATTATTTAACTGATTCACATCAATGTATTATATTTGTCTTTACAATGCAATGTTATAAAAGCTTTCAGTCTTATGTTTTTTACATTCTTACCACTGTAAAGTGTACAAGGTGCACACTGGCAGTGAGAAACGTCAGATTATTGACTTTTCTGTTGAAAATGGCATTTATTTTGAGTTCTGATGGTTTTTGTTGACATTCAGGCTCTGAGGATATCTGTCTGTCAATGTGATATTAAAATGTCTTTCTTTCGGTCTGTGATGGGATATCACGGTCTAATGGAGACAGTTTTCTTCTTATTTTTTCAACTCTCCAGCTCTCAAAGCTGTTAATCTCCTTTTCTTTTCATTTAAACCCTGTTTCCTTGTTACTCTCGCTGTTTTTAAAGGAAAACTTTTGCTGCAATGTTCCCAAACTATCCCGCAATGCATCGCGCTACCTACATCATTCACTCCTCAATATCGAAGATGGCAGTATTTGTGAAAGGTATGGTTAAAATTACAGAAAGATTGTAGTTAAAAAAAAAAAAAGAAAAGAAAAAATGCTCTATGGAGTTTCCTTGTAAATAAACAAGGTTAGTTTGTGTGTATCCTTGAGGTCTAGCAAACATATTAAATGCATTGCCTTTATTATTAATAATTGCAAAGCCAAATTATTTGAAAATTTAGAAAGCATTCATATTTACTTGCTAGCAATCTTCCTCTTCTTTCTGTACCTCTCATGCATAAGAGCAAACCAAACATTGCTTCATAAACACCACAGGGTACCTTTCAGGTATGATTAGAGTTAGGCAACTAAAACACAGTTTAAAAATGCAAACGTTAACTGCAGTCTCCTGCATAAAAGTCTGATGCACTCCACGCTTATCGTCCACTCCCACTTCACACACCCTTACTCTCCACCTCTCTACATTGTGCGCACTACTTCCTACGTCGGCACTGACTGTTGCATCGGACATAAATCCTGTGGTACAGATTCCTACAGTATAGATGTAATTCCTAGGGATACTGGACTAGATTTCCCGGATTTTGAGTGATAAGGCCTGGTTTGCAGTCTTCTTCTACACTAAACTTGGAAAACCATTTCTTTGTGGACATGGCTTTGTGCACAAGGGGTACTATCATGTTGAAACTGTTGCTACAAAGTTGGAAGCTGAAGTCTAAAACTGTATACTATAGCATCAGGCTTTTTCTTAACTGAAACTAAGAGGTCTATCTGAAACTGTGAAAAACAGACCCTGACAAAACTACACAAAAGAATGTGGACAGGCGTGTCTGCATACTTCTGGTCATTTAATATGCATCTAATATGACTGCAGACACCTTAAATTAATTCTGTAATCTATAAGAGGCATTGTGTCATTTAATTGGGTGAAGTTACACACAAAACCCCTCAAGCCATGGCAATGGAAAGGCCTATCTCCTCTGCACACACACACACTATACGTGGCTGTGTAAAGTAGTGGACATTCATAAGTCCCTCTGATCCCCCTGATTAAAGAAATCCCTCCAAGCTTCTAAAAACCAGAGTGAGAGAGGGTGAGAGAGAGAGGCGGTGAGCTCATTCATTTGTGCATGTTATATTATGCCTCAGTGGATTGACCTTTGACTTCATGCTCTCTTTCCTTCTCTCCCTCTCTCTCTCCTGGCACATCCTCAATACTAAGCCTCAATCATCAGAGCTACAGAGAATTAATGAATTATAAATCCCCCTGGATACATTAACTAGACCCACTTCATACGCCAGGACTCAAATTACATCAATATACGCTTTGTGCATTTGTAAATGTCTATCAATTATTGATGTGATGTCATTACCTAAGCAATATCTGTCATGAATGAGTAATATGTGTCATGCCGCAGTGTTGCCTAATCTTAAAATTGTTTCAAACAGGCCGGATTCATGGGATTCATATCACCACAGGAATCCAGATGAAGAGGGGATTGAACAGCAGCCCTGAACTGGATGTTCCAACTTTATTCCTTAAGGCGGCACTTCACTGATTTTACAGGCTAAATTTAATTAAGTAGTCACAGGGAGTACAACATAGCCTTCAAAAACTGTTGCATAATGTCTTCTGTAGCACTGGTGGAGCTCTTTAAAGTCTAAGAAAATATCCCTGATGATGTCATTAGGTGATGATGTTATCTTGGCTTGGGCTCAGAGACTTCTTCCTCTTAAGAACTTGCAACAAACGTTCTCTTTGAACTCTTGTGCTTATATTGCATTATGAAAAATATTGCCCTAGATTGACTAATTTTGCACATTCTGTCCATTACTCATGCCTGGCTGTAACTAACCTCTCTTGTCAAGGCAGAGTCTGGCATTCTCCACTTGTCCAGCAGCTGCCCTCAGTTTGTCAGTACAGGAGGCATTCTGTTGCTGTGTTTAATCGTCCGTCTATGTGCTGGTGACCCACATGCAATACTGTACTTGAACCAAGCAGCAATATCTATGACTTGAGGTTGAAGCCAATGTGGAAGTCCCTTAAAGTGCAAAGCCACTGATGGCCGCTTGATGCTGGCTCCAAAAAATCCCTGGCTCCAATAGACTCCCATTCAAAAAGCTTCAAATTCTCTCTAGAAATACAAAGTTGATATTTTTTTTCAATGAACCATTATGGTCTCAATCATTAAATTTTGGCCCTGTAATAGGTGTGCTGGAGATCGTTTTGGAGATTATTGCTCTGTTAATAAGATCTGAAGACATACTAGCTTTGATATCTGACATGTGGGTATTGATTGACAGCTGTGATTGACAGTTCGCTCACCGGCTCTGGAACTTGTACTGTCAGACTATTTTTACAATTTTTCAGCAAGTGTAATGTCACTTGATAACGATACCTGCCGTGTAAGCATCATTTTGCTAGAGTAGCTAATGTTAGCTCAAGTGTGCACCGCTCAGTGTTTGCGAGGTAGTGGGGCGTGTTTCCAGAGCGTGAAAGGAAACACCCCACACTCCTTATTTGGAAAGTCCTGGTACCAAACGGAAAAGATGGCACTGACCATAAGCTGGGCTTCAAACCAGCTCCAATGTAAACCAATGAGTAATGTCACACCTCGCTAAGTCCATCTTTATATACAGTCTATGGCCTGAATGCATCCTGTGTCGACACTAACAGAGGACTGAAGCTACAGCTGCTGCTCTGCTAGTGTGCTGCTTTCACTATGCTGTACACACTGTGTTTCAGCCCTTGTTACCTAGTTACCTGCCTGTCTGTTCTTGATTCCTGCTGCCTACCTCCTTGATTTTGGTGGCGTTTGCCATTTAACCCCCTTTCACCAACCTCTGTTTTTATTTTTGACCAAGTAAATGCTTTTTAAACGTCATCTGTCTTGAGTTTGAGTCTTGAGTCCATTGATTCAAAAATATTACAACAGAGATTCGAGACCACCAATCTAGGTTCGGAACCTTGTATATTTTCGATAGTTTGTAATGTCAATCACCCAAAAACGACATATAGTTATGTTTGAGTGACAGATGCCATCTAGCAGCTGTAGTAATTATGACCCGGAGCAGTGGTGCAGGTCAGATGACATAAATATATTTTGACAGTTTTCCTTCTAGGAGGAGGAGGGCTGGAGGAAGGCTATAACCCAACAGTGGACTTTACAACAGGGGACCGCTGTTCATTTCCTGTTCTGTTCCTGTTCTTTAAAAACGTTATGATGATTGTCCCCTAACTTTAACCCTGTGGTTAATATTGTAGTCATGGCAACAAAGGTCACTTAACTATAAAGAGGAAGTAACTTTAACCCACACAACACATTTCTCTAACCTTCACAAAGTGATCATTAACCCAAACCATGATCTTTCCCTAAACCTTTCCAAGTGGTTTTTGCCTTAACCACAGCATTGTCACATCATAAAACATCATTATTTTTAACTATAATTTCTAAAGGTTTTGGAAAGCACAGACAAAACCATTATTGCTGTTAGGGGCACAGGATTAGAAAACACTCCTACGTGTCATGCTGGGGTGCACATGGTCAAAAGACATATTTGGTCGTTTAATTTGGAGGACTTGTTGATTTATTTCTAATGTAATGAAACATACATTTTAAAAGGCAGCATTTAATAGTGTTGCAAGTCCTTGGAAAGTCACAGCCACAATTCTTTGGACATTGCCAAAACACACAGAACTGTGCCTGCACACACCCTGTTAAAATTTCTACAGCGTAAAAAAAGCAACATAACAACCAATCTCAGCCCTTTGAAGTTTCTGCATGTTGACTTCAAAGCAGTCTATACATTTCTATTTAGTTTTAAGACCTTCACTGTATTTGTGAAATGAAATTGCCTATAAAAATTCCATATTGCTCGCTCTCAGTCTCACTCACTGTCTCTCTTTGTCTTTCACTCCTCCCCTCTGATGCAGAAATCCATAGTGTTGTAAATGAAGCTGTGAGGATCGATGCTGCAGGCAGGGTAATGCCGGAGTGGTGCCACCAGTGTATTGCTACAATGATCTAGTGGTTAAAAACACATTCACAAACAGAGAGGGGAAGATAGATCTGAGCCAGCAGCACGCCCACATTGCTCTCGCCGGAGACATCATCAAATTAAACAACAACTATGATATGTTTCTGCTCGGTGCCCCCGCTACCGCACAACCATGTTTTCTTACACACACACGTTCTTTTTCTCCTGATATTGACATGAACCTCCACTGGGGTAGATTTATAATGGAATGCATGACATGATTTGTTTCGAGTTTAGGATGAAGGCCAATTAGTTTAACAAGTGCAAGACAAATCTTGTTTGACAAAAGTTGATGTCAGGGCATGTGAAACTTATCCACTGGAAGATATTTGTTAGCTGGAAGCACACACACACCAAAAGACACACACAAACAAAAGGAAAATATAAAAACATTGCCACTGCTGACACTATTCTATCCATTTATAGATTCACATCCAGGAACACATCTTTTTTTCCTAACATCTATAAGCCAAACCTAAGAACATTTTCCTGTTTGGTTACCCTGTCATCATGTGTTAGCTGCTATACATTCACCTTTCCCTATTTTATAGACTTTTATAAAATGGAGAAAAAAAAACCCAGACTTCATTGTTGCATTGCGAGCAAGCATAAACAGAAAGCAGCAGCATTGTTGCCAGCTCTGTGTACCCTACAAGTCCTTGGATAGACTCCAAGAAAGATTCCTGGAAAATCTATCTGACTTTGGATAATTCTCTCTTTGTATCTTTCATACCTCTCCCTCCTTGTCGGTGACCTTTTCGTTTCACCTCTTCTTATTTCCTGCGGGATTAACGTCACTCTACCTCTGTTTCCGTGTTGCCACAGCAGCGCTCTGGATTATGTGGACTCCTCATCCCTACAGTAAACAGCACACAGAGGCACAGATTCTCGCACACAAACACACGTCTATCAGTGTGAGTAATCTTCTGTGGGCAAACAGCAGATGAGGGCGACTCCTGTCACGTCTGCACATGTGCACGGGACAATTTATTTACCTCATATGAAGTTTAACACACCTCATATATTCAACGTCATGCGTTTTTTGAGGCCAATAAGTTTTTGATCATGTATTTGTATTGTGCTGTACATGTGTTCCTTTTTTGTATATCGTGTACTGGTGGACAAAATTAAGAGAAGCATTTTGTCTATATATAGCCAAGCCAGTGTGCGAAGGGTCAAGAGGATTTCCCTCTCTATGTCCTGCCAGGCAGATTAGATCCCTCACCCCTGCTCACATCAGCTCTGATCAAAAGCAAACAATACACACAGGCGCATTCACAGCTACACCTCTCCCTGCTAGCTGGGCAGATGAGATGCGATCACAGGCCCCGATCATATCACCACCACAGAGAGAAACAAAGTGTGTTTTTTTTACCATTATTGTCATCACAGCTGTTGTTTGTGAAGTTAAACAGCAGGAAAAGAGCCCGTGAACAGACTTTATCACACCAAGTGTCCTATAGTATCCGCTAGCATACTGGGCATTATGAACACAAGACTTTGACTTGAGCCTTGGTCTGATCCTTGTCTAAAATCCACTGTGCAGCAGAGTCAACAGGCGATGGGAGCGGAGATAGCCAACTATGGGGAGTGTCAACAGGCCGCACTGCTCCGGATAAAAGCTCTGTTTGTTTGGCAAAGCTGATTCCCTCTCTATTCATCTGGTCTTGGCCTTTCTTCTACACTATTTTAGACCCTCTGCTGAACACGACAGATTACATCTGATCTCACTGGCATTTCAGGTCAACATCATCCCACCACTGGAGTCTAAAGCTCATATTCTCATCTCTGCTCTCTACCTTAATCACACTCGCTCTAACACTCTCCCTCATTCAGTGATTTTCATCCCCTCCTGCGCCTCACGCCGACCTCGCTGATTAACATTTTCGACGCAAATGCATGTTGTTCCAACACACGGAGTGGCGAGTGCTTGAGATGTAATTAGAATTAAGGATATTGATCACACAGGGCCAGACGGTGGCGGTATAAATAATAGCTAGCATGAATAAGTGAAAGCGATAGGTGAGCTTGTGGTGATTTATGTACAGACTCATGTGGTCCACAGCATAAATCACCAACAGCCATGTTCTTATTGAGTTATGAAGCCCCATAGTTACAGCAGAATAATGGCCACCTCTATGTCTTCTGTGTGTCTACTCAATCCACAGCCACAAGATAACACCCATGGACCAATAAGCAAGTGGAGGTGTAGGTGTTTACACTGAATTAGTTTGTGGTACAGTATTATATATTCATCAGATTTTAAATCACTATGGAATAAGTCCACAGAAGGTGTGTACTTTTTTCCAGCATGTCTTAGTTAAAATTAGAACAACACTATTCAGCTTTTACTTTTAAATAAATGCAACAAAATCCAAAAGACCCACAAGAGTAATTTTGTTACAAACAGCCTATTTTATCATTTTTATTATGAGGACTTCTTGGTCAAACCACACCCAAGATAAATCATTATCACTGATTTACTATGGATGTTTTTTGTTGTTGTAGTTGTTGTTTTTTTACTTTAAATGTAAATTGTGCTATTAACAAATACAGTAATTAATATGAAACAAAGTTTTAGGTGCTTTAATAGCTCTACTTTTATAACATTATGCTGTATTTCAGGTTAATTGAATGTAACTAAGTTTTGACCAACCCTGCTGAAATACTTGCTATATAGAAGTAAACATGGTCGACCAGTAGAGGGGGTACTATTTAACCTTCTGGAGGTTTAAATGGCCATTTGAATCTTGTTATTTCTCTGGAAAGAAGCTTGTCTTTACACTTCACAGGCATCTAGTTAGAGTGCCTGCAGTTTGTGCTGCATCTTTCACCCCCTCCTCCTAAGTGACACTAAGCCTCAGCAACAGGGGAGGGTTTTTAACAGGGCCCACAAACAGCCATTACCCTGAGTCTCTTAAGTGCAGTCTGTATGGTGCGCTGACAGATCAGTATCCCCTCTCCGCTACTGTGTCACTGCCATCGGCAGGGAGAAGGAGATTTCATCCAACCTGATCAAGCATGGGGAGGAGAACAAACAGCGCTTCAAACAACACACATCACAAGCAAACATGCACCACAACAGAGAATCGCTTTTGGGTTAGTGTGTCTGCCTGTGTGTTTGTGTGTGTGTGTATGTGTTTCCTGGTGGTGATGTTATCTGTCTTTAGTATGAAGCACTCATCTCTGTTCTAAACAAACACAGCGGTGCAGGGTAGCTTAGGTCAGCGTTGACTGCTCTCTTCCATCTCATATTCTCTACGTGTTCCAATGACACACAAACACACACAGAACTGCCCTCCCCCTCAGAACGCCGGCTCTCTGGGGCTGTGCAGAGAAAACCTTTCATCAGACACACTCGAAGAGAAAATATTTTAGCCCAAGAGGAGAACAACAGGGGCTTGGGAAATTGATTTTGATTTGAAAGTGACAGCAAATAATGGGGCTTTGAAACTGTCCCTGAATTTGAATCTGTTTCTCATTCCAGAATGTAAATGGCTCATATCAAGACTTTTGAGGGCTAAACAGGTTTGAATTCCAACACAGCAGAGCAGCAAGGGCACACGGTAACACATACAAACACATGCACACACACACAAACACACTGGTCTGGACTTGCAAACATGCATGCACACACGCAGTATAGATGGGCACACAATAAGCCGGGCTCTGATAGAGGCATTAGTGCATCTCTTGCTCCATTGAATTGATCTCATTGCACAGGTCAGTGAATGCCTCTTTGTCTCTGCACAAATTTAAGGCCTGTAAAAATAGGCATAAAAAACAAAGTGCCTATTTTATGCAGTAAAGATCTAACACAAGGACATTAGAGATCACATTCATGCAAAACAGCATTTCCACAGTATTTCCAAACACATTCTGAAGCCCTGGTATGTTTCCAGTTGCTGTATGATGGGTAATTTGTGTTGAGGCCATCCACTTACGTTTCATGTTTTTCACAACATGGTTTCAAGCCAGTCGTAGTGGTAGTTGTGCTCAGGCTTTGGCTGTGAAAATAGGCACACATACAAAACCATATGCAAGGAAACGCACACACCTACCTGCAGACAAATGCAGCAGCAGCAAATCCAGCTTCGATAACATCAGCAAGTTTGCAGAAGTAGTGACTAGCTTCATAGCAACCGTTGCGGAAAATGTTGTCCCATCTGTGAGGGTAAAGTTTTTTCCCAACTAGAAACCATGGGTCGACAGATCTATCCAGGCTGCTCTGAATGTTCGCATTGCAGCGTACAATTCGGGACTCGTCAGCAGAGAAATTGAGGAATATAAAGCAGTGTCTTACAAGCTAAGGAAGGATATAAAGGATCTGAATTTACGCTACAGGGACAGAGTGGAATCACAGTTCCAGCAACATGACTCCAAGCGCATGTGGCAGGGTCTGCGGACTATAACTGAGTATAGGTACAGGCGATCCCCAATAGTGAGTACCAACACTGCGCTGGTGGAAGAGCTGAATGCCTTCTATGCTTGATTCAAGGCCAACAAACAGCTGTCAGCACGGTCAGCACCAGGACCTCACTGGGAGCGGAGAACTCACTTGCCTTACGTGGGTTCTCAAGTCCTGCGCTGATGTCCTGGCTCCAGCGTTCACAACCATCTTCAACCTCTCTCTGGTCCAGTTTGTGGTCCCCACATGCTTTAAGCGGTCCACTATTGTCCCTGTGCCAAAGATTGCTTCCCCTGCCTGAATGACTACAGCCCAGTTGCCCTCATCTCAGTAACCATGAAATGCTTTGAGAGGTTAGTTAAGGACTACATCTTCTGCTCTTTACCAAGCACCTTAAACCCCCTGCAATTCACCTACTGCCCAAATTGATCCACAGACAACATCATCTCCCAGGTACTGCACACCACAATCTCCCACCTTGACAACAGGGGAGGGGAGTATGTTAGATTGCTGTTCATAGACTTTAGCCTAGCATTCAACACTGTTGTCTCATCCAGGCTGGCCAGTAAACTGACTAGCATGGGTCTAAACAACCCTGAGTGCACCTGGATCCTGGATTTTCTCCAAAGCTCCAGCACCATCATAAAGTTTGCTGACGACACAGGATTGCGAATGATGATGAGGTGGCGGGCCTGTCGCAGTAGTGCCAGGCCAACCACCTGTCCCTGAATGTCAGTAAAACCAAGGAGCTGATTGTGGAATATGTCAGGAAATGACAGAGGTCTTATACCCACTGCAAATCAGCAGGACTCCAGTAGAGAGGGTGAGCAGCATTAAGTACCTCAGTGTGCATATTACTTAGGACTCAACATGGACTACACTTATTGACACTGTGACAGCAAAGGCAAGACATCAGCTGTATCACCTCAGACAGCTGAGGAAATTCAAGGTCTCACAGAAAGTCCTGCTATCCTTCTCTCTGCTGCAATGCAGAGCATCCTGATGGGGAGCCTAACCACTTTGTATGGGAACAGCCCCTCTCAGGACAGGATGGCCCTGCAGAATATTGTGCAACCAGCTGAGCGCATTACGGGTACTGTGCTCCCCTCCCTGCAGAGTCTATACAACAGGAGGTGTGAGAGCAGAGCTAGGAGAATAGTAAAGGACCCCCACCACCCTTGCAATGGACTGTTTGTGTGGCTGCGATCAAGCAAACACCTGCACAGCCACAAATCACACACTGAGAGACCGAGGAAGAGTTTCTTCCCACAGGCTATCAGAGCCATGAACAATGAACAATAAACTCTTGAAGGACAATATACCTAGGGACATTCCCCTATATATTATACTATACTTTGCACCACTGCCATTTAAATACTGTTGCCACCTTATCTGCACTGTTTATTACCATGTTTACTATTTTGCATATTTTTCTTACAACTGCTATTTAATACTGTTGTCTCTTTATCAATAGTTTCATTTTTTATTGTTTTATTGTTGGCTATTCCATTCATAGATATAGGTGTAGATTTTGTAAATATTAGCTTAGCTTTTATAGTTTCTTAACGCAACAACATTTCACTACACGTACTTGTATGCATATGTGACAAATAAAATTTCTTGAATCTAGCCAACAAGCGCATCTAAAACTCTAATTAACACAATCGCTATCTTAAATGCAGATTTGTACAATGTTTTTTTTTTACCCTTGGACAGACCCAGGCTACCTATTTCCCCCTGTTCCCAATCTTTATGCTAAGCTAAGCTAACCTCTCCTGGCTTCAGTTCCATAGTTAATAGACACAGATACAGTATGGGAGTCGTATCAATTTCTCATCTGGCTATCGGCTAGAAGGCAAATAAGCATATTTCCCAAAATGTTGAACCTTTTGGTTCAATACTGAAATACATGGTATGAAATTGTGAACTGCCTGGGAGTCTGACACAACAACATTTCACTATACGTACTTGTGTGCATATGCGATTGATAAAATCTCTTGAATCTTGAAATGCAGCAAAAAAAAGCTAGACAAAACAAAAATTCTTCTATTATCTGTCAGTAGCTCATTTGCAATAATTGAATTGTTGAAAACAATTTCAGCAACCAAATCACAAACCCAAACCCAGCCTCCAAATACATCTTCCCAGTGCTGTCAAGTTGACAGCTATTTAAAAAAATGGAGTTGCCAAATTATACATCATTAAATTCAACAAATTAATCATGATTTTCGGTGACAATAATGTGGTGTAATAAAGGAAGACTGACAAACAAAGCGGGGCACATCACCACTTTCAAATTAATAGTGACTGACACCAACACCCCCACACTTAATTAATGGGAAACAAAACACAACAAGAACATCCATCTAGATACAGGAAAACAAAGAATGGGTCGGCTTGTGTCATTCTAAGTTTGTAGCCCGTTGACAGTGAAATGTAACACTGAGATTGATAGTGTTTGCGTGTGTGCGCATGCACAGGCATGCTCAAATGTTGTTTTTCTAGACTGCGGTCTCTTAAGTAGACACCTAACAAGCACTGAGCCCCTGACATTGAGTTTATACACAGGCATTATTTTTAGCAATGCTGTCATGTTTCTTGGAGTGACAGCTCCTAAAAGCTTCCACAGGCAAACCCTTCTCCTTTTGCACTCTAAAGCTATGTCTTCTTAACAGCAATGACTGGGCTATTATCTTACAAGATGAAAGCTGACGCGCTGCTATGCTTTTCATTTTTGCAAAGACCATTGCTTTATAGCCGAGTTTTTTGATGTTTGATTTGTCCTCTTATTCCTGCCTGCCGTGTGGCCACGGTCAATATTCAGTGATCATTATAATATCCGACCGTCGGATGTCAAGAGAATGTTTTTACTCCATTTAAACCGCACTTGGTCGAGAAAGAAATAGCATACAAAAGGACAGAGAAAGGGGAGAAAGAGGTCGGAACAACGTTTTAGAAAACCACTCCGGAGAAACGGGACACTCCCAGGCACTTTGTCACATCAATTAGGAATTCTATCTGGGCAATGGGATCATGGCCTGCAGGGCAGTGGACAGGACAGCCATTATATATCTTTGTGTTGTGTGTGTGTGAACGTGCATGTGTGTGTGTGTTTGTACATGTGTGACAGATAGAGAGAGGAAGAAAGAGAACTCATCCTTTGAACTATCGACTTTTGCCTCACCGACCCCAGGGAAAGCCAATTTTAGCCTGTGTTTCGCAGTAGTTTTAATTGCTTCACATTGCTAATTTCCCCTATTCACTGAGGGTGAACGCAGGCAGTGGGCGTCCTCTCTTTCTCTTTCTCTCTCTGTCTCTCTTTCTCACCAGTCAGCCACCAGTCAGTCAGGCAGTCAAGCCTTGAGGCTGTCAGAGGGGGAACAAAGTGACTGGGTGATGAGCCAGACGCCCGTTGTCTGATCACATGGACTGATGCTGTGCCAGACACCACAGCCACTGGCTCACTCAACAAGGTTCCTCTCACAACAGAGGAACGTACTTCCGACCTGGGCCTTTTATACTTTTCCTGTCTTCTTTTTTTTTTCCCTTGATGCCTCTTTCTGTTTCAGTCTTTCTCATCTGCTCGTTCCTCTTTTTTCCCATCTGTCCCTTTCTCTATACCCAGGCCTCTTTCTTTCTTTGCATTCCTAAACACTTGCTAGTTGTTCCTTCTTATTTAAATAAAACGGCAGTGAAAGATGCATATTTATAGTCATCCCCTTCTCCCTCTCTTTTTTAAATTGTTCTCTAAGTGAGAAGGTAGGTTTCCTGATGTGTACAGCATTACTCTGACACAATACACGCAAGTGAGGAATCAGCATTTTTAAAAAGGCAAATGTGAATGTAGACAACTGTGCAGAGCATCACCCTTTCTCTGGCAAATCTCTAAAGGAAGTATGATACAGACGCACACACACATACTTGGAGAATTCCATCATCTGGCATTGCTTTGCAGACTTATAGTACATTTGTGTCTAGTAGGCACCCACTGCTACACACTGCTCTGACAGCCCTCATCTATACTGAATCAAATCCTCTGAGATGTGTGTACGAAACAACTATATTTTTGTTCTATGAATAAGCTGACTTCCCTTCAGATTTGTAGCTCCCAGCTGCAGTAGGCTATGTATAAATCAATGCCTTGGTGGGCTAGAGAGGGAGCAGTTATATTTACTTTGTTTCCTAGCTAGCAGCACTAGCTGTACTAGGGGGTAAAGGAATTCGATACACACCACTGGAAGGCTAAGGCTTTTTCAGTCACATACAGGAATGGCAGTGCTGCTGATAGGGATAGACTAATGAAGGAACACCAGTCCAGTCAAGCAAGAAAACACACTCCATGCAACATATCAACAGAAAATAAAACATATTTTTGTCATGCACCACAGGAGGAGAAGTAAGAAAAACTGAATTTTATACATGCAAGCATGGCTGCACATGCACACATATCAGTATCAGATACTGATAGCCTGGTCTTATCCCCACACATGCCAAAAATCTTTCTAAATATCTGATATATTTGAATTTTAATCTACAGTATTTTATTGATTCAGATAAAGCACTTGTGTGTTTCTGTTCCTCATTTGCAGTCTGTCTCTGCAGCACTGAGTACTGGATTTAGGTTGATGGCAATGAATTATACATGCAGTCTGAAATGTAATTCTCTTCATTAGATGACAAATCTCTTGTTTGAATATTGCATACTGTGGTAATAATACTGCTTTTATCATCGGCCACTGGAGTTGTGGAACTGAGGAAAAATAATCTTGTCATCACTGTAATGCACCACTGCTAATTCATTAATTCAACTACCAAATTAAAGTTAAATCGAATGTAGTTGTTGCTACATTAATTCTAACATAAGAAAACATGCAATGTCTGCTTATCTCCAGTGAAGAATTGAGCCAAGTGCCTTTGTGTGTTTCGTGGACTTTTTTGTGTGTTTGTGCTCCAGCATGTGTGTTTCTGTACGCCTTGAGAAATGAGGGCTGGGCCTGGTTAATAATAGTGGCCGAGAGGGTCTGTTAGCGTAGCCTACTACATCACTCCTTAGCAGGAAGACATCTCCAGGGCTCCGTGCTGCTGTGATAGAGTGTTGGAAGGGGAACAGACTGGTACAGAGAGCCAGTGATGGAAAGGGGATCGGAGGATGGAGGGTGGAGGACAGATGAGATTTAGGCAGCAGGGTGGGGGGCAAGGAAGTGTACAATAGTATGTTTTATCACTTTTAGAAAAACACATGATCTGAACTATCCTTGATTAGACAGAGGGTAATAGCTATTTTGAATCCCATCATGGATGTGTGGTTGCATTATAGGCCTGGAAAACTCTCCGTATGATGATGACATCCAAAATAGATTTTAAAGGACAAGTTCAACATTTTGGGAAAGCTTATTCGCTTTCCTGTGGAGAGTCAGATAGAAAATTGATACCATTGTCATCTCTGTCTGTTAAATATGGAACTGGAGCCAAGCAATGGTTGGCTTATTTTAAGGCCAGCATATCTAAAACTCTAATTAACATGATGTGTCGCTTCTTAAATGCCAATTTGTACAGATTTCTTTTTTTTTAACCCTTGGACAGAGCCTATTTCCCCCTGCTCCCACTCTTTATGCTAAGCTAAGCTAACCTCTCCTAGCTTTAGCTCCATAGTTAACAGACAGATACAGTACGGGAATTGTATCAATTTTCTCTTCTGGCTCTCGGCTAGAAAGCTAATAAGCATATTTTACCAAAATGTTGAATCTTTTGTTTCAATACTGGAATACTTTGTATGAAATAAGAGCAAACATGAATTTCAGCTTTACAGTACTTATGCAAGTCAAAGACAGTTATGTAAAATCAGAGGCACACTATAGAATTGAATGTCAGCGTGTTCAGATGGAGGCATCATGTCATTATCACACTGTAAACATATTTATAGATAGAAGTACTGTAGAATATGTATAGAAATACAGCTCTGCCCAAAGGTTCAGACTGACAAAGAACAGACTGTACGGACATATACAGAAATATGTGCAGATTAAATCAGAAATAACAAATACATTTTTGATTTTTTTTTAAAATCTATTTTGAAATAATTTTGAAGTTTTATTATTTGTGTTTGTCGACACTTCCATTCACTAGTATCTGCACTACCCCACTATGAAAAAGTCTTGATGTAACCAGTGTCTTGATATCCTTGTCATACTTGAAACAGGCTTGATGAGGTTTTCTGGTCTTCCTTGAACTGTTTTGTCTTCATGTTGCTTCATTTATTCTTTTATCAGTGGTTTTGAAAATGGAGAATTGAACTGAAGACAATGTCTGGCTGACAAGGAACAGGAGGAGTGTCCTGTAAACTAAGGATGACTGCAACCGACCAGAAACAAAGAGCGAGGCCAGGCAAAGAGACTTAACAGAAAAAAAACACTGAATAGAATATTGTGCTAGTGAGAATGAATAGATTTGTATGGACGAGACTGTGTGCAGGGAATTATGTGAGGTTTTGAATAGATTCCTCTAAACTAAAACTGCAGTGGGGGAGGACTGAGGAGCCGCAATGATTTGATTTTTTTTTTTGACACTGACTGAATACTATACTTGTCTAAGTCACTTTTTTTATACTCTCCAAATGCAGCTCATGTCATTTCTCTTTATCAGCCGAGAGCTGATGGTGATGGATAATATCATTTGATGGATACACAGAGACCTCAATGATGAGGTGTGGCAGGAGATGTGCGTATGACCCACTCACACAAATGTCCCCACCACGCTCCACCTTGGTGCCCTCCTTCAATATGCTCTCATTTTAGATAATGAAAGAAGTCTGGAGGGGAAAGCCACTGCAGAGATCACTGATCCACTCTAAGTGAAAACCTATACTCAAGTTAATGTGAATACCCTCAGGGGACGAGGACTTCTAATTGATTAACCACATTACCCGGATAAGAGTTGAACCCTCCTGTATGAGAGGAATTCAACATTGGCGTCCACAAGCGCTTAGGAGATATAGGTAATGAGCATTTTTTTTTGCTGCACCTTCTGCTGTGGACTTTACTGCAGGTGTTTGTATGCCTGGGTGTACAGACTCAGTCCACTAGAGGCAGTATTGAATCAAAAATTCCCTGTAGCTCAGGCCAGGTTGACACAGCGGTTGGAGCATGAAAAAAGCATCATGGGAATAACACTGCAGCACAGAATGGGTTCAAGATGCATTCTGTCTGAGTGGAGACAGGTGCATGATGATCACTGCTTTTCTGTGCTGAAGAATAAAACACAATGAGCAGAGCTGATGCTGAATGTTGCCTCGCTGTTATTTATTAGGAATTTAAAATTAAATTGAATGCAATTGAATTCACTTTAGACATGTTGGACTTATAACCTTTTTGGAGGGTTTACATATTTTCCTGTGAGCATTGCATAATCAAAGCTTGGGGGCCACTGTTTCAGTCACCAATGTGTTAAGCCTTAAATGTATTCCTTCCACTTCCTTGTAGTGTTGACATAGACGCTGCAGTGATTAATAAAACTTGTCCTCCTTTGAAGATGCCCATGCAACCGTCCTCACTGCTCTGAAACAAGGCGTCATAGTTCAAAATGCTCTTTGATCTTCCAATGCAACTTTAAAAGACAATACAGTGGCTTTGTGAAGAGGAAGACACACAGAGACCTGGTGGGAGAAACTTTGGCCCTTAAAATCCAACAGAGACATTTCGCGCCGCTTCAGTCATAATAACTCTTGCCCTGCAGTGTATTCAGAGCCGGTATGCAAATGCGTTGTCCTTGGGGAAGTAACATGTACTCAAGGTGTCATCACAAATGCTGCTTTGAAATGCTGAAAATTACCTTGGGTTTACAACATTCTACACACAGGCAGGTGTCAAAGAGTCAGCTGGGGTTCTTTGAAGATGAAGTCTTTTGAGTATGAAACATCCTCTATAGTTTTGAAATGTGGCTATAATAAGTTTGTAGTTTACTTCTTTGAGAACTACTGTAAGGCTGTGGTCAGCTTGAAGTCATGGCAGTTACAGTGGCTTGTGATGCTGACTAGCTTTTGTTGCAGAAAAATATATTTTTTTAACAAAATTGCTAATTTTACCAAATTCAACTACTTCCATTTCAATCGCCACATCAATGCTGGTGAACTCATGAGCAGGCTTGTGTGTTGGTTTAGCAGCAGTGGTAAGAAACTAATTAAATGTGCTCTAGTACTTTACTTAAGTTTTGAGGTACTTGGACTTTCCTTGAGCATTTCCATATTCTGGTCTTCTACTCTACTACATTGCAGAGGCAAATATTGTACTTTTTACTCCCCTACATTTATCTAACAGTTATTGTTACTAATCACATTGCAGATTCAAATTTTACATACAAAACATAGGATCAGCTTTTTAATGATGATATATGACTCATTGTTAGAGTTAAACTGCCCAGCAGTATCTAAAGTAGTTAAAATTAGTTCCAGCTGCAAACTGCTGCTTACAGGTTCATGTGTCAGTAATTTTAATCCAATAATAAAATATGTAATAATAAAACACTGACAGGCATCATTCAGCTGCATAATGAGTACTTTTGCTTTTGACACTTGAGGTACTTTTGTTGATACTCCTTCTGTACTTTTACTTAAGTAACATTTTGAATACAGGACTTTTACTTGTAATTGAGTACTTTCTACACTGTAGTATTTATTTAAATGAATAGTTTGACATTTTGGAGAAAAAATATGCTCATTGGACTTCTAGCCAAGAGGTGTTCAGTTTCCAGTCTTTGTGGTAAGCTAAGCTATCAAGCTGATAGCTGTAGCTTATATTTCCTGTACAGACATGAGAGTGGTATGAATCTTTTTACAACTTTTAGCAAGAGAGCAAATCAGCATATTTTCCAAAATGTCAAACTATTCCTTTAAGGAGAAGATCTGAATACTTTTTCCACCACTGTAGTTTGTGCATATAAGAGTGAAAACTCCTGGCTAGCATTACATTACATTCACTTTAAACAGAATTATTATGGCTGAATAGAGGTTTGATACAAATTCACCGTCAGGCATTTAGTGAAGTTAAGAGAGGTAAACAAAACATATCAAGCTGCAATAGAGCCTGGGCTTTTTTGTTGAAGGGAGAAACTGCTTAGTTGCTCAGTATATAACAATTGGAATTCAAACCAACAAACAAGCTAAAGGCTAGTTTGTAAGGCTGATATATGGACTAGAACCAATGCGAATCTAATGGAAGTGGAATCTACCAATGGAAGTCTAAAGTGCACAACCAACATAGTGTTTAACACTTCAAGCCCTCACCAGTTGACACACTGTAAAATATTTATAAGTATTTCTTTTGACAACTTGTCTACAGAGGGCAGCTTTCAATACAACAGTGAACATCAAGGTGAAAACAATTGACATTTTGCAGTCAGAGTGAGTTTATGGCACAAATGCACATGTACAGTAAATACATCCACTGTAAATGACAGCTAAATTTAAGCTGTCATATCTTGCATTTAAGGAAGAAATAGCCGCCCTACCTGTGAAGCCGTTGATGTTATTAGGTTATGTTGTCATGCTGCAGTGTTATGACAGTGCTAGGTGAACTTTTGTACACCAATTCCCTGGTTGGTTTTTAAGCTTGCTCACAGACTGTGCCCTTTTTTTATGGGCTTGTAGATTGCTGGGAAACACATCAATCTCTTGTGGGTGCGATGTTGTATGTCTTCCCCCTCCGTGCCGTGTGACCCCATTGCCCTTCCCCTAGTGTCCACCTGGTTGATCATGTCTGGATCCTGAACCTCCGCTGCCCTGGTTATTAAAGAGCACTGGGCGATATCCACCCTCGTCTTTCTTTCTCTCGTCTTTCTCTCTCCACCCGCCCTCACTCACTTTGTTTCTGCCTCTTCTTCCCTCAATTTCTCTATTTCTCTGTTCACTCAGCTAGAATAGCATTGGAGATTGGTGTTGTTCTATTCCTGTACTGCTGCCGCCATCTCACTGTGTTGCACAGTAATCCCAATATTCACCAGTTACACACCTACGCTACCTGCAAAACCTGTAAGACAGTTACCGATGGGGGTTTTTATTAATTGAAATGTATTTATAATTCTCATCAGTAATCATAATCCCTTTCCTTTGTTCCTGTTCGATCAATCACAGTGGAGTGTGGCAGGTTGGCCCACAGGTAGAGAGGTTGACTAATTAATGAGTGAGAGGTTGCTTGTTCATTCCAGACAGAAGGATGTGCTCCGGTATAAAACTCAAGTAAAGCGGATATTGTCTCTGCGGCTCTTTTTCCCCTCTCTAGGTACATTTTATCCATTAACTGTCGTAAGTAAACACTACAGTGTGTGTAAATGGGTAGTTAGTTTATGGATTCAATACAATGCTATTTTAAGGCTACTATAATCAATATTTTTATGGTAACAATCAGTCAAATATAGATGGGTATATGAAAGAGATTGCTCATCATGATGGACCCACAGGGAATTACCACCTGACTCTTCAGTTCCCATCAGCTCCATGGAACATTTCAATGTCTTTCAATTCATTGGTTTGGGTTTACAGCCCGCATCCTTACTGTTTTGGTTCATTCTCACCGCTCTCATCAACATGTTTCCAGCCACAGCAGGCACCTGTTGTCAGTGAAAGAGCTCTACAGAGACACTGTCCAGTATGCAACCTGTCCTGCACCAAATGGCAGACAAGATTAGCAACTAGCTGGTGACTAGCTGTTGGAGCATTTAGCAGCTAAAGAGACAAACATTTCCCTCAGAAATTGGTGGAGACCAAACAAGAGCTAAAAGAAGAGTGAATATTGGCCTTACATTCATTATGTAACCAGAAACATGACTCCAAATGTCTTTTTCAAATCTGCTAGATATGTAAGTAAGTACCTGTTTGCTAACATAATCTAGGTTCAAACAATATTCCATGTACAGTATATATATACACTTCTGCCAGCACATAAACAACATTTATACAGTACATGGACTTTCTTGTCTGTTCTTACAGCACATTAGCTGATTATTATGTTTAAGTTTTACTTGGATCTCATGAGTTCGTGGACACAGTATGGATCAGTACAGTTATGAGACACCTGCACTTTTTTTTTCTAATTAGGGAGCCTGACATGCATATATGTTGAAGTGTGTATGGGAATGTGTATATCGATGGAAGTCAAATTTGAGTTACCTGCAAACTGTCCAACATTGGTTGTATGATCCTCTCAAACAGAGGTGGCATTTGCGTAAGCCTCCACTTCAGCACCATCATGAGTTGTCAAAACACCCTTACACTGTACTGTAGTTCTCACTTAGCGGGCCAAACTGCTGCCCACTGCCCACACTGACAAGACGTCAATGGAAAGCATTTGTCTGTCATTTAGTGGCTAATTGGCTGATAAACTTTTGATTTCTATGTCATGATAGGAGCTATTCCTCTGGCTGTCCTGCTGAATTATGTCCGGAAAGCTGTTGGCATGATAGAAAGTTGCAAGTTTAGTGCCAGACTTAACATAATGTACTAATGAGCAGTCCGTTAAGTGTGATGTGCTGGAACAGTCGATTCATAGCAAACTGTGTGTGGCTGTGGTTTATGTTTCTATGCTCATGTCAGTGAGACCCTGCTCAGACATTCAGGCATTAAAATCAATTTCAGGTGATCTAATAATAACCAGAAAGCAAAAATACAGGGTGTAAACACGGCCAAAACACAGTGAGAATCCAATCACCCAGATCACATTTGGAGGTGTTTGGGGACGAGTGTGACATCATTGTTAGTGTAGTGTGAACACACAGTATGGGCATTTTATGTTTTATTAGGCTACCTCATGCTCTGAAATGCTATCTGCTTGCTGATAATATGCGCTTGTAAAATCAGCCAAGTGACGGTAGTTGGATTGTATGCTGTGTAAAATCCTCCCTTTTATGTGAACAGATAGAGTTTTTCTTTTTCCACTCTGGCTCCACCAAAGAACAGTTAAAAGAAAGTACCTTGAACCATCAGCAGTGCTCATCGAGCTCATTGAGCAAACTGCTTCCTACCTAACCCCCTGATGTTTGATTGAATGGAACAGCTTTTGATTTTATAAGGCCCTCAGTGTCACCGCCGTCAGATTAAGGAAAAGATTGCTTAAACCGGGCCACTGGCAAACCGGCTGCTCTCCAGAGCACTCTGGCTCTCTCAGTCAGTACCTTTTAATGAAGATCCTCCTATCCTAATAGAGTCCTCCTGTACTGCTATCAATTCAACTGCTCTTAACCCCTCCTCCTTATTCTACCTCCCCCTTCCTCACTACTCCCCCCTCTCTCAGTCTCTCTCTTTTACTCCTCTACTGTTTTAATTGCTTGAAGGTCATTGACAATAATGTGACAACTTATTAGAAACCCCATCTGATGCCACTGATTTTATACCTCACTTTGCCACAGCGCTTGGTTTCCAGGCAATTACTGAGCATGCTATTTATTAATTTCACGGTTCACAGAGCATCACACGCTATAAATAGTGAAGGATGATAGCTCAGTCATTCACAATGTCGGTGGCTCTTATCGATTTTGAGTGAGATGCTCTGGCGGGATGGAGCCTTAAATACTGGAGAGTCTAAATGTGCAGTGTTAGAAAGGAACGATAGCAGAGATGACAGCTAACATCAGCACATAAGAATTTGTTTTAAAGCCCATTTTGCTACTACAGGCTTTAAAAAATGTCATGATTGTAATTACACAGAAAAAGAAACATCAAACCTCTCGATCTGCTCTTTTTATTTCCACAGGAATCCATTTATCTCCAAAGATAGCTGACATCCCAATACAAGTGTTATACAGCACTAACAGTACAAGTGCCGAGACCAATTATGTGTTGTTTCCTTGAAGCAAGACGAGAGACTAGCAGCTTTGCAGCTCGCCATGCTGTTCTTCCAAAATACTCTCTACGTGCCAAAGTAATGTGTCTGTGTGTTACAGCAACCATTTAACCTGTCAAGGCACGAGTTCGGTGTGTGTTTGGAAATAATCCAATAAATTAAGCAGACACAAAACCTCAGCCAAGAAGTTTGACTGAGACATCTTTTGCCAAACAAACAAAATGGTCCAACCCGTCCTGGAAAAAATTATATCCAACTGTGTCATATGCTATTTTGAATTTCCTCTCTTTTTGAGAAGTTCAAACAGCAGTTCAAATTGAATTTTAGATGTCTTTTGAATTAGCAAGACACATAAATAGACGTGTTTGTTTTTTCCCCCAAAGAGTCCTCAAATGCTTATTCCACACAGCCTCCAGCTTTCTCTTTTCAAGTCTCACTTCACATGAGTGGCTCTCTCACATCTGCAGCTTGTGCTTCCGCCTGAAGGTGTGAAAAAGGCAAGGAAACATGCAAAAGACTTTGACCTTTAAAGTCAACAGCATAAATGTTGACTCTGGCTGTCATTGTTGTCTTGTTATCAACTCTGAGCCACAACATGGTAACCAAAAATGTCTCTCTATTCACACTGATATATGGCTTTAATCACCAAAGGGCATCAAGCCTACAATATATATTCTTAAAAGCAGCATTGGAAGCTTAACACTGAGAATCTGCTATTCAGACAGTAAAAGGTTCATAGTTCAAGGTTTTTGCATGTCTCCAATCAGGATACAGTCCCATATTTTTTTATTACAGAATGCAGGTACAGTGCAGCACCTACTGTAGTTGTGTAAATCAAGCCTTTGAGCACTTAGTGTGTTGACAGTGTGTTGGGAGACCCTTGTGCTTCAAAATCCCACTTTAATGGCTTTCTATATGAGGCTATATATCTGCAGTGGTAAAGTCCTGCTTGAGGGCGTTTGTGAGGTTTTCTGTGTGTTTTCATCACACAGCTTCAGCTGTAAAGGCTTCCCTGATTGAGAAGGCGGCTCCTTTTACGGTCCGGAGCGCTCTGAACTTTACGAGAGTGACAGCGGTCCTTCCGTCCTGTAGCTCCCAGCTGAAATATCATGTTTGTTTATCTCTGGAGAGAATTTATGCCGCTGATTCATTGGCTGGCACTCTTGCAACGGCTGAAGGAATTTGATTTTCTCTTTATTTATTCGCTTCATTTTTCCTCCTGTGGAGGAGTAGTCTCTTGTGTGATACCACAGGAAAACTTGCTTCTTCCTCTCTGTGGTCTCCTGTGAAATGAGATTAGAGAGAGGAAGGAAAACGTGAGATCGAGGACAAGGGACATAATAGAGTTGTTATTCATTGTAATCTCGCCTCTCCCATTGTTGCTTTTTTCCTTCCGCCTTCAAAATAGGCTATTATATTAAATAACCATGTCAATATAGCAATTCATCAGAGTCATCATATTTGAACAAGAAAACAGTTAAATGCATTTTTAGTGGACCACTCTTTGACTGTAACTGGATATATTTATTATCTTTCACATAAGGACAAAAATATTCAGCTGTTACTGAGCAGGGGTTGAAGCATATAATTCAGATGTATTGTCCAATATATTACAATTACAGAGCTGGTAACAGGCCGAGCATACCCCTACTACCGTGAACGATCTATTCCAACTTATTATAGAGGTTTATGATTTGAGACGGATATGACTTGATGTGGTCTCAAATTCATTAAAAATGACATTGAGAAATGATAAACCGCTGGGGAAATGTGTGTCTGTGTGGAGTGTGTGCGTGCACACAAAAATGTGCGCATACCTCTTAGCCAGTGCAGGTCATCCGTGCTGAATGGCTTCGGAGGGAAGTTAGTCTAGCTGTGAAGTGGCTCACAGACCTGTGAAATAAAATAAGTAAAGGATACTAAAGCAGGTGGCCTGCTGTGCTTTACCATGCAAACGCATTTCAGACACAAGCCTCTCTAAATCCCTCTGTCTGGGATCTGTCATCGACAGGATACGGAAGCAGCCTGAACGTACGATCGATATCCCCCCCTGCCCGTTTGTCTGAAATGGTTTGGTTCAGTGGTAGGACAAGCCCAAAGTGCTGGTGTCAGGACTGCAAGGGAGAGCATGACACACCTTTGCCATTTTCTCACTCTTCCTGCAGTTTTTCACGCATCCAATGTGCAATCAGCTTGACGTGTGACCGCTTGGCATCACGTGTGACATGGACAGCCCTTAAACCGCAGGGAAAAGACCCCTTCCATGACACACTCCTCTGGGAGCATAAGGTCACATGGACTTTAGATGTAGGTCATATGGTCCCTACATGTCTCTTGCTCTGGTTCATCTCCACCAGGAGCTAAAAGGACTACATCATCGTAGAGGAGTAAGGCATTATTTTATTGTGGCACAGAATAAGCACACAGTTCTTGTGACAATAAACTGTTGGTTCAGGCATGGTTTTTTTTCTCCTGCAGCCATTTGGTAATATTATAGCAATATAAATCTAGCAGCACAACAACTTTAATGACCCAGAATATGCCCATTCCTCTGCTTGTACAATCTACTTTTGAATTCACTGGATTCTACATCAATTTTGGATTGAGCAACTCAAATAAGCAATACAGCACTGCGGTTTGTTCTCAACGACGTAGCATTTAGATCTTGCTCTGATATATACCACGGACTGTCTTGTTCTCCATTGCAATGGTGGCTGAGGCTCATCACGTTATTGTGGTATTTAGTCCCATCCGCCATGTCTGCTGCCAACTTTGACCTGCTGGTGGTGCCAGATGAAAAGTCAAAAAATCAACAAAGTAATCCTCTGTAGATCAATGTTTGTGCAAAATTCCATGTCTGCCAGTGTGGCTGAAAGGAGAGATCTGGAATAACTGGTAAGCACTGAGACATCTCAGAGAGTCAGAGCTGTCAGTCGAATGCACACACACACACACACACACACACACACACACACACAGTAAGTTTTGTTAGTTGACTATATTTGAACAGTGAATGCATTGACTGCAAAAACAAAACTTAGCTTCACATACTCTATACATTCAAGGTTTATGGGTTGTAAATTAAGCAGGACAGGAAAAACATCTGGACATTGAAAAATGTACAAAATAAATCCCTCATGTCATGTAAACTGTCAGAAAGAGACTCAAATAGTGGTTATCATTTGATGTATTTCTTGTATACATTATATGTTACACATGTTGTTCTCAAACTGAGTGGTCAGTGTTAAGTTTCTCATTTAACACCTGTTCCAAATACCTTCATGTTGTGTCTATTTTAAACTTAGCTCCTTGCTGTGTAAAACAAGATAGTTGACTGTAGTTATTTAGCTTTGTTTAACAGTTAGTTTATAATGTTGTACTTTTGTCTTAGCCAGTGGTAGGACAAATTATATTTATGTAGATCTCTAAGTCTTTTTAATATGTTGATTTGACAAGCCTTTAGAGGATAGTGTTGTTTGTTCTTAGATTCAATGTGATAATGATGTCACTTTGTCATCTAGTGCTGCTTTGGTCCACACCTGTGTGCTGTCATTCTGGCATGTCTGGTGGGGAAGAAATCTTATTCTTAGTCTAGTTGAACTGTTGACCCTTGTTTTCATCTGAGGGTTGTTCACTCACCTATGCTTAGCAATGGGTATTTTTGATTCTGTACAAGAGTTTTTAAGAACTGGCTAAGTGCCAACTCATCAGAGAGAGAAAAGGTCATTGCTAAGTGGTGTGTTCTCTCTCTCTCAGAAATATGATTCAATGTACTTCTGATTGTATTATTTGATTACATTATTTCTAAACCTGACAATGCTCTCTCTGAGTGTTTATTGAGTGATCAAGCAATTCTCCACAAAGAAACAAATGATCAAGTTTGATTTTATGAAATTATGTAAATAAAACATAATTATCTTTCTTTCAGTATAGACAACAGTGGCAACTGCAGACACGTGACTTTGCCTTTTGCATCTCTAATGTAAGACAGACTACAAACCAGCAACAAAACGACAACAATTGCAGGGCCATTTGTGACTGCACATGCAATTATTTATTGAATCCTTGTCTTTCTGCTGTCGACTACAACTTTAGGTGGTAAGTACCAACCATGGTGAGTGACAGAAAATATGGCCTTTAATATTTCTACAAACATGAAATAAACTTGGAGAGGGGAAGCATTAACCTTTATGGTGTTAAATAATGATGCCTTGCAACTCTTCAACGCACTGAGAATACTGTGTTTGTCCCGACAGAGTTCAGAATCTCCTTTCCTAAAATGAAATTAATGTCATGCTCTGTTTACTATGACAAAGCAAAGTCTTTTATTTGCAAAATGGTCAGCCTTTCAGTTGCACTGCTACACTGAAGTGGAACATGTAAAAAGAAACAGAATTTTTAAATTCACCTTTTTCCCTGTGCTTTTTTCCCAGTTCTTTTGATCTTCTTCATTCCATTGTAAATCCAATGGCAGTAGATGCAGGTTATTTAATATACTGTGAGTCAGGTACCTGCAGCTGGGCTATAATTGTCCCCCAGGGGCACTTCCACTGTTTCAGCTAGGTAAACACTTTGTGGCTGTAAACCTATTGTGAATTATATCAAAAGGAAATTAGATTAAAGCAATTGGATTTTCATGGTAAATTACTCTTTACCCCTCAAATGACCCACTGAATGAGAAAACTGAGCCACAGGCTCATCTAAGTAACTGTTAGCTATCATGTAGTGCTATGTGTTTTTACCCATGGACATGAGGGAGAGAGAGAGAGCTGGGATCGTTTTAAAGGCATTCTTCACTTCAACAACTTGATTTACAAAAAAAAAACAATATGGCTTTGGGTAAGGGCTACAGTATGTTTTGGGAAAGTTGTCACACTTTGTTAAAATTCTTGTGTCGTTTCCAATATGCCAGAAAGTTTATATATAAAAAGTCTTCCTGTTTGTTTGTCTTAGGGTGAAGTGGTGGTAATGGATGCACCACTTGATCAGCAAGTGACATGAGGAAATAATAAGCCATGAAAGGGACTTTTCATTTGCTGGCAGCACACATAACCACATTACACGCTAAACAAACGAAAAGCAGAAGGACAAAATTAAGGGTTGTTTTCTCTGATAGCTGCATATCTAATTTGCATGACTTTGCATAATACAGTCAGTAAAGGCAACAATATTCATAATGTGACAGCCAAATCATATTTTCCTTGATAGGGCATCAACATTAATTTGACTTCAGATGCAGGGTAAAAAGGCCCCGGTTTGGGACAGAGCACTACAAAGAGATGAAAAATGGAGAAAAAAGAAAGTCTAACACCTCCGTTGAGTTGTTAGCACTTCCCTCTGAAAGTCTGCTGATTGAATAACTGAAGTTAGTAATGTCTGCTGCCATCAAGTCAGCCAGTGCACTCTCTAATTTAGTGTCATTAACCAAATTAGAAACTGAGAATTTAAGTGGAGAGAAAAGTGGGTGATGGGATTTTTTTTACTCTGAATAATAACTGTGGTTCTGTTATGCAGTGGCACTTTTTTAAGATTAATACCTGTTAACTGTTCATTCAGACACTCAGTCGACACCTAAAAAGGCTAATTTTTTTGTTCTATGACTTTTTGTACCTACATGATAAGTTTAATTTTTTCTGAATACCCACTCTCCCTCTATTTCTCTCTTCTGCTCTCTCCCTGTTTATCTATAGTGCAGGTCTAACTGACATGGGAGACATGGGTGTGTGCACGAGAGCATGAGATCGAGAGCGTTTGGCATCTTGGTGAAAAACAGAAGACTAATTACCTCCTGAAATAATTTAATGTCAGCTCTGGTGTGGGCTCCCCTCAGCAGGACAGCTGAACAGGCGCAGCCCTCTGCTGGGAGATTCATCTCTGTCAGCTTAGATAAACCTGCCGGCCATCACGGCGTTGGCACACACATCCTGTTCCTGGACCTGAAAAAAAAAAAAGAAAGAAAAAAAAATGCCTGATGAAGCTGTCCTGTTTTGCCTCCCCTGGAAAAGGACAGGATGCCTAAATGAACACGAGCTTTCATTACCGCTCCCCTTTTCAGCACTTAGGAGGTGCATCTGTTTGGTGTTTTTTTGCAAATCACCTTTATCCTCTGCAGGCATAACCAGCTGCCATCGGTCTCTGCAATGGTTCTTGGAGCTGTCAAGTTGGGGAAAATAGGAACTTCACAAGGTGATGAGAGTAAATAAACGATATGTATTACATGTTCGTTGAGGAGTTTTCCAATCACAAATATCAATCACAACATGCAATTCTTCCCTATTTTTGTTTATTTATTTAAAACTTTTAATAAGACTGATATGTTGACAACTGGATATAATGAGTCTAGCCTGAAACCCACTGATGAGAATAATTTTCAGAGTGGGGAGGAGGGGCCCAAACTTGAATATTAACAGGTTATTCAAACAATAATTCTCACATAGACATTAACTTGTATATTAATAGTGCAATTAGCAATTGACAAAATCATGGCAAACATAACAAAATGGTGAGTCCCATTTACTGAACAGTCCAGCCACCATTTTTGAAAGAGCTACAAAATTAGCAGTAATTACAACTGTTGAAGCAGACACAGGCACCCTCTCTGAGGCTGCTGTATGGCTTAAAGATAATAACAATAAAGATGAATTACAACAGATGAGGCTATAGCTATATGTACTGTATGTCTGACTTTTAGTCATAACTCAACCAATTACAGGATGCCTGAGTTGCATGACCAGATGTGTGGAGACTCAAAGGGGATCATTTTCTGGTATCCTCTACTGTAGGTGTGCCAAACACTGCGCCAGCAAATATCCACACACGGGTTAATGTACAGCCACTGCTCACCGAAGTGCAAAAAAGAGGCCGACAGCTGAATGCAGCACCCTCTCTCACGGTATCAGAAAGCTCTGATTTCACATGCAGACGATTTGGTTCTAGATCCATGAACTGAACAATGCGGGCATTAATGGAACTGAATAATGTTTCAAACTGTAAATTGTCATGATCAACATATTTCATTTAACTTTACCCCTTAGTAGAAAAGACACTGTGTGATGTTGAACCTGCATTATAAGCTGTACAGACGGCACAAAATATTTTACTTTCTACTTTCTATTATTATGCAGAACAAAAGGTGGGAGCTACTGTGAAGAATTATGCGCTCTAACTGTCAATCGCTAATAACTACAGATTAACATCTTTTCTCAAAACTGACATATTGGTTCTATTAGCTGCAAGCTGATACTCTCTGCATATGGTAAAATACATTTAGGATATTAACACACAAAACCACATTTTTATTGTAACTATTTTTTTTTTTTTTTAATTTTACAGTTAATCTTACAAGGCAAGAATGGAATTTAAGTCTGGGATGAGAAAAGGTTAAAAAACTATCCCTTTCTCCCCTTAACATTTACACCAGCCTCCCTTCAGCAAAAACAAAAATGACAAAACCTCCTAATAATTTCTGAGTCAGACTCTAAAGTGACTAATAATAAAGTAACTGCCTAATTAATTTATGGTAATCTCACTCAAAGAGAGGCCTCTCTGCTTTGGCTGACTGATAATCAACTTTACTGTTCCTACTCAGAGGCTCACTCTTATGCAGGGGCTGTGGCTCATGTTGGCTATGTCCTTGTCGTCCAATCAAAGTGCACATTATGTGTCGGTCACAGTCCAGTGACGGATAGCTGCTTAAGATCAGCCATCCTTTGAAAATGAATGCTCCAATATCTTCCCAATTTTGGCATACTATTAAAAGTGGAGATGAAGTGCACTGACATGTTCGTCTGAGGACACAAACACACACATAAGGACATCAGTCACTCATCACCAGCATCATCGTATCTCCTCAGTGTTTCTCTTTGATCGTAGCCTTCTAGCTTAAGCGTAAACATTAGGTAGCTATGCTGCATTATTTAAGGATAGTAAATGAAAGGCATTTGGGTTGCTGAATCATCACTCTGACTTCAAGGACATGTGCTGTTATGACATTTGAGACTGTTTTGATCTCGCATTTTCAAAAGGACTGTTAAAAGGAGGCTCATACTGTACATACTGTTTTATGTACAGAGGATGTTTAACACCCAAATAACCTGTCAATAAAATGCATTCAGTGTTTGTTTGGGCATGAATCCACATTGTAAAATAAAAACATAAAAAATACAGGCTTTCACAGCCAAGCACTCAAGGCACCAAGCAAAGGGATTAACTTGTCGGCGACATAATGATAGGCACGAAGCAATGCAGACAAGTAGTTTTTGTTATTTGATGGGCATGAAAAACACACAAATGTGAATCTTGATGATGCCCTCGTGCCTCTTTGTTTTGTGAGAAATGGACATAAAGGGCAAAACTGCAAAGCATCAGCAGTTACAATTGTCTACACAGACTTGGGCTTTTGTTTCTGTCTGATGGAGCAAGAAATTCAGACACGCAGATTTACCAGAGTTTTGAAGAGGGAGACTGTCACTGTCCGTTCATTTAAAATCATTTATCTTGCTTCTTTCTTTCTTTCTCCTCACTGTCTTCCTCTCTCTCTCTCTCTCTCTTCCCCTCTCTGCTTTTTTCACACTTTATCTTCTTAGATCTATTTCTTAAAGGTCAGACGGACTACCACGTCTCTGCACTTGCACATACTTTCGTCAGATGTAGTGACTGCAGCCGTGAATGAAAACGTGGAGCCGTGACATTGCGGACACTTTGTTCTTCCGTGCTGTCCTTGGGACTTTTATTTGATGACATTTCAGTTTCCATCTAATGTTTTCTCTCTCAGATCAGGTTATATGACACCTTTGGTACCACTTCTGCATTTATGAATTCCTTTTTACTGAGCACTGACATAGCAGTCTTCAAGGATACACAAGCAGTTCTAATACCAATATATTCAAGTCAACAAAGGTAATCATGTTTTTTCAGATGTGAATATTTCACAATTGCCTTTGTCTCAGCAGTTACATCTCGCAACATTATTTCCCCGGTGCGTATTTAAAAGTCTTTTAAGGGATACTTGTGGAAGCTCGGAGGGTTAGACAATAACTGGGATTATATTTCATGACACAAATGAATTTACCCTTTCTTTTCCAGCAGGGCAAGAATGAATCACTCCTCGGCATGTGAACGCTAAGAGATGCAGGACACTCGCCCAGAGACTCAATCTCTGCTCTGAAATTGAGTTCTTCTACTGTGCGATGAATGAAACAGCTTCCAGCAGGTGTCATTCAAATGTGAGGGGCCAGAGTTTGAAATAACACCCAGAGTCAAACACGGGCTTATTCATCTGCCCCTCACCTCTTCATCCATTTATCCCCTTTCTCTTCTCTCCACAATTCTTCTTCTTTTTTTCTCAACAAGACCCTGTCATCTTATCCCACAAATTAATCCCTTCATGAACAGCACACAGAGGGAAAAAAGGGAGAGGAATTGAGAGAGTGAAGGATGATAGAATCCTAAAGCTTTAAGGCGAACAGTACTACAGTATCTAGGTGGTGTAGAATGAGCTCCATTATTGCTCTCAGGGCTCAAATTGAAAACATTACTGCTCCCATTCACAGTCCTCAGACACAGAGGATGGTCTTTATTTCCAATCTCAGTCTCCTTTCTGGTTGAGGGAGCGCCTGCCCTGTGCATGTGTGTGTGTGTATGTGTGTGTGTATGTGAGGAAGAGAGACACGGAGGGAGAGGTCTTGTGTTTTTGTCTCCGTGTGTGTGTCTCAATAAAGTCATCACTGCTGATGTTGTGCATATAGGTGACCTCTCCTGAGCCTTTCTCATTATACCCCCCCCCACCTCATCCCACCACTCACCGATGGAGACCCCGGCTCATTTTTAAAGACTGCCTTTACATCACAAAAGCTGTGGCATTAGCCGCCAGTGCTGCAGCACTGACCTTGGTAATTCAGTACAACATCAGTATGCATTGTGTTTCACTCAAAAGGACATAATGACATATTCTGGTGAGGTCATAAATAAGTGAAATCACAAGTTACTGACAAAGACTTGAATAGATAAAAGGTTTAGTCAGGAGCCCTTCTATCCTTTGATACCAAGTATTAACTTTTCAGATATCTGTGCTGCTTTTCAGCTTTATTCTTTGGATAAAAAACAAGGTATGAAAGCTTGAAAATATGATGTACCAAAGATATTGATTGTATTTGTTGCAAAATTCGCTTGGTTTGTTATATTTTTGATTATACTGAATAGCAATATTGTTGCCTTCAAAACAAGATTTTAGATCATACTTGGGCAAATAAGTCATGAGAATCTGAATGAAAAACTGAGGGAAAATAATATAGATGAAACTTGAACGGAAACAGAAATACACTCTCCTCCTGTAGTACAGTATGTGCCAACTTGCCGGCTCATTTCTAAAAGGCTGTTTGCCTAAAAACAATTCTCTCAAAGTAGAAAGGTCACATCTCCCTCTTCTCTCCTCCACCCTTGTTTCTCCTCTCACCCCTCCCTTTTATCCGGGGGAGACTGCCAGATTGCTTTAGCCTTTTTAGTGGAGCTAGCTGACAGACAGACAAGGCGTTGACAAGGTCACAGCCAGGAAAAGCATTCATGATGGAAACACCAGCTTTAAAGGAAGATACCAGTATGAATCCAGGATTTACAACAAACAGTGTAACTTAATCATCACTGCGACAAAATACAAACAATGTGGAAAAATGTGGACTGAATCTACAATTATACTGTCATACTATAGGGAACAAACCCCCAAACCCAAATGTCAAAGGCGCATATAGAAACAGAAAATGAGACATTATGGTTTAACAAGCAGCCAGCCTACAGTTTAAACATGTATGACTATCAGCAGCTAATGTTAGCATTGCCCTGGTGACTGCACACAGCATTTCAGAAGTCACAGCCCTATAGTGAAGCCACAGGGTTTACACACCTCTGAGTAAAACCCAACAAGTCCTCCAAATTAAACAACCAAATATGTCTTTTGACCATGGACTCCAGAATGATACATAGAAGCGTCCAAAACCTTTACAAATCACTGTTAAAAAATAATTATGTTTTAGGTTTAGGCACAAAAAACACTTGGTTAGGTTTAGGGAGAGATCACAGTTTGGGTTAAAATGATCACCTTATGAAGGTTAGAGAAACGTGGTGTGGGTTAAAGTTACTACTTCCTAAAAGTTAGGCAACATTTGTCGTCACAGCTACAATAATAACCATGGGGTTAAGGTCAGGGGACAATCATCCCCACACCTCCAGTCCCTGTGCCAAGCTAAAACTTACTGGACCAGTCTCTCCACTATCAGGGCTTGATATCAGCCCTCCATCAAACTCCTGGTTAGACAGTGTACTAGCTGACCCCTAAAATTTCAAAGTAACTGTCACAATTCCTGCCTCGGTCTTGTTTGTGTTTTCGTTGCCCTTTCTACCTCTGTCCCTGCCTTTAGCCCCACACTCTCTCCTCTTGGCTTTGCCATTCTCTACCTGTCCACCAGATGTCCCCAGACTTTCCTACCTGGTTCCCACACCCATCTGCTCACCTGCTGTCACTCCCCAATCATCTCCACCTGCTGCTCATTCTCACATTAGTCCCAGATGCTTATATATTGGTTATCTACCATTCATTTCCTGCCAATTTGTGAATGTTGCTTTCATGTATACATTCCAACCATTCTGTTACCTGTTACCTGATCATGTTCCTGTCTGTTACCTGTCCCTGCCGTTATGCATGATTTAGACCTTCCCCTGTTTATGACCTGCCTGCCTGCGTTGCTCTTTTAGACTTGTTTGCCTGTTTTAAACTGCCTTTCTGCTACCAACCTTTAAGCCTGTATTTTGGATTTTGATTATTAAATCCCCTTTTCATTCAACCTGTCTGCCTTGGTGTCTGCATTTGGTTCCTCCTCCTGTCTGCCCACACACATCCATGACAATAATGTTGCCGGATTACTAACTACAAGACAACCAAATTTCTAATTGTTATCCCTGACAATTGCTGAAAAAAGTAATGTGTTACTAATACTGTGTAATACTAATGTTAAACTAATACTGTGCATAAATACTATAGAATAATAGGAAAAGTACTATGAAATAGTATAAAAAACATTTGTTTGTTACCCCAAGTATTTCTTTGTCACATTTTTGGTGCATTCCCACTCTTCAGTCACAGATTTCAGAAAGGCACTTCACGTCATTTCAAAATCCTTCATGCTTGTCTGGCAGTCAGTAGCCAGGGATAAGAAAGGCACTTCCTTATTGGGCCTCAAGCACAAACACAGGTTGTGAAGGCTAATGCCCCTCCGACTGACAGCTTGAATAGAAGTGTGCGCTCTGGAAGAAAGGCTAATTGGGCTGAATGGAAGATTTGCATTAAGGAATGGCAAAGGTGTTGTGCTGCCTAATCGCTTTTCATCCTAAAAAGAAAGGAGTGCTTCTCCCACAAGGTTAAATTATGCTGTTAAGTGGTCCCTTGCACATCAGTAGAATGACCTCAAATTCTTACCATCATTCCCATTTTATAACACTGTTAGACAGAGGTTGATTGTAAAAGTAGAGTTTGCTGAAGTTGAAAATAACCTACACTGCAGTAACCCAATCCAGGATGGTGTCTCATGCTCAGAACAAGCATTATAAAGAGACTTAGTGTAAATCAGTCAATGCCTGAGAAAAGTGAAGTTAGAGGAGTATATCACTTATGTGTTTTACAAAGTTAGACTTCTCCTTGTAAGGGGAATGTTTCCAGCAATGAAAAATGATCTTAACAGCTATCTGTGGGCAGTGGCTAAGAACCTTTGGAACACTCCTGAGAGAGATTCTCTTTTATTGTCCTGCTTTTTGGCTTCTCTGATGTTTCAGGGCGTAAGGCAACATCACTCACCGCACAACAGTGGTGGTTAAAGGGCTAAACAGATGTGTCGGCATTGTAAAACAGGGAGAAAGCTGACAAAGAGATAGATGATGAGATAAGAGGGGTGAAAGAGAATGATACAGTAAAGACAGAGAGAGATTGGAAAAAGACAGAGAGAAATATGAAGTGGCATGATGCCAGGCCATCGCCTTACCTTGTTATCTTCATCCCACTCTGCTTTAGATTTATCTACACATCTGACAGGAAATATCAAATGTATTAAGGTTTCCAGAATTCTGCCCTCTGACCAATGCACACTACCATGAACAACATGCAACAGCATTGGTTGTTTATTAGTTTGTAGTGTGTTATAGTTGATTCCTAAGGTCATTAGGAAACAGAGTTTGAAAAAGAAGCTAATCCATGTAATCATCTGCTAGCTCTGTATGCAGTATGTTATCTTATCTTCCTAAGTCGCATCGCAAAACAAACATACACATATTTTCAACATTTAAGACTTTTGTGGCTGAACATGTAATTATTTCTGACACATTTCCATTGCTCATGGTTTGATTGAAGGCATTTAATTCACTTTATTAATTCATTCTGCTGACATGTTAGCTGATTCCTTGTCAGACGGGGTGCTTATTTTGTTTTGTTTCATATCAAACAAAATCAATCGCATCCATCTTGTCGACTTCATTTTAAGTTCGGACAGATGTAGTGATTGCTGTGAAGACCCCCTGGGGTCAGCTGAGAAAAAAGAGATCCATGTGTAAATCTGTACTCAGAATCCATTCCTGTGAATTATGAACTACATTAGCTCATAGGGTCATCTAATATATTTTCATTTATGAAAATATCATATATGTTATGTATGTACATATGCTGGAATCACACATATGACATATATTGTAATGCCATATATGTCCATATTCAAAATTGGAACAATTTCATATATGGACTTATATGGTTAACAATATATGTATCACATATGTTTATAAAAAAAACAAACTAAAAAAAACTATAAACGATATGTCTATTTTTAAAAAAATATTTGGCATATATTTTAACCAAATATACTTTCATATACAGTATCTATTTTATAATTATGTAACATACATCTGTTGTACACATGTGTTAAATAGATGTTGCACTTATATGTTGCATATATGGAACTCTTCAAAATGGGAACTTAATTTGTACTCTGAGTACACGGTTTATAATTACTGCTGAGAGCACTCAAAGTAGCTCAACATTTTGGAAAGTTATTCACTTTCTGGCTGACAGTTAGATAAGAAGATTGATACCACTCATATCTGTCTGTTAAATACAACAAATATATAACTTGCTGGGACTGGTTACCAGGCAACCAGCAGACACTCCAGGAAGTGACTTCTCCCTTTCAATAAATAGTCCAGCACATAACCCATGTAAAACACTGAAATTGTGATTTTTACACTTTATTTTAGTAAACAACATACAACATTGAAATTAGTAAGCTGTAGAGGTGCTTGTAGGCAATTTTTATACTTTTGAAGATGCCAGGCTATCTGTTTTCCTGTTTCCAGTCTTTATGTTAAGCTAAGCTAACCAGCTGCTGATTTGATGAAGAGATGTGCGAGTGGTATGGATCTTGTCATCTAACTATCTATTCTAGTCCTATTTTTCATTGTTGTAGCTAGATACAAAACTACAGTAGCTATGTGGGTAGATGACGTCCCCATTGTTTGCTTGACAAATTGGAGATGTGGATTAAGTGGATATTTTGCATTGGGTGGAGAGAAAATAAATAAGATAATAATGTAAAAGAAATGTATCACTCACATCCACAGCCGACATCATAATAGTAATATAGTAATATCTCACTGCATTCACAAAGTATAGTCTGTGTCATTATTTTTTCATTTGAACAGTCCTTTTCTACACACAAGCTGAACTCGGTACACATGATATCTAGGATGCCAAGGCATCCATACTCAGTATAGTGATGCAAATGAATTGTGAATCTGTAATGTTCATGAGTTCACATACATTATTGTAAGCAGGAGATGAAGCGTGATGTTCATATATAGCAATGTCAGAGTGCATTAGTGGAACTCTCACTCTCCTGGTGAGATCAAGTGCCTGATGAAACATTAGTTTAGCAACAATGTCAAACCCTGTTTACTGTGAGGCAAATGCAATGCCGCATAGGTTGAGAGAGACAATTGTTACGATCACAGGTGAAGCCCTCATGGGGCTCTGGAAGCTTAGTCCCTCATCTGAATGTCTGCTGAAAATGTACATGGACATGCTACAAGACCCTTTGGGGAACTGCTCGTCACACCATTCCTCACCTGCTGATTCCTGAGTGACCATGTAGCAGTAGAGTGAATCATTAAAGGACTTTGCCTCCATTTTGCATGAAATGTTCCCTAACGTCACGGTCACACCAAAAATGCTCCTCATTCATTTCAACGAAGAACTTGATTTGACCTGAACAGCTGGACTGAGCAAATGTCAGAGAGAGAATGGGGGCTCTGGTTTCTTCCCACAGTTCAAAGACATGCAGGTAAGGTGAATTTAAAGCTCCAAACTGCCTGTAGGTGTGAATGTTAGTGTAAATGAGTGTTGTGTGGTAGCCCTTTGATAGACCTGTTCATGGTGAATCTTGCCTCTTGCCAAATATGTACAGGGATACTGTACAGTTTGATATTTCTGTAATTTTATCTTAAGACTGATGTATAAAAATAATTCAGATACTAAAAACTTTACATTGACTTACCTGGAATAAAATACATTAAAAAAAGAAAAACTCCTACCAGAAAAGGGAAAAATATTTACCCCAAACTGATCAAAGACAATAGGCAGAAGAAAAGCCTGCAACTATAGTTCAGACAGTCCTCTGGACTCCACTACATTCTTATGGCATACTCTTCTCACTGAAATAGATATCCAGGGCTCCCTTTTCATGGCAGTGTGCTTAAGCCATCATCGCTCACTGTTTTGCCACCATGCCTGCTCACCCCTCTTTTCAAAGCAATGTTGACACTTGCTGCTACTGCTGTCTCTACTGCTGCCGTTGATACAGCATTTCATAACTGCGTCCACCCCAGCATCTATGTACAGGTCCACATTTCCCTGGGAGGTATGTTATTATCGTCACTCCCCACTCCCTGCTGTGCTGAGCTTGCTGTTTCCTTGTGGGGAGTCATGATGTCAGAGCCTTGATGCCAAACATCAGCCATGCACATTCACATACAGTAATAATTTACTCTGTGTGAGCTGGCTGACTGAACTCAAACTTTTCACTTTAAGCATGGCAAGACAAAACTGACTGTAGTAGTGTTGTTGTTTTTATTACAGTGCGATGGAATTTCTATGGTCATATTGTTACATTGTTCCTGGTCAGAGAAGGCTCAAGCACCTTGAAGATGAAAAAGCTTACAGCTGTGCACAGGGTCATCATCAGTGATTGTTTGGAGTCAAACCTGTCTCCTTGAAATTACGTTCATATACAACTAAATTGCAACAGTAAATATGTTTTGCTAGAAACATAATGCTGGCTGAATTATGTTTTCTCTCAACATAATCAGAAGATGTTGTTAATAAACATATTTGGCAAGTTGCAAAAATTTTGATACTGAATGTATGAGTGAAAGGTTCTAAGACAAAGTAGTTTTCCTTTTCCCCACCAAAATATCTGATCTTCAGTACAATATCTGCTGGTAGAAACTACAGCATATGCTTGTGTTTAGGCACTGGCAGATTATAGTCTTGGTTTAAAACAGAAAAAAGTCTGCAGTGACTTGAAGCATGAGACACAGTTGGTTTATTAACATTTAAATGAAACAATGATCTTATACTAACCAAAGTGCTTTGTACGGGACTCAGGTTGTGAACCCTGGTATCTGGTCTTATACCCCCCCCCCATCCACCCCAACCTCTTCCCTGTGACTTCATGTTGATACATATTAATGTAGTTTCATTCATTTAAAAAAACAATTTGGGAAAACAATTTAGGTTTATATAAACATAATTTCTAGAAGACAGGGCTGTTGGAGTTTTTGTCTACAAGACCCACCAACCTGGACAACAAAACATATTTATTGACATTAATAGGTACCACAAATGATGAGGCTGATCATTCGAGGCAAACTATTGAGCTACAGTACCTGCCAAAAGGCTGGAATCCTGTTCTTTTTGAGTGCCTAGGACAGCTCCAGATTCAGCACTCTGGACAGTGGCTGTGAAACAAACAGCTCTAGAAATGAGGTAGGAAATTGTCTGTCTAACCGTGTCACAGTACAGTGCATCATTCCTCTTGGAAATGTGTGGTCTTATTCCATGAAGTGAATAAATTAGAATAAAATAACACCAACAACTATAATGATTTAAGTGCCCTGAAAAATGTGAAATGCTTTATGTTTGAAAAGCAAGTACTGTACATGTCAGCCTGTATAAAGATTATAAAGTCCTCCCCACTGAGTGATAAAATTCCAACCTAGGTGCCACTTTTATCTGTCGCAGTGCTCTTCAAGGTTGTCTCAAACATACAACACAAAGTACTCCCACCCCGTAAAGTGAGGAAGCAGGAAAAGAACCAAAACCATCAGTCACCAATTCTATTTCCCAGCTTGGGGAGGTGGTATAGCCAGAGGGGAGGAACACTGACTTACACACCTCCACTTAGCCCCAGCTGAGGGCCCCCCACCACCCATGAGATAGAGTTACCACAGGGGGCCACTTGGAGGCTAAACGCCCTTCTCCAACAGGCCCCTCAGGGCCCCATTGTACATTCGTCCCTCAGTGGGAACCCTTGCCACTGCAATCTCCAGCCAATCACCTTCCCCAGAGACAGTCTCATTTGTGTAGACCCTGAGTGAACTTTATGTGGATGTGTAGCAAAATTCACACTCCAAGGACTTGTTCAATCGAGGCTGTCAGATTTTTTTTTTTTTACCTGCCTGCAAAAAGTGCAAAGTTTGATATCCTATAGTATGTCACAGCTTTGTAGAAGAATGAAAGACAGCCTGTATTTATATTCAAGTGCTATGGCTTGTTAATGACTTCAATATTGGAGGTTTGTGAGCATCATGACCTGAGTTGTCTCACCTGTGCCAATTCAAGTCAGTGTTTCACTGCCTCTAACTCATGCCGATCCCCTGCTGTTTGTCATTAGATGTGAGATTTAGACACCATGGGCAAAAAGCTGAAAAGCATTATCTTTCTCAAGGGAACACGGCTTTGTGAAGGAATTTGTCATCAGACGATAGCTTTGCCTTTTAAAAGGAATCTTGGCACTGCAGGCTGTGCACCCTGTGGCCTCCAGCGAAAGGCCAAGCCTACATGGCTTTGCCCAGAGATAGGGTCTCGAGGCAGGGGATGGATCAGGCCTATCCCCTGTCCTCCCTATGCTGGCTCATACCAGTGATAACACCTGGTGTGTGTCCTCAAAGTCTATAACAGCATAGTTGCCCCACAAAGCATAATAAGTCAATATACCAGCTTTTCTTTGCATTCAGTTTCCTTATCATAAGCAGACGGGAATCTTTTTTTCCCACTCTTCTGTCTTTGTCACAGCAGGGAAAACAAAATAAGGCAGCGGCGAAGGCTTAAATTACTAAATGTGATATAATTCAACCAGACCTGGCTACTTAGTTTCACATGAATTATATAATACAAAGTTGTCTATTCAAAGAGACCTGAGAGACTTGAAGGACAGTCAAAAAAGGTCAACTATATCACTTCTCCTATCAATCAGTCTGTCATGTTCAGCAGCACTACATAATCACATTTCAGTCAGTTTACTCATGTGGAGTAGATTATTATTTAAATATAGAATATGCAAAGATTTAGTGTTTAGGCTCTGACCTCCTTTTTCCCACAAGGAAACATTGATCTCACACAGCAAGGAGTGGGGAACAACAATACTAACTTCCCCCCAAAATTGCATTACATTCAGAGCCCAGCCTCAGCCATTATGAGGAATCTGCTATGTGTGGGCCTAGGCACCAGCCACCATGAGGCCATTCCCCTGCTTTGCACCTCTGACCATGAGGGGAACATACTTTCTTGTGAAACTGCTATGTGTTGGCCTGGCACCAGCTGCCATGTGGCATTCCAATGCTAAGCACCTTGGACCATGACGGGAATATGCTATCTAATGAAGTAAGATGGAAGAATCTAAACCCAGCAATCCACCTGATACGCAGCAAATGGCTGAGACACTCAGCTATGCAGTAAAAAATAAAATCCCAAATTCAAGACTTGGAACAGATCATTATTGAAACAAGATAGATGATCAACAATACATGCATAGGCTTATTGGCAAAGAGTATGACTTGAGATCTGATTGATGTACAGATTAGCCTCTAAAACAAAACAACACCCAGGGGGAATTACACTGCAAAACCAATACTCCATATATCTGAAATGTGAGTACTTGTATCACCACTGAAAACAACATAAAGCATGTGCCAGATGAAGCAGGAAATTAGCCCAGTCACTGCAGGACTTAATTCACACATTTGGACCTAACAAAGTCTCAAGTCATAAATAAAGTCAAGTCAAGTCGAATTGAGTCTTGAAATGCTATATGAACAGCAGCAACAGCAGCAGCAATGGCAGCAAGCAAGAATGTGAGCGGTGTGACAGCAGGTATGCAAAGTGTGAGCAGATCATTGATGGATTACATACACCACCATGATTATAAGGGTGCGTTTAATATATGTTACAGTGAGGGGAGTATGGCATGTGAGTGCAGTGGCAGCTCAAGTTGGGCTGCCCTAACTACTGTAGCTCGCAGGCGTCACTTCATATACTCCCTGTCTGACTCCATGTATCCAATATAATGACTAGGAGACTGCATTGTCATCATGCTCTCTGCTTTGATACAGTGGATAAACAGATTCTCATTCTACTATTCCCATATGTGTTGTTCATGTAGCCGATATAAATGTTATTTGTCACTATAGACAGAAATGTACAGTATATGTGCTTTTGATTTGATTTAAGCCTCAAACTGCTGTCGTAGATCAATTGAACACTATATTCCAGTGGGGTTTTGCTGTTTCATCTCCCTCCTGTCTAGTTTTCCCAGACTGCATGGTCTTTGAATGTCTGTCAAACTATATGTTGTATCTGTAGATGTGTGTGTGTTGGTCTTGAAGACACAAAAGAACAAATCTGTCAGTGTCACTGCGAAAACATTCCCTCATGGACTCAGTCACTAACTAGGTTACTATGGATCATGGCGCCTACTTTCTTTCTCTGGAAATCCCTTTCTATTTGTCTTTCTGACTATCCTTTCATCTCTCTGCATGTGACTGAAGCCAAGAGTGTACTTGCACAAACCCTCTCTGCCAAAAAATAAAAATATCAGTACCAATTACACCAGAGTAGTGTGTTACAAAATTTTGATCTCCACTAGCATTGCTATTTTTGCAATATCATGCAAACGTAAAACAAAACACTTCATGCAGGGGCTGCAGTTCATAAATCTAGAGTGGTTCTGACAGATTGAACAGTCCTTGGGGTATATGTGTACAAATAGGTTATGAGGGTCGTAGTTATCTGCTGTACAGTATTTGCTAAGATAAGCATTGTGTCGACTAGCTGCAGGCCTGGTTTGGTGAAAAAGGTTAGCAGAGTCATTGAGCTGCAGCTTGTGCAATGTTGCTGCTGCAGCATCTATCTTTGTGGGAGTAATGTGAGCGCTGTGACATTCTCCTGGTTTTAGTAAGGGCACAGAGAAAGATATGGTCTGTCAGCATGACGCAGATTGGTTGCTAGATGCTAAAGGTGGGAGGCTGTAGAATGTGTGGCACTGCACTCAGTGCCCCTCATTTGCATGAAGTAGTTTGTATTCCTAAGTGGTTCATGAAAGGATGTGCGAGTAAAAGATCTGTGTGCGTGCATGTGTCCAAGCTACTGTAAGGTTACCACTTACTTGCTAATATGCAGGAAAGCATTTGAAACCCCTTTGCTTCCCACTAATCTCTCTTCCTTTCCCTGTCTCTTCTGCTCACCAAAAACAGATGTCCAAGCGACCTGCCTCCATTAACCAGAGCTCCTCTTGAGTATAACTCAGAGCTGCTCCAGACGCTGCCCAGCCTCCAGACATCAGGCTCAGCCCTCACCATCCTTCTGCCCACACGTGGGGCTTGCAAAGCGGACTCAGAGAGTGTGATGGCAGGGCAACAAGCCAAGACTGGCTCTCTCTTCATATAACTCCTGCTGGAGGTGGGAGAGTGCGAGCTGGACTCTGCCCATCCCTCTGCTGTAAGTGGTCATTAAAGAGCCGGCTGACAGCGCTTCCCTCTATGAGTAGTGGTGGAGATGTCCTGTTCACTGCACTAGCTACTCTACTCAACACCACAAGGTTCAGTTTAATGGTATCTGCTGGTTAGTACTGATCCATCTGTCATTGTGTGAGTGTGTTAACTATCATCATGCTCTGCAGCCCTGTGCTGTGCGGCATGTGTCATCTCTTCACTGCCAGTACTAATCTTTGGGTTTGGATTCAGTTTTGTGCAGATAGAACAAGACTAGAAATGTAAAATAATGGTCAAGTCAAGTCAAGTCAAGTCAATTTTATTTATATAGTGCCAAATCACAAGAGAAGTTATTTCAGGGCACTTTTCACATAGAGCAGGTCTAGACCGTACTCTTATTTTACAGAGACCCAACATTCCCCCATGAGCAAGCAAGGAAGAACTCCCCTTTAACAGGAAGAAAGCTCAAGCAGAACCGGGCCCTAGGTGGGCGGCCATCTGCCTTGACCGGTTAGGTTGAGAGAGAAAGAGGGAGAGGGGAGAGGGGAGAGAAAGGCAGAGAGAAGCACAGCAACAACAACAATAACAATAACAACAATAATAATAATAATTGAAATATGACTAATAATAATAGCTGGACATCCATTGGTCCGCAGTCAAAGGTCACCAGCGAGACGAGAAAGCACAAAACTACGGGGAAGATGCCAAGTTAGTAACATGTATTAATGGTACATGAATGTGTTCAGATGGAGAGGGAGAGGAAGAGAGAGGAGCTCAGTGCATCATGGGAAGTCCTCCGGCAGTCTAGGCCTATAGCAGCATAACTAGGGGCTGGTCCAAGGCGAGCCTGGGCCAGCCCTAACTATAAGCTTTATCAAAAAGGAAAGTTTTAATCCCACTCTTAAATGTAGAGAGGGTGTCTGCCTCCTGGACCGAAACTAGAAGATGGTTCCACAGGAGAGGAGCCTGATAGCTGAAGGCTTTGCCTCCCATTCTACTTTTTGAGATTCTAGGGACCACAAGTAAGCCTGCATTGAGGGAGCGCAGTGTGGGGTAATAGGGTACTATGAGGTGTTGACATGCTTCTCAATTCTGGACCTCGTCTTGTCTTATTTTGAGTTTAATGCTGCAGTTCTCCCTAAATGAACTTGATCATTATTAGAGATCAAGAAACAGAAGAAGAACAGAGTTGGGTGACAGGTTGATCCTAAAGTAATCTCAGTTAAGACCCATCTGTCTGATTGCTGTGGACTGAATGTGAAGCAAATTTAAAATGTTTTATAAAAGAGGCCTATAGATTTCTGTGGATAAACCTTTGAAGAGCACTCATTTCACAGGACAGACTCATTGAGAATGCATGTGTGTGGCCTCACAATTACCATCATTACATATGCCTGGCTTCAAGTACTGTAGAGATTTATGTGCAGATGTGAGCAGGTGGCATTCCCTGAAAACGTATCACTTTGGAAAGTGCAAATCCCAAAAGATCTGGTGTAATTTCAAGCAAACCCCCCGGTTTGAGTATCAATATACAGTAAAACATGCTCCACAGTATCATGCCCTATATCACTAATCAGATGGCATTGTTTTCCCTTCTACAACAATAATCATCAATATTGATGAGGCATCATTTGATTACCATGGTAGTATTATCCTTAGAGTTAATGGCAAATGTAATTTTATACCCATCAACTACAACATAATGTTCTATTTCTTTTTCATCCTTCAATTCCACCGAATTGTTCTCGCTCCAGGTATTCCGGCAAATGGTGAATAAATTACTTGGAGACGCCCAGAAGCCTTTATGGTTTTTCATTGTTATTCATTCAGTATGGTTCTGGGTTTTATTTATCTATCTTTATTTTATGTTGGAAAATCATGGCAGATAATCTCAGGAGCAGGCATGGGAGAATTAAGCTGCATGGTGCCTTGGTTGGTTTCCCCCCCTTTCTACTTTCCGTCTGCCCCTTTCTCTCCCCATGCCTGCCTCCCAATCCAATCTACCCCATTCATCAGATGGAAGTGATAAGCTTGGGGAGCACATGTGGAGGCACTGTGTCGGCTAAGCTCTCTATGTGACTGTGTTATATTGCTGTAACTGGCTCATACAGTATATGTCACCACCTTTAGTGAAAAAATTTCAGCATCTTGTATGTTTCATTTTGTGTGTAAGTGTGTAAAAAACAGTAGCTAAGGTCAACATAGGAGGAAATAGAATGGACACAGAAATACTGTACAGCAGTGGTTTCCGGTCTTTTCTCTCTGATGTTCCCCCCACAGCCCTGTCAGATGACTATTTAACACAATTATATAAGTGGATATAATAATTTTCATACAATTTAACTGTAAACGTTTAGGTCAGTGTGGTCAAGGCATTTGAATCCACCATTTATCCATTACTTTTAGATTTTTCACCATTATCCAATACTTTTATGTAACTAATTGAATTATTTATCCATAAGTTTTGGCTATTTCACCATTTAAAATATAATTGAGTATATATACTGTATATACCCAAAATATAATCCACTGTAGGCCTATATATTTAATGTCCATATGGGGAAATTTGTCTTGGACTCCATAATGCAGTTCCATTCCAAGTGTAATAAATACAATATACAATTTATCCACTACTTTTAGCTTTAACTGTTTTCCCAATACTTTTAACAAATTATTTCAACCGTATATCCATTACTTTCAATATTATTCATCATAGCTTACTATTTAGCTCACTATTTCACCATGTATCCATTGCTTTTAGCCAACCATTTATTAATTACTTTTAGTTTTCACTTGCTCTCAATTGCAACAGGTAATGTTCAGGTGGAGCAGCTGAATGCAGATTTTTTTTAACATCAAATGATTTCTGTTTTTACAAATTAGTTGAGCTACAATATTTCCACGTACTCTCTGGCAGATATACTCTCTGCGGTACAAGGATCCCTGGTTGAAAATCATTGCTGTACAGTATGCATGCCTGCCTGTGCATTTCCAGATGTGGTGAAGAGAGACAGAGACAATGAAATACAAAGACAGAGCGATTGAATCTCACTTTACTATCTCTCCTACTGTTCAATTCTCCATGTTCATCTTATCTTGGTCGATGGACATACATTGAATCAAACAGGACCTTCACTCTGCAGAAAATGCGTTAGAAAATGAATTGCCTTCATCCTTTCATTAGACACTTTATCTAACTTCTATTCTTCTATTTATCTATCTGGGAGAGCATTCATGTGTCACTTTCCCTTATCCTTGGAGACGAGCGTGGAGACAATGGTTCCACTGCAGCATTTCCTCTCGTTCTGTCTCTGCTCAGCAAAACATGACGGAACAAATGAACCAATTAAGTGTGCTGGTGGCTTTGCTGTCCCAGGGGGGGCATCTAAGGAACTGAGACGGCCTGATTAGCTCAAAGGTAGGCCTGACTGCAGACAGCCGGCTTCAACGACTCGAGTGAGAAACATTCCCATAACGTGAACACACACCACTTAACACCTGTATGTATTGTCTTCTTTGCCTTTGGCATTTTGATTGGTGTTGATTGGTGTCAAGACTGTTTTAAAGTTGGAATTTTTATGAAGGGACACACACAAACAAATGTGTTTGTGTCATTTCACAACAGAGACAGACCTTATTGCTAGTAATATACCCTCAAAAGTGAGCAACATGATACTCCAACAAATCACTTCCTTTGAGTGACATCTCCAATTGGGGAGTTCAGGAATGTTTAAGCCACTCTAACTTTATTTCCATTGATCCCATGTGCTTGAGGAACACCTAGATGGGTTGCACTTGACTGTAAACAAGAATGATCAGTTAATACCTGCAGTATTGATCCGAGTTGAACCTCTAATATTGAATCTCTTCGTAGACACTGGTCAATCTTTCTGTTATCATACACCCACAGATTTGAAACTCATGAGCTCTCAAGGACTGAGGGAGAGAAAATACCTCTCACAGAATGACGTCTATTTGTCTTCAAATATGTTTTACTGCAAAGGTCAGATTCACTCTGTAAGCTTTTCATCAAGAATCCGGGATTCACAAAAATATCTGTGTTTGGAAATGCTTATGTTGCACACATGCTGGGTAGTTTTTGGTTTTGTGATTTTAAAAGATAATCCATACCCTGTGGATGTCATTTTAGCTGAGCTACGCACAATGTCATGTAAGAATTCATCCTTTGGCCTTTGATGCACAACATGCTGAATGGGTGACTATGTCACCCTAGTTGACAATATGTAGTCAATATATACACATAGTCAATATAGGGTTTTTCCTTTTCTGTCAGTCCCAGACTCACTCAGCTCTGATATTGGCCCTGCCTCCTTTTCCCTTCCTATTTTGCTCATTTTCTGACATTGTGACATTCCCCTCCTCTTTCCTGTCTTCGCCATTCCAACAACATCTGCAGTTTCCGGTCCTAAGGGGATAATGGAACATTCAAAACCTCTTCATCTCCGAGGCAATTTTGAGGCACCTTGTCCCCCATGGTCAATTTGTCACCATGTGGAATGCCAGGAGGTGTCCTTGGGGCTGACCACTGGTCATTGCTCTCCTTGACACTCAGAGAAAGAAAAAGAAGGAAACAGAGAGAGGCAGGGGGAGAGAGAGAGAGGAGCAGAGGGAGAATGAACCTGACAAAGGCCCTGAAACAGATCCGTCCCACTCAGCAGAGCCAAGGGAGTATACAGCTAGGCTGTCAGCACCTCTCATTAGTCAAAGGCAGCCTCCCTGACAATGTGACACTGATTACTGAAAGCCCTGATTCAGACTTTCTCTCCTTCTCTGTGCAGCCGCAAACAGTGTCAGCTAAAGCTGCATGCACGTGTTCACTCGCACACATGCACACACACTCACACACCCACACACACGCTACTTCAATCCACTCTCTTTTCACCCCAAAATGCTTGAAGTGCATTTCATTTCATTTAAAATTTCCCCTCCCATCTCCCATCAAGGGACTAAAACCTTCATTAAAAAGAGTGATAAAGGGCAAACGGGTGTGTTCCAGCTCTATTTAAAATCTATTTATTGATTTTCACGGGGTGTAAATAAATATTAAATAGCATTATTGTGCACAGAGGCTTTCACACTGGCAGGAGTGGTGGAATTAGAGGGGATGAAGAGTGGCGTTCATTAAGAGTTTATCATTTTTATTGATCTGCCTGACATGTCTCAGCACTGAGGAGGATCTGATTGCTTTTACTTAATCACTGCATGTAGTTGAAGGGAGGACTGAAAGAAGGTATCAGGAGGTGCAGGGGGGGATAGGAATTGTCTCCAAGTACCAGATAGAACAATGTGAGTGCTGACTCTCCTTGTGGAAGATTTCCACTTTCTTAACTGTTATAGGCACTATAGAGAGACCTGTGTTTCTGAGAATAAGTGTCACATTTCACTACCCAGCACTGCACTACACCATGTATTGGATTGTAATACTTACAGTATAGAGCAAAATGCAACAGTTATACAGTGTTCAATATAAATTCTACAACAGTGATTTTGTTTACAATTGTTCAGTCTTCATTTTCACTATTTAGCAACATGATGTCTCTAAAATCTCTATCCACACCAGGAGAAAAAAACAAACAAAGAAAAAAAAAGAGGGCAGAACATGACCTTTTACAGATCTTGGGTATTGTGTTTGAAGTACAGCCAAAATAAAATGTAAATGATTGCTATGATGTAGGATAATATTATTTACAGAATAACAGTAGATGGCCTCTCCGCATGCCTTTTTTATACCTTTGAGACACAATGAGAAGCCCTTTCTCTAGATGACCATTTATATTTGATGAACAGGGATTGGTTAACTCGAATTCCAGCCAGAAAAACCATAACTTTTTCATGTCTTTTGTTCAAAACAGACACAATGTTGAACTGGGGTGTTGGCTTGTACAACTGGTGTTGAATGATTATTCCATATATTCATTCTAAGATCTATGGCTAGTTAGCATGTTTATGTTGAATATTTGATCAAAGACTTCCCTATTTCCTTGATCTTAAAGCAGAAGTCAAACATTTCAGTCAGTATTCTAGTCATAAATAAATGTCACTTTACAAGATGATTTTGTTTCTCAGGCTTGCGTCGTTTTTTTTTCCTTATTAAATAAATCATCTCCTTTATTTTCCATATGTTGAATATTTGTCAAATAGCAGCAGGGGCATTATTATATTGTTATGATATTATATTATTGTTATTTTAAATTCACCTCATGATACCATCCTAAAAGGATGCATACACAATTCGACAACTGCATGGTGATTAACTGTAAATTACATGCACATTCTCAATATGTGTACAATGAGCTCTGTGTCAAAATAGCATGGAAGAGTTCAAACAAAGCAATCCAAACAGTTTACCATGTACAATCATGCAAAGAAAAAAAAACATCCATCTACACATGAGGCTGTAGATACATTGTGTCCTACTAAAATGTTTGTTCTTGAAAGAAGAAGGCAATCAGCTGCACTTTGTACCCAACAACACAGAGTAAAAATGGCATATATAACAGGGTAGAAAAACAGAAAATAAAGAATACGATTAAAAAGAACAATGACCCAAAGTGAATGCAAAATACAACAAAATAAGGTTATGCAAATGTGAATATTAAAATGTAGATACAGATGAAAAACAGAAAGAAACTAACACATATGTAGAGTGGATGTCCTGAGTCCTGTTCTATATTTAGTGCTAAACTGGGGAGAGAAAGTGGACTGACAAGTCTGCTTCTTGATCTGCAGTATCAGTGATAAGAGGACAAGTTAAAATGCAGCTACGTGTTTATAAGTAAAGGATTAACTATCTGATGTACTGGTTATTAGCTGACATTCTGTAGCAAATCATCATGAGCCTCTGCAATATTTTTGGAGTGAATTTTCTTCACTCTATAGTGGGAAAGATCCAGGTTTATACAGTATCTCCATGTGGTAGTTAGTAGTAATGTTAGTGCACCTCACCCACTTGGAAATGAACCATCTCTCTGCTAATTTACAGCATGAACCTTAGGATGCTATAAAAAATATTTTCTAGAGCAACCAAAATTACCACTGAGGATGCAAACCATATAGTTGATTAATCACTGATAAAACAAAGTGGCATAAAGATTAAACACAATCGGCTGACTATGCCAAAAGTTATGTTTATGTTTGCAACCAATGATGCTGCTGCATTGGTCCTAATGTGAGTGTGTAATTAATATTCCTCTGACAGTGTTCAGCTTTGATTAGTGCAATACCACCTGTAACAGCCAACCGGTAAATAAATCTCTTCCCTTTCATTTAGACAACCTCCGGACGGACAAGGAAATTGAGTTGGCAAACAAAGAGCCAAGAGGAAATTCTGATTTACAGTTCAAACAGTCCATATAATATTAAACTGATACTATATGAAAAAGCACCATAAACTCACTGTTGAGTAGCTACAGCAGAATATACTGTATATCCATAAATATAATGAGGTACAATAGGAACATTTTAAAATATAATGTTGTTAGAAAGAATATGAAATATGATGAGGTCACTATAGTAATAAACCCCCACCAGATACGTGTGCTCTAAATAATTATACTGTTACACATACAGTATATTGTTTTGACATATGCAGTAATTATACATAGGGTTAGGGTTATATTTGTATGTTTTGAAGAAGTTAAAACTTTTAAACACACTATGATATTTTAACTCCACTTAAAGTTGAGTTTCATGGAGACAACAGTAGCAAGGTTTCTGCTGCCCTGCTGTGAGGAGGATATGAAGGCCGATGAGGTGGGTAACCCCTCCTGCCTCAGCAAAGGCCTTTTTCATATGCACGCTCTGAGGGAAAGCAGTGGGAAGCAGGTCCGGTTGTAGAACAAAATGACTTAGGGTGCATCTGAAATTAGTGGGGGTGAACTAGCAGCTACAGTGCAGGCTGGCAACAGCATTGAAAGATAGTGTAGGTGTTACCAGGGCTCAAAATTAATGTTTTTTTTTTTCCTTAGTGTCCCACAACTGTCCCGAATTCTACATTTCTTTTTTTCATTCTGAAATTGCTGCTCATTAAACCTTTCCTTAAAACAAGTAAAATAGGTTGTACACAATTACATGAATTTTAACAGTGAAATTATTATTTAGACACTTTCATACACCCGCACATTAGATGACATGTAAGAGAACACATGTATTGACAATGACCAATATGATGCAGCTCAATTAGCACATCCAACTTTTCTGGCACAGATATTATGACAAAGCAACTTTGAATAACACTGCATATTAACATTTTTACAGTCTTGAATTTTCGTGACAATCTACACACAGAGCCAAATGTCACATACCTCGCTCCACTTACCAAGGGTGCAACGTGGGGAAAATACAGACTCGGCTGCCCTCAGGTCTAGTGCTGCTAGTTTGATGGATATGTTACACCTTCTCTGAGCTAAAAATAGCACAAAGATGCAACGAAACAAGTTTCAAAAAGTTACTACGAATGTAAACATATACACATGCAGAGCTAATGAGTAACATTACATTTCCACATCGTATGATGTTAACTTACATGTTACACGAACGTTTTGTGAGGTGAGTGACAATTCAGAGTTGAGTTTAACTATACAGGTTCTCGGGTACATGTCAAAACAATACACCTACATGAGTGACTGACCATGAATGATTGAATGAGCTACCGGCCATTTACATTCGCTATAGGACTGTAATTATGTCCCTTTATTAAGTTTAAATATTTTTTTCAGGCGAGAAAGTAACCATTCAGATTCCCAATATGTGGTAACTTTATCCAAATAACGCCTGTTTGGAAATTTGGTCTGTCATTTTTGTAATGATAAGTTTCTCTACTGTCCCAGAATTGTCAAATTTCAACTGAGGGTGCAAAATATTAAACTGAGGGTGCAATGCATGCTTTTGCACCATCGTTTGAACTGGGCCTAGCGGGAAGCTTGACATCTGTGAGAAGAGTGCTCACCCTGCCCTTCAAGTACAGACACTGCTGTTAGCCTGGCCAGGGCAAGGATTAAAGGGAATTTGTAGGGAGTCCTCGCCTCTGCAATTCTGACTTCTAGACTGTGTTTCCTAGTTTGTACCACCTGTGGCTTGCCAGGGGGAATGTGGTCTGTGTGCCTTTGATTGATCTGAGCGGCATTTTGACCTGGAAGGGCTCCATAGGCTCCACTCTTTATTAGAGAGCCTGCAGCTAGCTCCCACCGAAAGCCAAGAGTATTTCCCTCCAAGTCTCCTGTGTCTCCCTGACATGAATGCTAAGTAATCTCTCTTTGGCCTTCTTCATTTATCCACGCTTAACCCTTTGACCAATTGACTGCTTCGCTTGTTTGTCAATCTGCCTTCACATTGATGCACATGCTACGTAGCATGCTTCTCATTAGAGTGCTGCTATTCTATTCTGTCTATAACTGCGATGCACTGCACAATGTCTGCTTGTCAGTATACAGTGGGTATCTTATGTATCGTATGTATCAGATGCTACAATCCTCCTCTCTCACTCTCTGGGTTCTAACAAGGCCAGATAGCAGCCAGACTGACAGCTGCTGGGGCATTTTAACAGGCTTGGTGTTAAACTGCTAAACTCTGAGGAGGCATATTGATGATTTGCTGCCAAACCACACAGACACAAACCGTACTGCCTTCACTGTTACAATTTTCCAACTAACCATAAGCTTTCACAAAAAGAAAAAAAACAACATATTTCTACAGACATTGTTAAGTACAAACTACTTTTGTTTTATTCTAGTCTCATTAAACATGTGCTGTATTTGTGTTTGTTTACATAGCCTACATACATATTTTATGGCCACATTATTGTATTTTTTTTTAAAGAAAATACTGGTCTGATGGAGTTATATGCTGAGAGAGTTTTCTCAAACAGGAAGATTAGTAGATATTTTGTTTTGGGTTATTTACTCAAACTAAAGCTTGTTATAATCTATCCTACTCTTTTTAAATGTGCATGTCATGGTTTGTTATTGATTGTTAATAACTTGTGTATCTTTTGAATGTCATATGCACATCATTTTATATTTTTGTTATAAAGACAACATTTAGTCTTGATCTTGGAAATAGTTACCAACCCAACTCAAGATCCAATTAGGGCTTTCAACCACCCCCCACTGTCTTCATCAACAGATGATCAATGAATAATCATGCCTAACACAGACAAGAATTCCTAAAAATGCAATTAATGAAATCATACCAGAGTTTGCTTGTAATCAGCAGATCCATCTCCATGACAGATGAGCAAAAGCACTGATGAAGACTGTGCAATGCAGTTTAAAGTTCTATAAAAAGGTAATAAGCAGAACTTGATTTGGAACTGTTTTGTTAAACTAAGTATTGGCTGTTAGAATTAACTCTCCATTACAATATATCCTCCTCCTGAATATGCATAGCACTGTATAAAGTCATTGTTATAAATTCTCAATTGCAGATTTTTGTCTGTTTCTTTTTTTTTTTTACCTTTATGACCTAACTCACCTTTTTATATCTCCCACAGTCCTAAATTGCATCAGTCATTTATTCCACATTGTTTGTTTCATCAGTTTTTTTCAGTTGCATTCCCATAAAATTGTTGCTGGGCAAGAAAAATAAGTGTTGGGTAAGAAAGGTGCACAAAAATAAAATCAAAGAATGTCCATTTACAAAAAGCTCCTCAGTAGGCATGTAACTTAAATGCGAAGGGAGTAGATTGTGAGGGAAAGAGAGAAATGTGAGCACTAACGGTGGAATTTGCCAGTTCTCTTTTCTGTCACCTCCCTTTCTATCCAAAACAGAGGGGAAGTAGAAAACACCATTTGTCAGTGCACATTACATCTCTGCTGTTATAGTCCCAAATGAAAGCCCAGTATGTGGTGCCTTTCAACAGAAGATGGTAACAGTCCTTGTTAATTGGACTTGGCTTGACTCTCCATGAAGCCTTATTGTCAGCATGACCGACTGAGGATTATCGGGCCAGAACTGCACCGTACTCACATACATACAGACACGTCCACTGACTGAGCACAGAGTGTGTGACAAATGTGTAGCCTTAAATTTGAAACTTGACTACTTTAGTTCAAAACTGTACTTCAGCTACATGCACAGTGCTTTAGGTGAAAATGGTTGTACGCAGGCGACAACTAGATTAGTGTAACTAGCATGAAAGAGTCAGAGTGATGCTTGGATAAACTCTCTACAAGCTTAAGAAAACTGCAGTCACTGTGAAGTTTGTATTGGATAAGAGGCAGTTTGATATTGCAGTTCAGTTAAGGTAGCTGGAATTAGTAGTATGTGTTTACTAAGAAACATTACTAATGAACGCTCCAATAAATAATCTACAGGATTCTCATAGATATTGATTCAACTTGATTACATTGAGATAAATTTGTTGATCTTATGGGGGAAAAAACATAAAGCAGTGTGTTTTCAGCTGGATAGTTTGTGAGGTTTTTTTTTACATAAACTGTTTACTTATTGAAACAATATACGTCTGTATAGAAAAATAGAAAAAATAATACAAATAATACATAAAGCCCTTCTTCAGTGCTTCAATTCCTGGATTGCAGACACTATTAGATAAACCTAATACAAACACAAATGAACTTCAGCACAACTCAAGCCGATGCAGCATATCTGACGCGATACACTATAATTCTGCATGGTTAGCTTTCCGCCCGTACCTTAGAGTGTTACAGTATTAGCGACTGAGCCAGGATAGTCCTGCCTGGCTGCAACGAGTGAACGCCATTCACTGGGACTGTCGTATGATTGGATTGAGGCAGACCTAAGCGCAGCTCGAGCTGCACTTATCAGCTAGCAGGCAGATAGGACTTGTCATACTGCCTGTCAGATCTGATGAGGGGACCACAAGCCTCACAATGGAGCTAAAATGCAATCTCCTCCTCTGCAGCTGCATGGTCTGCCTCGGGGAGACGCTTATTAGACTTTGTAAACAGCCAAATGTGAGCACTAAACTGTAAGAGCTACTGTCAGACAGGATGCCTCTCTCAGCCAGCTAGCCAAGACTGGGAGCAAATCCATACAAAACTACCGTTGTAATAAAGGGATTTACAAGAAATCAAAGACAAAAGTGAATGGTAGGGCTATTGAAAGAACATGTATGGCTAACTGGTCAGGGGATGTTCTCAAGAAGCACTTTATGTAGAAAGTCATGTTCAAAATCTGTTATTCTTCAAGTTAAATTTCAAAGTGTAACATCCAAAAGTCAAGCTGCTTCTATAACTTTTAACAAAACATCTTTATTAAAAATGACATTTTCAAAACAGCTTTCTAGAACTTGAGAAAAGCGCAAGGCTTTAATTTGAGCAAGGTACTTACCAGGGAGGCAGTATTCTGACATAGCTTTGCCATGCAGTACATTTACATGTCTACAAAGGAAATAATGAGGGATGGAGAAAGAAATAGAGGTCTCCACAATGCAGGGCTGATTATCCTTTATTAGCCTGTTCCTGCTCTTTTACTCTCACATCTCACCACCCAGGTACGGAGCCCTCAGCTGGATGTCAATGCTATTAAGACCAGCCTCGTTCGCTCTTTTTATTTATTTATTTTTAACTTGCTCCCTGTCTCAGACTCACTCCCTTTTTTTTTTAAATATAATCCCTCTTTCTTGTTCTCTGATTATGGCCCTTTCACCAAATGCCTCGCGGTCCCCCTGAAATAATGATATTTAAACAAGCGGATATGCACAGGATTGCCAGAGGAGGCCCAGGGACGTTTAATATCTGGTACAAAGAACGAAGGAGAAAGAGACCTGGTTGACGGGAGACTCGTTCCTTTTTCCATGGAGCACGCAGTCTCTGTTCTGCTTTCCTGAGATCATTAATTTCTCCAAAAGAGATCTCCCCGGGTGAGACTCATTCACATGCAGATGGCACTATTCCTCGGGAGCCTCTATCGCTCTTTCTCTCTCTTTCCATCAGGCCATTTAGTGCTCCCTTTCTCTCTCTTATGCTGCGCCGCTCCCTCCTATATTAAGCAAACGGTTAGCTTGGCAGCCTTAGGTGACATAGCACTCATATTTCAGCACTGGGAAACAGGAGTAATGCAATGTGCTGCTATGGATACATTACATGAGAATTTGTCTCTTTTAAAGTGAGCAAAGTCGGGGAGGGCGTCACTTAGTGATACAGGCATTTATCTATTGAGATCATTTCTCTTCTCTGTCCTCTATTATTCTCAAGCCAAAATTTGCCCGTTTTCTTCCTCACACTTGACACACGGTTCAATATCTGGCGTCTGTGTTGTGATACGTAATTGCCTGTTGGTGCATGTTTCAGATGTCATACCACCAGGGAAGACCCCGTTTATGTTAAATTAAAGAGTAAATGTACCCATGGCCCCAACAGAGAGGACAGCTCTCTGCCCTTTGCAGCTCATCTCATCTCCATTTCTCTCTCATTCTCCTGCTGTATGCTAATAACGCTGGAGTTAAAGGCTCTGTTATACCTATTTCGTTTGCATCTTAACCCGAAACCACAGCGTCTAACAGCAGCTCCTGCGTTGGTGTGTGCCATAGTCGTAATTAGTAATTAGTGACCCGTTACTGCATGCATTTGTGCTGTACCCTAGAGGCGTGAGCAGCAATCTCTCTCCCCCTCTCGCTCCTCTCCCAGTTCATATCTAACCTGATAGACTTTGATGACACACTTCTTTGAAGACCTGATCAAAGAAGAGAGCCTTTGATGAGAGTGATGTTAGCTGTTGGTGAGGAGGTAAGGAGGAATACCAATCATATTTTTCAAGGATAAGAGTGAGAGAAAGAGAGGGAAAGAGAGAGTGAGAGCACACACAACATTTAAAACCAGAATATGTCACTCTTATGTTCTGCACATTTGTATCAAAATGTTAAGTTCAATATTGATATTATGAGCTTAAAATAGTATGTGTATTTCCCCTTATATTCCCTCATGTTGTTACAGCTCCAAACAGTTCCCTTGTAGTACCGTGATTATCCTAAAGGGGACAGGCATTTCAGAGAGAGAAGTAGCTGCCTGCAAAAGGGCAACTACACAGACAAAAGGGGATGAAAATGGACACGGGCAGGAAATAGGACTGAGACGTGGAAGAACGGGAGAAGAAGCAGAGTGACATGAGGTGAAACAGGTGGAAAACGAATGATGTCAAGATGCAGCAAACAACATGAGCGCATCATCTCTCTGGCTGTCATATGGCCTCGTATCAGATTTTTTATTGTTTTAGTGTCCCCAACCCACCACCACCACCACCTTTCCTAACCGTTATACTTTGTCCATTGCGTTTGTTGCACTGGTGTCCTCATATGCCAGGTGAGAACAAAGCAGAGAACTGAACTCGGCATCTGTATTCAGGTGCACTAATGGAACCACTGAGGCTAAAATGGCAGGAGGTGAAAGGTGAGCGCACAGAGAACAGCACACAGCTCCACACCACTGCTGCTGCTGTCGCTCTGCCAAACCACTCGACTGTGATGGTATGGGAAGTGTGTGAGTGTGTTTCAGTGTGTATGTGTGAGTATGTGAGAATGAGGGAGGGGAGGTGAATGAGTGAGAGGTAATGTGTATACAGATGGTTATGGAAGGACTTTTGCGATCAATTCTTTTTGTTCACAGGCATTCATCTTTTGTTAGTTATGCTCTGCTGTGGGTTTTGAAAGATTTTCTATTAGGAATGTGTGTTGGGAGTAACTAACGAAATAGCTATTGACTTGTATGAATATACTAGAGGCTTTTCTGTCATTTCTCAATATAGTTAGGCTCTACTGATGATGTGGTACTGTGTGTACTGACTAATAGGTTCAGGGTATTGAATAGTGAATCCTTGCTTTGCTTTTGAGAAAGATTTGGCTTTGGAATTTAAAGGGCAAAAAACACACAAAAAGACAACCAGAAAAAACATCCAGTGGTGGTAGGTCTTTCAAGAGATTGTATAATCAAATATAAAAAATCACACTAGAATCAAAAATGGAGTAAACGTGGAAGGAGCACTGGTTGGTATGTTGCGACTTGGCTGAGGACCCTTAAAGGATAAGTCCAGTTTTTTCAAGACAAGTTGTTTTTTTAAAAAAATATAATACTCATATGCCATATGTAGTTTGAAAGAGTTATTGTTCGCTGTAATCTTTCCTCTTCTCTATATGGCCATGCAGAGATTCTTCTGTGCCTACTACACTGTAAAAAAAAATGGGGGGCAAAGTTCACAGTCTGTGTTCTGTATTTTTGGCATTAAATTCCCCCTTTTCATTTCCCTGGACACTGTTTCCTTGGACCAGGATAAAGATAACAACTTTATTTGGCTAACTTAGACTCCTGAAGTTCAATATAGTTCTAGCTGAAGAACTTACCTTATTGATGTCCCTCAGGTAATCTGATTTGCAGTGTTTGAGTCAGGATTGTCTGGGTGGGTGCCAAATGGGCCCATGCTCCATCCAAGGGGGGCAATAAATAATGTGAAAGCTGTGCATCTGGTGAGTGCTGCAAAATAGTATTAAAATAATACAGAAATTGATTTTAGACATATTATAACAAATTTCATTAAGATATGAAAGTCAACTTCAAAGTTCATCTGTATGTAGAAAACCAGAACTTACTGTAACTCATTAATGAGAATAACTATATTACTGGGAAACTGGGATATGATTACTTTTTCATTACTCTAATTATTACATTCAAAAGTGGCTTTAAATTGACGTGGCTTTAAATAATGGCATAATGCTGATACTCACATCAGTCATATGAGTCATATAAGTCATATCTGACAATTAGAAGTTATCATATGTCATTTAAATTGATCCTGTTGACATCTCACAGACTCCCTTTAAGTTTAGATGAATTTATAGTTTCACAGACTGACAAGCTCCTGATCAGTTTGTCTGGAAATCCTGATTAAAGGGGACATATTACACACATTTCTAGGTCCATATTTTTATTCTGGTGTTCTACTGGAATATGTTTGCCTTATTTAGAGTTTAAAAACTCCTTATTTAACTTATACAGACCCTTTATGCAGCTTCAGCTGTCCAAATTAGTCAAATAAAGTACAGATATCAGAGAAGCAGATATCCACTTGATATGACTAGCTCAGACTGCTGAAGCCTCATATAAGCTTCAGGTAAACTTTTAAATGCAATTTTGCACAAAACAGACACACTGTGGATTTTGGCTCCCATCACTTACATTGAAAGTACATTTGAAGGAGATCTTTTAATGGCTAGTATGAACAGGAGAAATGATTACAGCAAGAAAAACCTCTTTCAGTGTTCATATGGGCACCTGACTGTTGTTTTAAGACCGACTTGAACATTTGTGAACCTATCCTTTAAAATGATTAAAATATCAATGTGAAAGTATAACTGAGGGTTTAGTATCTGCTAGTTTTAGCTGTTGGTCAGTGCTCAACTGCTGTCTAGCTACAACATACAGGAAAATAACATGTTCAGGCAGCTGATGGCCTGACACTCTTATCACCCTGTTTTCTTGTGAACAACAAAAACATGCAATCCTCACTAACTTTTTAAATATCAATATGATACAGAGTGGCATTTGACTCCCTAAAAACTTCTTTGGTAGAGCATGCAGACTGACCTAGCTTCCAATGCAGCTCATAAAATATTAAAATGAGAAGCCCACTAACAGCATTTATCCTGCCCTTGATTTTATGGGTACATTTGGGCATAGGGAAGTTGACGGGACACTTTATGTTTTAAAAGGGTTATAGCACCCCAATTAAAATTATTCACATAAAAGAGAGTCCCCCCTAAACTTCTTCTGGGGATGTAGAGTGGACATGGTTTGTTTTGACATTTCCCCTTTCTCCCCAATTTGGAGCTTGCTGTTCCAAACACTTGGTCAAAGTAATAGAACGCTAATACTCTAGCCTCTCTCTGCTAAACTAACACTTCCTCAGCCATCTCTGTAAAAAGACCCTGCTGGAAAACAAACTATTGGCGTGAGCACTTTCTGGGAAGAAACTACACAGCAGGCTGTAAAATCAATCCTTGCATGTTCAAGCCAGACTATAAAAAAGAGGAACCAGAAGAATGGAAGGTTAAAGAATGAGCTTCAGCCAATTAGCTGTAGACTGGACAAGAAGTACAGGCAGCATATTGGGCAGATAGACAACAATTTGAGAAAAGAAGCGCAGGGAGCAAGTGAAACACATGTCAGCAGTTGTCTAGCCACAGTAAGTCCGGTGTACAGAAAATCACCAGTTTATCCATTAATGTTTGAGCTAGCCCCACTAGCTTGAATAATAAACAAGGACCCAGCATTTTGCCACACAGCTAGTGGGAAAGATAAAGAGTTTGCCAAGGGGAGCCAACTATTGTAACCAACAGAACACACCGTTATACTGCAGTGATTTCACTGTGGGCTGTTGTAGACTGACTGATTCTGTTTTATAGAGCAGTGCAGAGGAACTTTTTATGTATCTGACAAAGGCTTTTTCTTCAAAGATGTCATATTGTCTAGTTATGGGTATTGGATTTTTAAAAATATTATGACAGATTATGATGTAAAAACAATTAAAAGATAACAATATCTTAAATAATACCCATAAAATAATTGTCTTTTGGACAGATACGGCAGCAGAACCATATGTTTACCACTTCTGTCAAACTTGAAACTGGTGGCTGCCACCAGGTCTCCGCTGATACTATAAATTCACTCATCAACCAGTATAATATGACGCTCGAAATTAAAAATAAAGAAGAGATGCAAGCTGGTCCAGTGTTATAATCCATATTGTCACTTTGTGCATCTTCCTTTGATTGTTGATCATCGTTAATTTATATGCAAGATTTTTGCATTTCAGTCATTTAGGAAAAAAAAAGTTCCCATATACACCACTCAGGATATTTCAAAGCACCAACTGAATAAGGTCAAGTTCGGTCACACTTGGAGCACAAATGTGACCTGTGTCCTGCACTCTGGTCCTTGCATTGTGATGCTCATAATGGGGACATGCTGGCAGCCTAGCATCACTGTTATTTCAAGTGGCAAAAAGCACAGGTGGGACAAAGCAGAGGCCCTTACGAAGGCAATCAGAAAGTTTTCTTCCTTTGATCTTTTTCAAACATATTGCCTCACATTGCTCCCTCTCTTGCTCTCGTTGTGGTTTGAATTTAAAGTTTGACTTAATTATCCATGTTGGACATTCATTTGGTCAGCTATGTAGTCAATCAAAACAACTAAAGAAGCTAAACACAAAATAGCACAGTGCCTCATCCAAACATATAACAGCCATATGACAACCCGTGAATTTACACTATTCCACTGATTGGTGGCAAAAGGCAAAAAAAATGGCCTAACAAATATTTATTGGGAAGGAAATGTATTTGTTTGTTAGGCCTCAATGATGCACACAATGCATTTCTACTATTTTGTGGATGATACCAACATACCACTGCCTATTTACTGCTTCTACCCTACTCAGCAACACAAACATTACACACACAGGAAACAAAAAAAGCTGTACAAGTGTATCCCACTCAAACACAAACTTGCACACTCAGAAGGAAAAAGGCAGCAGTGTAAACTTAATCTGGAATATATGAATATATTAAACATGTGACAGTAAAACATAGTAAGAAGTAATACCATCACACATGGCACAGATTTAGCGCCAGCTGTTAAACTCGTTAACAGCAGCCTGAACAAAGGATTGTTTAAACCTTATTGTTGTGATTGAACGTTGCAGTATTGTGCTCCTCTGTCTCAGGTGCAGGGGATGAGTTGGGTCATTTTGGATGCTGTGAATCTTATTTAAAGTTAGATCACTGCACAATTGCATTACTCATGTGATTTCAGCTCCAACAATCCTCAGTGTCTTTAGCTTTTCAGAGACCAAATGACAAAGCAGAAGACCGTAATGGAGCTGGCTAAAATGTTAATGTCCTGTTACCGTGGCTACTGCTGAATGCTCATGTTCCGAACAGAAACTGATAAAATATCAAAGGACCACTATGAGTCAGGAAAGGCTGGAACAGCTATTCTGTCTAGGAGTGAGTGAGAAGGAAATTGGACTTTGGAAACTGTAGAAAGGAAATTGGACATATTGTGAATGACTATGCAGAGTGTAGGGCCTGTCAGATGCCCTACAAATAGAGGAGTCTGAATATGCTGTTATCTGACTCATACACTTGTACAATGTTTGCCAGCGTGAACATCCGGATACATTACACCCTCCCTGTGAAGCTCCTGACTGTCTGGTGAAAAGAAACAGGTCATGCCATGGGGGAGACACATGACTGTCTAGGCAGACAGTGGGAGTTAGAAGTGGAAGGGGAATTGGCCATTCCATTTTGAAGGAAAACAGGGAAAATAAAGAAAAACACTGTATAAAAACTACATAGTAAAACATACTGATGTGGGTGTTTAATTCTGGCACACATGTCAAATAACAGTTTGACTTTATTGACATCGTACATTTTATTTGCAGATATTTATAGTAAAGTAATTTTAACAAGTTGCATTTAATTATATATCCTAGATCCACTGCATATTTCTAATTAGTTATCAGGTGTGTTCATGTACTATACACCATCTGCAAGTAGGAAATTTGCATATGGTTAATAATCACCACCATCATCATCATCATCATCATCATTGTCATCATCATCGTCATCTTTATTTGTATAGCACCTTTCATACAGAAATGCAGCTCAAAGTGCTTTTACATTTAAAACAACAGAAAACAGAAATAGAGGCAAGTTAAAAATGCAAATATACAACATACATACAACATAATTCACAGTTTATCATGTTCAAAGACACTCTAGACAGCCCAAGTGACATGCATTACAAATAAAAATGAAATACAGTACATTACATACAATCGAGGTTTAAAAATAACTTTAAAATGCAATTAAACACATAATTAAACACAAGCAAATAAATAATAAAACCTACACTTAAAACACTAATTAAAAGCTAAGTTAAGATACTGTGGGGTGAAAGTAGGACAATGATGGTTAAACTATCACACATAGTGGGCAAATGAACAAAAGTAAAATAACCATCAGTAAATCTTCACCAACCATTTCAATAGATAGGCTACATACCAGTAAAACTGCAGTACTCTCTCTTGCTACTGATGTGTTTATTTAACACGTCATGGGTCCATGTGTGGCTCCACAAAACACTTTTAACGACAGAGTGGCTTGCTTCAAGCAGGCCTTGTACACATACACAGAGGTAGAGAGAGAGAGACAGAGAGAGAAGGAGAGCAATTACACAACTTACATTACCACTGTCACAAGCCTAAATTAAGAATGCAATATTCTATTGTCATAAGCCAACACAACCAAACTGAGAACAAATGAGCCTGAAGCCGTAAACGAACAGCAAAGAGCTCAAGGCCACAACAAAGCGCACAGACAACTTTTTAGGGATACAGATCTATTCTATGATAACAATCTTAATAGATAAGCATGGACATACTGACACTTGTCACCATCTATATCGATCCAACCAGCACAACAATATGGCCAATGCACGGACATATTTTGACACCAGATATTTATATCTGGTGGCATTTCTGGGGCTGAAAGGTCCATTGGTCTGTGTACATTATGAAATGACAATTACGCATCTTGATTTAAAAAAAAATGCAATTCGGATTTTATTTACTTGGGCGAGTCTTAATCTACCTGAGTGGGCCGCCCAGGTTAGAGCCTATGTATGGGAAATGCTGCATAATAAACTCGCTACCACAGCAACAACGTTGGTTAGGTAACGTTACCATGACCTAACCCCAGATTCAGAGTATAGGCGTGACTGTCACTATTTCAGTGTGTTTTCAGTTCATGAAAGTTAATTGTCATATTCGGTTGCCTAAAAAAAGTCTTGTTCAGCATTTGGCTGCACTAAAAAACCCTCTGAGGAGTGGGATGTTCATTTTTTTTCCAGTTAGTACATTTTGTTTTAATGGTTCTAAGCTTGTTTTTCACTAGTAAAAATTAGCATTACCATTAGCATTATCACAGTTAACAATAAACTGTAAATGCAACATACTAATAAAGCTAGCAGCTACTGTTAGGGTCAGCTCCATCCTCTCGTCCAAATGGCTCCAAAATCCAAGATGGTGACGGTCAAAATACAAGCCTGAGGCTTCAAAATGAGAGTCCACAAACCAACGGGTGACCTTACGGTGGCTATGTCCATTATTTTTTACAGTCTATGGCTCAGATGTAGGGAATGACAGGACAAATTATGGGAAGACTGAGCTGTCAACCAGCTTTGCAGCTATCAGATGGTACCTCTGTGAAAATCTCTGTTCCACCTGAGAGATGACTGTGTCACATGCTTCCTTCATCACCTGCGTTGGTTACTCGTCGGCCTGGCTCGTCTGATCCATCATGAGGGGTGGTGACCAATTCATTGGTTTGCAGCTGCATATTCTGGACATTCTCCTTGAAATGGTTGAGCGCGCTGCTAATCCCGGGTGCATTGATGCTCCATTTTTGCAGCGTGCTGTATAAAACATCCACTTCTGGCATAAGCAAGGAAAAGCATTCCAGCAGCTGTAGAAAGGCTTTGTCCCGGAGTTTCTTTGACAGGCCATATGCCTCACTTATGGTGGTCTCATCCCATCCTGGTTGTGTGTGAACAGTGTTTCCCCATGTTGACTGCCTTGGGGCAGCGGTGCACGTGGTGGGGTTGGGGTTTTCAAACCCAGAGAAATCCATACTTTTAATCAAGGAAATGGTCCCATTTTTATGATACGCTTTTTAGATCGGATGAAGACAAAAACTCCAATTATCCCACACTATTTCATGATGTCATCAAACTCCATCTTTTGTTATTGTTTTGACTGAGAGACCCCTAGTGGCAGAAATTATAGACTGTGTGTTTAAAGGAGATACTCTTATATCAGTATCTTTCACGTAGATGAGGGAGGATTATGGAATTTAAGTGACTCAGAACAATTCCACGATAACATAGGGTGTTATTGTGCTCACACAGTGTGTGAGTGAATATCATTAGTAGCCCATTGATATTGATATCACATATCAATTGATATCAAGTATGTGAAATTTTAGCAGCCATGCTCATAATTCTGCAGCCTTGGAATGCATCTCTGTGTTGCCTCTGCAAGAGCCGCGACATGTTTGGAGTGCCAGAGAAAAAGGTGGCAAAAGCAGTTAAATCTGCAAAACACACCTTCAGGACACTCATCCTTGCTAAACAAAGCTGCTGCAAGGTCAGGTTCAGCTGGTGGACGTAGCAGTGAACAGACTGCTCATTACAGCTGCACCATCATAAGTCTGAGCGATCAGCTTGTCTTCCAGCTACAGTGGTTCCAGCACACCCTTGAAGCTATTAGAGAAGTCCTGTTTTATCTTTGACTTCAGCAAACTCCAAAAACCTCTCTGTCACTCTATTGTCAGGCAACATGCATTGCAACCATCATTTGTGATTCACAAGAGACATCGGTTGTCTCGTCTGCCCAAATGGCGACAAATGATGTCTCATCCACTTGCTTGGCTATCTCCTCTTTGTACACTTAATACATACTGTCTGACAGATTGTTTTATAAAGTGCTGGATGTCCCTTTGATGATGGGATGAGTATCATAGTGCCTCTGAAGCCTTGGCCTCTGAAGCCTTGCCCTCACACATAGTCTCGAAAATGCATCTAAATATTCCTGGATTCAGAGAGTCCACCGACTCGTTGTGGCCCTGCGTGCTGTTTCACATTTTCCACACAGTTTTATAGATATTATGATTCGACTGAGCACGTACCTGTTTTTCTCCACCTGTTTGTTATGCTGCTCAATGGAGCGCCTGTATGCACTGTCAATCTGGGCAGCGACGTTTACCTTTCCAAGTAAGCCAAATTTTACAGCATTGTTCATATGACTCCTGCTGCTCTTATGTTTTGCAGTCCTCTCAGAAAGATGTTTCAAATCTTTGTAACCCGTCCTTGACCAAGTACCATTAAAGTATGTTAAACTCGTGATTAATTTTCCAGCAGTTTGAGTAATGACAATATCCCGTGGCTGGTGGGCTCCAAGGCAATTCCATTTCCCCTCCAAATTAACGGTTTCAAAGCTGTGCTCGAGTATGAAATCCACTTCGTTCATTATGTCAAGTTAACTGGAGTTAGCTAGGAAAGTCTCCCCTCTTCTTGTCGACTGTAAATTCCAAGCTAGTGTTGGTGCCATGTCAAAAACAGATGGCTAATCATCAACTGTGAAATACGAAATGACACTGTAGTGGGGTTACTGGCTGTCAGCCCCACTTGTCATCAAATTCATGTGATCTACATTGAATACATTAACACTCTGAGCATGCGTATTTATATTTTTTCACATACAATACTATGGAGTGAGATTTGTTTCATAATGATTTGTGTGAACAGATCGACAATCTGTGTAAATGTGTAATCTGTAAATATAAAACACCTTCCACAAATACAAAAAAAGATTTGTAAACTCACAAAATATTTTGCAAATATAAAACGCATCTGTAAATACACAAATTCCACAAATAAAAAAAATAACTGTGAATACGTTAATTTACAAATAAGTGAAAAGCATTTTCATCTTTTTCCATCTTCCTAACATTTACAGCTTTCCAACAGACATTTGTGAACTCAGTTTTTATTTCACACATGTTTTTGAGTTTTGAGACAATCTTTCATTGTCATTTCATGTCATTTTCGGTTAGCACGTGATCACCTGCTGACGATGTCATTTCCACATTTCAAAGTAAGAGCATGCAGTCTTTCTATGAGCTGTTTAGTTGTTTTTTTTTTTTTTAAATAATCAGCGATAAGTAACGTGCATTCATTGTTTTATGTTAATACCATACAGTAAGTATTAGTGTGTGTTTATTTGTACATGTATATTATCTAGCACACACTTTCGTATACATTTCTGTTTGAGTATGAAAGGCACCAGGATGTTTGTGGGCAACGTTCAGCTCTCTAAAGCTGTGGCTCGGCTGCTTCTTCAGTTGGCAGTTATCAGCCACCTCATCCCTTATGTTTTTCATTTATTATTTTGGGTGGGTAAAAGTCACAAAGCACTTCACATCTTATCAGTAGTGTACTCATACTAATGTAGTTGTAATGTCTGTGTAGAATTTCACAGTGTTTAGTTAGGTTACATTGTTTCAGTGAGGCTACGTTAAGATATGACAAGTGACAGCACCCTGGTTAAGGTCTTTGATAGAATGGCTGTTGGTGTTGATAGTTGTTTTGGTTTAGAAATGTCGTATTGTAGTTTTATTGTTCATTGTTAATATGTAGATTATGCTAAGCTAACGTTAGCCACTGAACCGGCATCTGTTGCCATTGCAACAGTAAACATTCATGTTGCAGGCGGGGGGAACGAAAGCAGCAAAGCACAATAATACTTACTGTATGGTATTAACATAGAACAATGAATGCACGTTACTTATCATTGATTATTTTAAAAAAACAACAACAACAACAATAATAAAACAGCTCATGGAAAGACTGTGTGCTCTTACTGTGAAATTCGAGAATGACATCATCAGCAGGCGATCACGTGCTATCCGAAAATGACAGAGTGATAGGAGTGGATTTTCACTTGGACTGGCGGAAAGTTTGTCTCAAAACTCCGTGGTCCTCATTTATCAAACAAACCTACGACAGAATAGTGGGAGTACGGTCATTTCCATGCAAAGCTTGGCATTTATCAATTTGGACGTGAGCGGAGGCTACAATCAAATGTCACATCAAGTCCCAACTTGTGCACGCAAGTTTTTAAGTCAGCGCGGACTTGCGGTGCAAAGTAGTAAATCTGGCTGTGTCGGATAATTGTTATGAGACCATACTAGTGGAGTGTTCGTTCAGACAGAGACAGACAGAGGTTCCCAGACAGAGGTTATAGTTAGATTAAATATGCCATCTAAAATGTTGAATTATACATATGCTATTATTATTATTATCATACAAGAAACAGACACTGCACAACATTCAATCAAACATTTTATTTATGTGATGCATGTTTCAGGTTTTTGTTTACCTCTTTTAAAGTGTCATTCATTGATGGCTAGAAGTGAACAATTTATCTCCGCCTCTGACCTACAAATTTCGGTTTGTTTCTCTAGGACCTCTGCTGTCAGAATTCCAGGATCGTGGCGGTGGGCCAGCACGGGGGGTGGAGGACACGCCCTCACAGCTAGTGGTTGCCTGGCTCGGTGGGGCTGGTCCAGGGCCGGTTTGTGTAGCTGAGGGATGAACTCCACTGGTGCCTGGCTCTGACTGATCTGAAACATCATTAAAATGAGGAAATAAACACCGCAACCGAGCAATTCTTTCTTCTTTTTTATATGGACAGAGCACATTTTAAATATAGGTCACGCCACAAATAATACTAGTAGTCTAGGCTATTAAATATTTACCATTATCTGGCTTAGACACAGGTGGTGTATCTGTGTCTCCGCCACTTATGCCCGAAATTGAAGCAGATCCGATGAGCGTGGCCGGCTAGCCCCCTCCAGTCTGCATGGTGTTGTGCCTAAGGGCAGCAAAACGCTGGCGATTTTGAGGTCCGACCATTTTTTCTTCACCTAAATGTAATGTAATAGATAGATAGATAGATAGATAGATAGATAGATAGATAGATAGATAGATGTAGCCAGGTAAAAAATACCATACATTATAATGAAGTGTATGTTAAGAGAAAGTTAATTATGGTTAAAAGACACATCATAAATATGGTTAAAAAAGCTATTTTCTAAAATATTAAAAGGTTCAATGTAATAATGTTTAAAAATACGCAGACGTATATTTATAAATATTTGTTTTATTTTGAAGACTTCATGATAGTAAAAGGAAGTAGTATTCCAGAGTAAGTTAATACTCGTCATTCATTGGTTGAAGGGATCACACAGGTGTATGTAAAGAGACGGAGAGAGAGAGGAAGTAGAGTGTGAGTGAAAGTGTGTAACTTGACGGGCTGAGTAGCGATGTATGCGCAGTGTTTACAAACAAATGTGTAGCTGGTGTCTGGGATTATCTACCTGACAGTCTAGGCCTGGATACTCATGCTACACATCTTCTGCGAGCAGCTGAAGACACTTCTACTTGAAGTTTGTTGTAAAGTTGTTCACGTTTGTTTGTTTATTAGCTCATTAGCCGAATGTGTGTTATTAGCATTCATTAGCACAGTGAATGGACTTACAGCCACTGGGTAGCTAACCCAGCGTATGCTAAAGGCTTTAGTTAATTGTTTTCGATGTGGAAACCCTGAGGATTTATCGGACAGTGCTATGAGCTACTAAGTCATCGCTCAGAGAGACTTTTCACTACGTGAGCCGCACCCGCCATCTTTGGACTTCAGCGTGTATCCTGTTCCTTCCCGGAGACCGAGGCTGGTATAAACTGCATCCTGTTCCCTACCGGAGACTGTGAGGCTGGTTGAAACTGCTCATTGGAGTCAAGCTTCATGACCAAGGTACCACATTTTATTTTGTTGCTCTTTTGAGTGAAGCGGTCAAATAGTTTTGGGCCTCTCCTTTGACAAGCGTCGAATCAGACCTGCAACGGGGGTTTTATTTTATTTTATTTAAATACCTGCCGGCTTGGTGTATGTGTGCTTGGTGAACGTGGGCCCACAAATTTTGATATAAATTTAAATCAGGGGAAATCTAAATTTCACTTGGAGTGTATTGTTTACATCTGAAGAGAGTTATTGCCATAACTCAGTTATTGAAAGAGACTAAATATTATTTCATTGTTTATCTGGGAAATTTGCAAAAGTAAATAACAGAAGTTCATTATTTCTTAAACAACTTCCAGTGTGATGTTTGGTTATTTCTTTAACTAGAGGTATTTAACAGTGGATATCAGTAATAGTTTTGTTTAAAGGAGTGATACACCTATTTCATTGCAGTAGTCTAATTCATTAGGAAGATTATAGTGCATAGATTAAATACAAGGGTTAAATAAAAATGAGCCTAATAAGTGTGATACAGTTCATTAGCAGTGAATAAAGGAACCCAAGACAAATACAAAAGTATATATAAACTAAAGAGAAACAGAGTAACATCTAAGTATTATTTATTGTACATTAAGTTAGTTGATTTAAAGAACTCAGGGCCCTTCCCTGACTAGACTAAGGATAGGTGGGCTACATAGATATTATGGATGCATAAATTAAACTTTCAAACCTCAGCAGGAGTTCAATTGTCGACGCCAACACTATGGACCGCAGCAGTGATTTCTTTCCACACTGCATTTTTCTGACTTCCTTTGATGCCACTTTTCAGGCCGCCAAAAGTAACTTGTTTAGTTGGACTTGCAACATTATGCTTTCTATTTCAACCTTTGAGAAGTTTCTCTTCTTGGCTGTATTCCGCATCTCCATTTCATAAACTCTAGGGGTGAGGCCTCTAAACCGAGAATATATAGGGGCGTGATATTTAAATAACGATTGTTTTCAGCCGCCACATTTATCAACGCCCGATCATTCTTACGCTGTGATTGGCGAGATACAAACGTTTCATGAATCGCACATACACTCTGTTGTAAGATGATTTCAGCGCTCGGATCTGCGCTGGTTTCTACGTTCGTTTGATAAATGAGGGCCTGTGTGTGTAAAAAGCAAATCCACAAGCGTAGAACTGAGATCCACAAATGTTTTTCCAAGTTCACAAATGCCTGTTTGAAAGTTGTAAATGTTGAAAGATATTCACAAATGCTTTTCATTTATTTGTAAATTAATTCAATGTATTCACAGATGTTTTTTTATTTGTGGAATTTGTGTATTTGCAGATCCGTTTTATATTTGCAAAATCTTTTTTTGTATTTGTGGAAGCATTTTGAGAGGCGGGCTAGCCCCGCATTCATTCCCCTGTAGGTCTCCTGCAGACACAAATTGGAGAATGCAATCTGAAGCAGCAAAGCAGGGACCAATAAACATGAATTAAAATCCTAACACAAATGATATGCAATTTAGGAAGATGCTATATTCATAGATAATATATTATAGCTGATAATTATCTTTGAGAATGAATAACATCGTTTGTTTGCACAGTTCTTTCTGGTGACAACAGGTGGCTGCTCCTAATGACCAGTTGCCACTGTCTAAAAAAATGACTAAAAAGACAAACAGACAGCACGAAAAACAAGAGCAGCAGGGGGCTCCAAAACTACTCTTAATTACAGAAGACAAAGTAACAGGGGCGGAAAAAAAGCAGAATGCTATCATTCACTCAGCTCTATTACCCATTATGAAAATCAGACTTGGGCACTGAAGTTTGACAACTCTGTGTGACATGACACTGTAGTGGACTGTTTTGGGGGGTTGACCAGCTGCTACTGAGGGGAGATGCAAGGAACCGACCAGCCGAGGAAAAGTCAGCAGGGTGTTATCTGTTCCAAATCTCTGTAGCTGTAAAACTGCTGTGGCCACTTTAAACCCAGTGACAAAGAAAAGATGGATATTTTCACTGTTCTTTTTCATTCTGGATTTAAAAATAACTGACTATGTTATATTGTAAGTCTTAAATACAGATCCAGGCAAGAGATTAAAGGGAAGGTCCACCAGCTGTGAAACATAAAGTTCAGTTTACTCATCATGAAAAGTGCTGTTCATCCCGTGAAAACAGTTGTTAAATGTCTTATGTGGCTCTCGAGGAGATTTGCCAGGTCTATGAAATTAACCGCTGATGACATCATCAGGGTTGTCTCAGCTTGCTTGATGTATACCAGATATTAATTCAAGGCATGAAGTTTAAAGCCCTGGTCATTTACCAGGAAGGAAAGGTATAACAAAAATATATTATTAAGTTGCATTATGGGAAATGTTGGATCCAGTGTCCACGGGACCAGAATCTTAATTCATTTTGACCATTCTTTTTTTTAATCTATTTTTGTAGACACCCAACTTTACAATGTTAAATTGCTAGAATACCATTTTAAAAATTAAACAATCTTAAGATTGAAATTCTATGAAACAACTGTGTGAAAATGGGTGTTTTATTTTCCTTTATTTTCTGTCTATGTATGTTGTAAACTCTAAATATGTATCATAGTTTTACCTGAAGGTCAACTGTGATGAAAAAAAATCCCAGTTAATGACACGAATACTTTCACAACAAAAGCTTCAGTGCTATTGGAATTTTATGCTTGACAAAATAGTTTGATTTCTGTTCGTCTGCTGGAAAAGAATGCTTTTTGCAGAATACTAATTAAAGATCCCACATACATTTGAAGTTATTCTGTAGGAAATCAGGCAAAAAAGGGGGAATTACTTGCTTTAATTGTCGCTGTTGGTCCGCTTTCAATTTGTGACACGGAGCTCTCTTGTAATTTCAGTCCAAAATCCAATCAAGTCTGTCGGACCAGTGATGACAAGCTTCTCCACAGATACCGCAGAGGATTGCTCCCTCTCTCCATCTCTTTCACTTTCTTTCTGCCTGCCTCACTGTCATTATGTTTGTTATTTTCTTTTCTCTTTCTGACATGCACACACATACTGACACACACATATATATACACACACCTGTGTCCCTTGTGGGTCCTGTTTGGAGCGTTACTTTCTTTCCCAGTGAGGCACCATTGTGAAGCCGCCGAGCCTTAGGGGAGAGAGGCCAATTTAACCATCCCTCTATCACTCCTTCTTTCCTCCTTTCCTCCTCCTCTCTCCCTTCTTCTCTCTTTCTCCCTCTCTCTTGTCCCTGGTGACTTGTTTGTCCCAGTGGTGTTTACCTCCTCCTCTCCCTGTGTTTGTCTCAGTGTCCATCCTGAGGCCATTTTTTTTCCTTTATCATGTAGGAATTTGTGCACTCAAATAGTATTATGATTTTAAGGGAGAACTATGAATCATTATTGTGCACACCTCAAATATCAAATAATTCATCCAGCGACACAACTCATACTAGAGTATGTATAATAATAGGGAAATAGTCCTCCTTGTTGGCCACACAAGAGAGGTCAATTAGAATTATGATTGTATCAATATTAATTATGATTTTGCAGGATATATGTCTTTTAAGGTTAAGTGACTGAGATGCAAGCACAAGAAAATGCCAGCAAGTTCACTTTTAGTCACATACTCATTCCTTACTAATACAACAACTATAATTACTGAACACCACAACTACATCATATTACAAACAAGACACATGAGGGAAAAGGGAAACTGTTACACAAAACTATGGCTTGTGAATGATTCAAATGAATGATGCAAAGTTATCTATTGTGTAGTTGGTATGAGAATCCGATAAACAGATGAAATGACTGTTAACTTGGAAGCAGTAAGTCAAATCAATGGTACAACAGCTTAGTTCTGAATTTTCAATTGAAATGACCAATTATGAAATCACAAGTCAATGGAGGTTTTGTAGAAATACTTGCTTGCTCCCTGGGTTGGCTTCTTGCTGAGAAGCTGGAGTCTGGATCTTGAAATGATGAATAAGTTGCCGGACCAGGTCTGGACATTTCTCAATGGAGGAGTGCTCCTGGTTTATCTCTCCCAGTTTTGATTGTTAACTCATGACTCTAGATTTTGAGGTTTCACCTCCTATTGTTCAGAATCACATCTTCAAACTAGCAAAAAGCAAGCATTCAACCAGCATGGCATAAAGTAAAAGCTAAAAGCCATCGCTTGGGCGAGAAAAAACATCCTAGAAGCCTGGTTTCTCAGATAAGAGACTATTATAAAGTTTTGGTCTGCCCGGCCCAAAGATGCGTTCTGACCAAACACAGGGATTGCTGAGTTCTGTGGGGTTAGAATCAGTTCCTTGATATGGATGGACAGGCAGGTTTGACTCCTGAATGCTGTTACTTTTATATCAAAATTGGTAGTCTTATAACAAATGCACAGTTTCTATATTTCCCTTTTGGATTGTAGCTTTAGCATTTTTTAGAGTGAAACAAGCAGAATGTTATCAAAGATGATCAGTTCCTTGGTTAGTTATTTGAGTCTTAAAAATCAGAGTTCACAGTAAGATGAAGGTTGGTGATAGCTAGTCTCTGTGGGTGACTGGTTCTCAGAGGTGAGTTATGATAGCCAATGGTGAGGAATGTTTGTCCAAGTTGTGATATCAGCTCCTACTGGGGTGTGAATGACTCTCATGTTGCTGTCTCTTGGAGATCTTGAAGGGTCAAAGGTGGCAGGGTCAATCGTCTGGTTTAGTGGCCATGCAGCAGATGAAGGGTTCCTTGTCTGATCCTTTCTGTTTGCAGGATGTTGTTTAGATGGTCTGGTCAGTGAGAAGTTTTGAAATATCACTGATGTGTTGTTGGCCAGCACTCCTGGGGGGTTGAAGAAAGAGCTGGTCCTGTTGCCTGAGGGTCCATCTACATTCAAACCACGAGGGGACTTTCCCCTACACTTACTTGTCCCCCCTTTTCTACTCCCTTCCCTCTCTTTTTCTCTCTGCACCACACCCACCTCCTTTTCTCTTTCTCTCTCAGCACCCTAATTGGCATGGCACTTTTTCCCCTGTCATCTCCAGTGTTGCTTTGAAAGCTGCAGTCAGCCCAGCAGGAGACAGGACAATGTGCAAGGCCCGCCTGCTTTGACAAAGTCCAAACCACTGTTTTAGAATCATCATTATTCTAGTCTTTATTTACACTACATGCTCCCTCAGTCATCCCTAAAGATACTCATTCATACAGAGGGGGTAAACGCAGAGATGCATGTACTTAAACATGCATAAATTTCACATGCTGTGTGCACACATACACATGGAGACACAGCACATGCACACAAACTCCTGCTACTACTGGGACACGAGGGAGGCAAAGTACAGCATATTATTTTAACACAGAGAGAGGAAGAGTGTGATAGCGCATGATGCTCAATGAATTCTCTGTACATTTAAGGTTGTAAATATTTGAGTGGCTCCTGGAGTTGTGTGTATGTGTGCTATTACCCAGCTGCAGGCTTTCTTAGGCAGCATAGTGCTTGTCAGTTCTCCAGGGGTCAGACCTTACTGTCTAGAACAGCTAAACCATTACAAGGCCTCCTCTGGAGCCTCCATGTTGAATAAGGTAAAACTGTCTTTAGTTATTCATGATATGTTGCATTAGACTGTGCTGCTGAGGCTTTCTTTATATATCCCCCGTCGCATGGCACTAGAAGTGCCACATGTACAAAGTTGGACATTCACTGAGAAACAATGTGTGAGATTATCAATATTCATGATCTTAAGTCTTATGAATGTGGACCTCAACAAACAACCGAATGTGTGTTACCTTCACTGTACAGAGGAGACAAAAAGATTATGAATTCTGAGATAGACTCCAGATGAAGAGATACAAAATGAGAATAGAGAGAATCTGTAATTGTGCAAAAAAAAAAAGTGTAAACCCATCCTCACAACCCCCCAGGTCTCGTTAGTTAATTAGTCTCGTTAGCCGGCTTAAGAGTGGAATCTCCCCAAAGCCTTACGTAGATTTATCAGCAGTAATTGAAAGGTAATTCCAACTCCTGCAGGTGTAGCTCTGCTACTGCTTCCAAAAGTGAAGTTAAAAGGGCCAAGTGGAGGAGAGGCATATCTGGGCTGCAGTATATTTTACAACACGACCATAGAGACTTTGCACCTCTTGTGCTCTGTCTGCATGTCTTGATCCTTTGTACTTCCTCCGTTCACTCTCAACATTGCTTATTCCCACACAGCCCATTCTCACCACTCCCGTTTAGCACCTCCCATCTTCTTCCTCTATGCTCTCCCTGGATTCAGCTTAATAATTCATCTTCACTCTTGCTAAAGAGAACACATATCCTGCAAAGAGAGAGAAGAGAAAGGACTACCCCGCCAATAACACCTTTCTGCAATGCCACCACAGTTGGGAGCCCAAGGCTTTTCTCTCTCTCTCTGTTTTTCTCTCCCCGCTCCCACTCATACACCCTTTCACAGCTCCCTCCCTTCCATCCCCTCTCCTCAGCACGTACACATTATTTTCTACCCCCGAGCATGCCCAAGATGCCCCCAGCTGTGAGGAAATGTCAGACATTTACCACCCACCACTCTCCTTACCAAATATGCATGCTCACACAAACACACACACACAGCACAAGAATATACAGTACAGATACACTCTGACACGCCCACGCACGAGGACACAAACACACATGCCCACATGCCTCTTGACACACAACGCAACAGAGGAAATCTCATTAGTCAGAGGGTGTATGGCATGGTCTTGGTAGGATCTGGTTTGGCACAGTCTGGCTCATGCGAGAGAACCCACAGCAACACCACGGGTTAAGCCGATTACATTTTTGGGGAGCAGGGAGACCTGAGGGGTAAAAGGATCCGGTTTTGTTCCACTCCTCCCGCTGTACCCCCCCCCCCCCCTTCTCCGTTTTCTACCCTTTTTTCTCTCTACTGATTTATTCATATGCTCCTGAGGTTTAGCCACCATGGGCTTATGGTTGCATTCATTGACTTGAGCTGAAAATGATTTCAAATTCAGTGGATTACATTTGTGAATATTGAATAAAGAGACAAATGGGGAAAGGGGAGGCGGATTGCAGGGGAAAAATGGCACAATGGCTCACTAATACGGCCTTGTGAAAATAGACTTTACAGCAAAACTGAACTGATAGCAATAGCCAGGCTTGATGAGTGAATATTACCTCACTCTTGGCTATATTTAAACATGAGAATGGTTGGCAAGCCAGAATAAATTTGATTAGAAGCTACCCATATCTGCCATTTCCCTGCCCTTTATCCCCAAGCTTTGATCCAGCATCAGGTATAGTTTGACAGAAATGCTTGGGGTATCAGATTTCCCACAGCGTTGGGCTGAATGAAAGTACAGCATCACATTTTCCCTAAAGCATGCTTTGGTGTAAAAGAATGAATGGATAAAAGGTGCACCATTAAGATAAAAAACCGAATACAGCCAAAAGTCATTATGTTGCATAGTGTCTGGTCATTTCATGCTTGTGTCCACTGCCAGATGGTGGAATGTGGGCCAGCATATGTGAGTCAAACTGGGAGAGAACAGAGGTCTCTCTGGTGTTGGCAACGTTGTCCCCGACGATTGAATCCTCATTACCGTCCTCTCATAATTGCGTTTTTCCTTTTTTTATCGGATATTCTAACGGCTGCTGTTGCATGTAATTATGTAGCAATTATCTGCTTCCTTGCCTCGAACTGGTGTTCCATCGCTGTAATGCAAAGTCAGATTGTGTCTATTACACTCCCGTTGGCATGGAAGGTTCACATAGAATGCTGTCAGGGTACTTGACTGAGGACATATTGAATGTTTGCCTAAACTTCTCTTAAAAAGTACAAATAACCTCTAGCTTTCCTTTCAATCCGTTCATTGGTTCAGTTCCAGCCCTGTCCGTCCCACTCTGTGGTACAGAATGATAATTAGTCTGCAATCTCAGAGAGAAGAAATCATTGATATGTATTTTTCTCCCTCTATTTTCTTCCCCTCGAGTCAAGTTGATTCTTTGAAGTTGGGGCGTGTATGAAATCACTTGATCTTTATTTCTTTAAGTTCATTACTTATTTTCTAGTTGTGTGCATGTCATGCATTTTTAACAAACCCTTTGAGTTGACTTTGTGATGTGTTGTAGAGAACATCAAAGGGATCGCTCTCTCTCTCTCTTTCTCTGTCTCCTTTTCTCTCTCTCCCTCTCTCATTCTTTAGTCTTTTCATCTCCCTTTCCTCCTTTTTACAGTCCGAACTGCATGCTCAGAGAGCTTTTCTTTTATGAAAGAAAGGTAGAGGAGGGAAAGGTAGAGGATTGCCATTATTGTTCTTTAAAACTCATTTAAACTTCTTTCATTCTCATTCAGACCATTAAATATGGCTGCATGCCACCAATTAGACTACTCCTGGAGGCAGGTTTCTTGTAGACGACATAAAACAGTAAATTGCTTTTTCTGCATGTGTTGACCAAAAAGAAGTCATATGGAGTTGAAACAGATTATAAGCACTATAATAATAATAATTATTATTATTATTATCATTATTATTATTATTATTATCATTTTGTCAGTGCCTATATTTACTTTTACATTTGGATCTGATTTTTTTTTTTTTTAATTTCTAGAGATGATGTGTTGTTTAAATGTTTGATGTTCTTCCTACAGATAACACCACTGCATGCTGGGAAAATAACCATATTTATGGATAACACTATGTGAGAGTAGTGCTCAAATGATTATAGTCAATTATTTTGTCAATATACAGAAAATGAACCAACAACAATTTTAATAATTAATTAATTGTTTGTTTATCAAGCAAACTGAAGCAAATTGAATTTTTTCGGAGTTTGCAAAACAAGTAATTTGATGACATAAACTTGGGAAATGTAAATGCCTATTTTCTGTCAATTAGCTATAAACTGGTAATAGATTAGCAGCCCTATGTCAAACTGTCAATTTGAATATAACTTGAACCATGTCTGTTAACATCTGATCACATTATCTACCTGCAGCACAGTCCAATGAAAACTGTGTATCTAAAAATGTCAACTTTTCATAAATTAAGAAAAAACAGGTTTGTTTCAAGTTTTAAGTGACAGAGCCAATATTAGATATTTCATTGGGTTTTTAGAGTTTATCTTGTTTAACTTAACTTCACAGTGTGCTTCACACTCCTGGCCCTGGAGAGCTCCAGTACTGCATATTTCTATCCCTACCAAGCGCCAACTACCACGTGTTGAAGCTGAAGCCAGCATGAATATACCTTAAAATGCAATGCCACCGACAACCACTAGATGCTGGCTCTAAAACATCCCTGGCTCCAAATGACTCCCAAATCAATGCAAACCAATGGGTGACATCACACCTCGCTATTTCCATCTATATATACAGTGTATGACCTACCATCCGTACATCCCCTTAGATTTTAATTGGCTGAACACACCTGATCCAACTAATCAGGTGTGGGTAGAGTAGGGAAAGGCAGTGCTAGGACTTGCCTGATTGGGCATCACTGGCCTAAGGAATATAGGAACATTTTCTATACCGATAAAGACGAGTTTAAGCATTCACCTAATCTGGAAAATTATCTTAAAATCACCAAATATGGAGATGCATGGTTTTCACCACTGGATAGCAGCAATTTGCACTGTTAACGCACTATTAGTTAACTACAGACACATGCACAGTAATTATAATTAAGCAAGCACATTGTTAATTTGGTTAATTGTAATTTTACTTGGTTTTAATTCCAGAGGGTACTCTGCCTGCAAAGTAAGTAGCATTTTGAGAGACAGCGACAGTCATGTCACTCTAACTTCCTCTTACTTATGGAAACATTTATGTACCTTACACTTGCAATTGACATATCCAACAATCACTCTGACATATCCAACAATCGTCTGTGAAAGCATTGACACACACACAGTCCTCCATCTGTGCCCTGCCTTTGCCAGACATCTTGTGGCCTGTAGGGCAGCAGCAGGGTGTGGTCTGCCCCCAAGGCACCAGAGGGGTGCCCTCTCGCCTCCAGGCTCTCAGCAATCCCAGCTGCGCCATGGATGGTCCCTGCCCCCGGGTACGGAGAAAGTGTGTCGACTTCCTTTGATTCATTTTCACACACTCGGGGCACTAGCCAGCAAAAGTTTTCTTGATAACCTCTTGCTGACAAACAGATACAAGCTAACAGGGCCTTCCAGATACCATCTGTCCATGCTTCACTTCACTTCTGCTCTCTGTCACAATGAAGGCAAGGCAGTCAACAAAAATACAAAATGTACTTTGCAGTCATGTCTCGTTGTAATATTTGTAAAAGCATATGAAAAAATTGCTAACATTTACAGAATAGTCAAGAAAGAGAACATCTTCCATAGTCTAAGGATTGTTGTTTGAAATAATGTGTATTCTGTAAATTGCTGCATGTATTTTGTACCTCCACTCTTTTTCACAGGCTCGTCTGAATAGCGGTCTGTTCTCGGCTCAACAGTTTGCCTCACTCTTGGGTTTCTCTCCCACATAATGCTCAGTGCACCAGCCAAAGCCTATAATCAAGCCTTAGTAAGCAATTTCCTCAATGTATGCACATTGTGAGAGAAATGAATGTTCAAAATGGAAAGGCTATCTACAGACTTGAGCTTTTTTCTTTTCTCTTTCTTCTTCCTTTTCTTTTTTGTCCTGTTCCGTTTCACTGTCTGTTTTTTCCTCTTGTTGAATACAAAGTCAAAAGCGTTCTTAGAAGAGATGATAAAGGTACAAAGGAGCTAAAACTTGAGGATAAGGTATGCTGAAACAGTGTTAATTTTGGAATCTTAATAATAGAGTTCTGAACTAAATGCTTATTAGTGTCACTTATTTTAGTCATCCTATCCAATCTTATGGCAGTGAGAAAGGACAGCTAAGCTTTTGGCAATTCAGTCTGCAACAATAGTCAGAAGTTGCCTTTATGCTGTTGTGCGTCATTGTGGTTGTGTTGTGTGGGGGGTTAGTGAGGGAGTCAGAGACATAAATTAGATATGATGTACACAAATTATTTTTTATCAAAAGGATAACTACTTCATCATTATATTTAATTATTAATAACATTCAATCCTGGTACTGTTACACCAGAAATAGTCAAATTTATTATGTCTTTTGAAGTCACTGAAGTTATTTAATTTCTGTTCTAGGTCATCATGATGTAAAAGTGAAACTGTTTACTTTCTTAGCACCACTTCTTTTAAATAACTGATAACATACACAGTTTATTACTGATGTCCAACCAATCTGAATCGAGTATTCAACAGAGCTGCTGGAAAATCAGAGGAGTGCTTATTCCTGCACGGAGCCTCAGCAGCTGTTGCTATAGAGACTGGTAAGTTGTGGGCAGAAGTTTCTGTTGGATTTCTTACTGGTGCTGTCTTATCAGGTCCTCCATTTTCTTTAGCCTTTTGTTCCCTCTCTGATGATTCAAAAAAAACACATGCAAACACTACGCACACACAGAAGTTACTCCCCTGAGGTTTTGGCTTCACACTGGCAACTGAAGAATCAGTAAAATTCAAGAAATGCAGCCCACTGTCACTGACGTACAGTGAGTCAAATTAAAATTAATATAATATAACGCAATATAATATGACCAGTCAATCAAAAAACAATCACAATTTCTTGGCATTATGTCACCTTTTCTCCCTTGTATGTATACAGGATTGAAAACACGTCTGTGAGAGTTGAAAATTGAGTGAGTGAGTTTATAAGTAAAAAATGTGCATTTATCCCGAGGCTTAGTGAACACCTAATGAACATATGAGACAAATAAAAGAGAGGGTTGTGAAGGAAACAAAGAGAACTTTTCTGTTTTTTTTCTTGTTTTATTTTACACAAACACATACACAATACTCTCACACACACAAAAACATAACTTACATCACATATACAAACAGAAGCAACAGACATACCACATATATACATATATATACACATATACAAACGTACGTATATGTACATACATGTCAAGAACTATATGCAATTGTGGTACAAAAGCAATCACTTTTTCAGCAATTTAAATTAAATACATCATTCTATAGAAGGATCTAAATTAACATAGAATAATCATAGCTCTGCATCCCAAGTTTTTGATATTGTCAAGATTTCCCATTTATTTATGTCTGAGCTGTTTGCTCTGTCTTTAATAATTATCTTTTCCTGCAAATAGTAATGTTTTAAAAAATAATATGAAGGAACTCAAAACCAGCTTTTTCGGAGAGTCAAATATGTAAAGCTTGCCAAGCAATACAACAATATTCAATAACATATTTTTTTAATCTTGATAACCCCAAATAATATTGAGAGAGGATAAAGGTAAAAGGATTGCTTGTTCAGATAACCAATTTGCCACCTGCTGCCAAAAGGATGCAACCACTGGACAATACCAAAATAAATGCATTATATCCTCCTCCTCATCACCACAAAATCTACAGATATTATCCTCAGTCATTCTCCATATCTTAAGTATTTTTCTTGTTGGTAATAGCTTCTCTTTTTTTTTTTTAAATAAGTAGAGCAAGATGGCGAGTAAATACATCTAAAAGTGTTTAACCAAGGAACAGGAGTATCAAACACATTTTTCCAATATGTTGAAGAGAACTTGACTTTCATTTGTGCAAACAACCTGTAGGCTGATAGCTAGCTGACAGCTAACATCTGCACAGTTGATACATCCGGTCTTTAAAAATAAAACCTTCAGGGTAGAAGTTAACTACCACTCCCAAGGTGCATTTGGGCAAGAAGCATCCAATCACATAGCTTAAAATTATGTTACAGGCGCCAATAACAGTGGGTGTGTGGTTTAACCATGTTAAACATACCTTTGACCATGTTAAACATAGATATCCAATATCATATCAGTATAAAAATAGTAATACAGAATGCAGAAAAACAGTTCCGAGAACCAGCAGCCCCTCCCACTGTCGACTCTATTTCAGCAATGTGACTACAAGGCTAGCAGTGGGGTTAACCATGCATGAACACTCCCAAGACGGAAGAACCAAGACTCAAGAACTTTTTTCTGATCATCCAGTGCTGCCAGCATTGCTTGAATGCAGCAAGTAGCCTTTAGAATGTAAAGATTTCTATGTTATTGTGTTTGTTTTTTGTATACATATGGTCAACACAAGTAGACAAAATCTGACTAGAATTACAGTCCATAAGGAGACACTGTTGCCACCAGTGAAGCATTTTCCTGGGATCACAGATACTTTGTGACAAGAAGAGAACATTCATCTGGTACTGTGGCTGACTAATCTGTAGTTATTATATCTACTGGTTTCTTATCTTTTACTGATCTCCTAAGAAGGAAAAATCATTCATTCATTTCTTTTTTTCTCTCTCTTTCACCTTCAGCTGCATGTAACTGTTTCCTTCAAGGTAGCAGAGCCCACAAAGAAGGGAAGATATAATAAAGGAGAGAGAGAAAACAACTTGGGAGAAGGTGTCAGGGAGGCTTGCAATTATCACAGTGAACTCTTTTTTTATGAAGATTTTGAACCACTCTAAATCGAGAGGATTCATTGCTTTTGCACCAGATGTGAGAAGCCATGAAAGCTCAGAAAATTGTCAGAAATTTTGTAGTCCATTTCAAGGAAAGACTGGGAGCTGCAGTAGTGTTGGACTAAAGTAGGGCAGTATGTGCAACTGGGAGTAAATGTGTTTTTAGCCTAAACCACTCTGAAGTATTTGCACTGAAGGTGAAGTGGAATAGACAGGCATATCTATCAGAAAACACTCAGCCAGATTCATAGCCCAAGGCAGCTCAGTTTGAAATTTCCAGGACCACAAAACCACAAAACACAGGCATATTCCTGCTGGCCCCATGGTCATTTCTTCGATGGCATGTACGGTAAGTACAGATACATAAAATATATTTATTCTCTGTCTTTGAATCCTCAGATTATGAGATTCAGCTTATTATTGTAAGAGTTCACTCCATTCAGGTTGATATTGGTTTGCAACAATTGTTTCCTTATTCTGTTGAATAAGTATGACTCCAGATTCTAAGAATAAACACATTGCTGCAAATTCACTGCATCAAATCTAGAGAAAAAGGAGGCTGATTGTGTTTTATTTAAAGAAAAAAGTGTAGGCTAATTAAGCTGTTCTTATTGTTACATTACTATTATTATTGCTATTCTTATAATTACAGTATCTCACTACTCATATTAAACCCCACTATCATCAGCTCTCTGCTTGCATTGTTGCAGTTTAGCAAGGAGGATAGAAAAGAGGAAAAAAATAGAGAAAAAAAAGTCCTGTGAAAGATTTTTATGAGGGGGAATATTTTTGAGAGACAATGTAAATGGACAAAAGTCATATTATCCAAAGACTTAGCCGCGGTAAGATTGTAATAAAAGTTTTTGTAGAAAAATATAGAGTGAAGAGTAAGAAAGAGATCATAGTCCTGTGAATCTCCTTAAAAAAGCAAATTAAAAGTTTTTCTTGAATTTTGCAGACATACCAGTGACAGGGAAGAAAGAGGAAATAGGATTTTGGGGAGGTTCTTCAGAGGCTCTCCAATTTCACACTATCAAATTAAAGTGTCCATGTATCTGAGGATGGATGAGTGATATTCCTGCTAGGTGCTAGGTGGTCTGCAATTCCCATGAATAATTTGAGTGTGTCACTGTGGGTGGTCTTTCTAAAGGAGATTGTGCAGGCAGGGGGCCGGGTAATGATGGATTTACCTGGTTTCCCTTTCATCCCCCTCTTCACCTTACCATGGGTTAAAAGATAATGTGGATCTTAAAGGTAGGTTGAGGAGAAAGCCAGCATTTTTTTTTTCAATTAAATCTTAAAGGGACCTATTATGCTCATTTCCAGCTCTATATTTTTACCTATTGGTGTGTCATGTTAGATTGATGGAACGGCCATCCAGCTAATCACAACCATTTGACTGACCCACCAGCCCAAGGAAGAGTAAACGGTTGAGGCACAGTTATGTTTGTGCATTCAGCAACGGTGCTTCTGTCACTCGCCGCTGACTGTGATAACAGATTAGAGAATAACAGATCAGAAGTATGACACGGCTATTTAACTAGTTAGTAATGTAGAATTTTCTTTTGTAACTTTGTCTTGTTATGTGATGTGTCAGCTTAGCTAACATTAGTCACTGAACATTAATGAAACAGACTATCCTAAATGCAAGCCAGGTGGCAGATTTTGTTTGTAAAGTCACTTCTATTGTGGTTTTTAAATAGTCATAGACAAAGGTTAGCATTCATATTTAAAATGTGTAACATCTGTCTGTCTTACATTAATGTGTTTCCTGCCTTATGGTAAAGTTTTAACAACCAAATTAATGTTTATTAGCATGCTAATTGCTAATTGAGAGTTAAGCTAATTGCTAATTAGCCACCATGCTGGGCGGACTTTGGCAAGAAGTTTATACGTTACTTCTGTGTCCAGAATGTAAACTCACATAGTTCATGCTGTTTTAAGCTGAATGTCAAAGGAATATGTTGCTTTAGACGTCATAGTTCTACTCCTTATGTTAGGAAACAATGTGTGTTTTGCATTTAATATAAGATACAGTGAGCTATAGTTTGTATTGTGTATTAAAGCTACAGCACAGTAACATTACTGTTTATTATTGAATTTAAAAAGGGCTCAGATGGTTGTAGCTGTGGCCTGTGAGAGCTGGTTGCTCACTCTCTGCACTTACTAACATCAAATCACCTGCTTATGTGATATTCTCCTGTTAGCTTTGAGGTGGACTTCGGATGAAGAGGGACTGCTTGTTCCCTGTGGCTGTTGGAGAGGAACTGATGGCTGCTGCTACACAACTTCCTGGACAACTTTCAGTATTTAATTTCCCAATTAAAGACATAAAAGGACCCCTTTGGATTCCAACTAAAAGAGACTTTTTTTTTTTTTTAAATTGAAGACAGTTTTGGTTCAACTAGTCCATGGACACAGAAAGGACTCTTAAAGTTTTAAGGGTAACATAGTACATTTCCAGGTTGAACAGGTAATTGTTATTGTCCTATCCTTAATATTTGTTCATTTAGTAGGCAGATGGTGGTACTTGGGGTCAAGCTAGGAGCACTCAGGTGTTTGTGAGACACTTAATTTGATATTTAAATTCATAATCCAGATCTATAAACCTCATCGTGGAGAAGAAAATAGCCTTCAAGACATCTTTGAGACTACAGAGAACTCCCACACAGCTTCACACTATCACTTGCCGCCAAGGTGGCAGCTATGGTGACGGGCTAAGAGGGGAGCCTGTCATTTGAACAGAGAGGCAGGAGGGAGACGACACAGGGAGCAGGGACTCAAGAAATTATAAAAGGGAGCCGACAGGAAGGATAAAATGAAATAGGGGCATGAGAGGCAGCGTTTGCACATAGACTAGACAGTTACTTACTTATATACATGCATATTATGTGTGCAAAACTGTGTGCAAACCAGTCAGAAGTCCATCCCACAGAAACCGTGGCTTTCTTTCCTCCACCCTGCTCTGTTTCACTCCCAAGGCTGAGAGTTGATGTGTGACTGACAGACAGCCACGGACAGCTTGGTTAGACACACCACACTCAGGGGAGGCCACCAGGACTGAACCGAGTAGAGGGGGGTGGAGGAGTAGAATGAGGGAGAGGAGATCTGATGAAAGGATTTTTTGGTAGTGGAAGGAGAGAGAACAAAAAAAATCTGAGGGGATTGAGTCAGGGAAAGCTAAATACCTTTTGAGATTAAACACAACGTGTGTTAAAAGGGTAGGCATTACAAGCTGCAGCTTCAGCCTACACCTTTTTTCAGACTGCAGGAAAAAAACAAAACCTTAAGTTGGGTTATTGTGCTGTTTTGAGTTACTCTATTTAACTATGTCTCTTTTTGTGTGTTTATGTGTGTATAAAAAATGAATTTGTATATGCAGACCAGAAAAAAACAAAAAATTAAAAAATGAATTTGTATATGCAGATCAGAAAAAAACAAAAAATGAAAAATGAATTCTAGAGTGCTAAATACTAGGCTATGTGCGAAAGAGAGACACAATGAAGCAAACACACACACACACACACACACAAAATGACAAATTCCACACAAATTTGTCATTTCTCTTTTATTCCCTGCTAACTAGGTTTAAACACACCACACTCATATTCCATCAAGGTTATATTCTGATCTCTTCTCTGGGATAAACATTGATTCAAAAGTCAGGCAGGGATACAACGGTGCAGAAATGAATTTACCGGAGGACGTAGCCTTGATACACTATGTGTCCTATCTAAGTAATTAAGACTCAGTTCAACATCGGTCAGGAGACTATTCAACACTCTTAACAGTAAGAATGCCTTCCTTTAGAAATAATCAATAATTCAAAACAACCAACATGCAGGTATGAAAAGGCTGCTATTTGATTCTTAGACGTGTTTTTGTACAGGTGTGTAGGAGGATTTTTTTGTGTTCAGGGCTGAGTATTGAACTTTTGTGTCCGTTGAAACAAAAACATGCAAGCATTAAAAGTTGGTATTGAATGCTGAACCAAATTCTTAACCATGTGAATATAATCAGAAATGTGCAGGTTTACTTGAATCAGGAAACTTTTAGACTGAATATCATCGCCGCTTGTGTTAAGACAACATTAAAAGAATAGTTTTTGGACATCTTGGGAAGTATGCTTACTTACTTTCTTCCCAAGAGTTAGATGAATATTGATACCACTCTTGTGTCGGGGCATTTAGTACAGAGCTAGAGTTGAACGTAGCACATGAACTGGAACAAAAGGGGAAAAAACCTAGCCTTGCTCTGTCCAAGAAATAGAGCATGTAACGCCTCGTAAAACTGTGACTTGTTGTTTTTACATCTCAGTATTTGTACGGATTAAACAAATGTCAAACATTAGAGAGCTTTGGAGGTGTTAGCCAGGCTAGTGTTTCCCCCTTGCTTCCAGTCTTTACGCTAAGGTGAAGTAACTGATTCCCAGCTCTATAGCTCCACATTTTGGGATTGTTGTGTTTCTCTTTCTTACCCAGAGTTGTATGAGAAGCTCGATACTGCTCTCATTTTTGTCTGGTAAATATGAAGCCCAGCCAGCAGCTGCTCAGCTTTGCTTACAACGGGAGGCTACAGCTAGCATGGCTCGGTCTGAAGCTAACATAAATAGATGTGTTAAATTTTGTGTATTAATACACTGATAAAAAGCTGCAGGTGACAGGCTGCACACCTCCATCTCCTCAGTGAAATAACCACCTCTGTCCGGCCGCTGGGTGGAGAGCATGCACAGCAGGAAATCAGATTGCAGTTACTCATGGCATGATGGAAAAAGGTTGATTATTGACTGAACTTTTTTTTTTGTTATTGGTACTGAAACTTAAGTATTGTATTGGCACTGATGTTGATACCCATCGTTATGTGTACCGTGTTTTGGATGTGGTTGTGTATCTGAACTGAGGACATTTACAGCACCTGTTGAACGTTGAATCTCTGCTGAAAGATAATCCTGACATGTTATGTTTCTCCTGTATTCCTGTACATCAACATTCACCAAACCTTTGCATCTGGTCTTTATTTAACCATATACATAATTTTGATTTGTACCTCCACATATCGCTCTATCTGAATGATAGCATTTCTAGCATCTACTCTTCTTGAGATGCCTGAGCTGTAAATCACCTTAAGAAATGTGCCATCTTTACAGCCAGGGACAGACCTTGGCCTCTAATCACCTTTCTTCTCCTTTTTCCTTGCTCTCCTTCATCTCCTTATCAAAGACCCAGCCTTTTAATCCAGCATGGCTCTATGGTCACATTCACTCATGAGTGTCCTGGAAATCCACCATCTCCTCTTCAAATTCATGCAAATCACAACATCTAAGAGCAGCAGAGCTTCCTCTGAGACAGAATTATGCACATGTGGGGATTGGACAAGTAAAGGAGGGGGTTGGGGCGGGGTGGGGGTATACACCCCTCCACTTCTCTCTCATCCCCAGCTATGTTTATGTCATGCTTCTCTTCAAAAGATCTCACTCATTCTTTTAAGTTGGTTCAATTTAGCTCTTTTGGCAATGTTGACAGTGAGGAGAAAAAAGTCGCAGGCATTTTGGGAAGATAAAATATTGTGTCTGTGATCCAGGGAGTTGGCTAAGTGCCGGGGTTTAGAAAGTGTGTGTGTGTGTTTGGGGGGGGGGTTTCGACAGTTAAATCTCGGTGCAGAGAGGATGAAGGATAAGTGTAGGATGACTAGAGCGGATTGACATTACACACGTATATTGTATGAATGCAAGCGCATGCACACACACACTGGGTCAGATCTGGTTTTAAGTTAATCTCTCTCAGAAGCAATACCAATATACATTATATTTCAAGAGTTTATATTGTGATTGCTGACATGTTTGGCACTGACGTGGCAATGTGATTATCTGACATTAGAGATGTCTGTGAACCCCTGAAACCCCTCACAGCTACAGTTCCCTAACGCTGCAGCAGGACTCAGTGAGGCAGTGTTGCTCTAAATATAAAGCTTACAACCATGAAACTTCCATTTGTTATTTTACAATTTGAAAGACAAAAGACATTGCTGTTTGATGTTCTAAATGCTGTGAGCACCGCAAACTGACTGACTGACCTCCATATGTGAAAAACTAGAGAAATTAATTAAACTATGCATGTGTTATATACTAGAGGTATGTGAGAAAATATGTTTTCTTTTTTCTTTTCTTTTTTTTGGTGCTAATTTTGGTGAACTAACCTTTCAATGACCATAGCTGGGTAGGTCAGAGAAGCTGAGATGAGAGAGGACAACACATTCTCACAATTAAATGACAGTAAGAGCCGGCAAAAAACAACCTATACTTAGATAGATCATGCTTTCAGTTAAAATGAACATTTGAAGCGTGCTTTATACTTCCTTAAAGTTACGCAACCTTCATCCACATGGCAACAGTAAACACTGAAATGTTATAGTTTTTTAAAAAAACGTCCCGACTCGCTTTGTCAGAAACAGGTAGCGAACACCTGCCTACTGCAGCATCATCCCAACCCACCTTTCCACATTTTGCCGTTTTGACTATCTAGCCATCAATCCACCCCGCCTCCTCCTAATAAGGTAAAATCATCTCATCAAGTCACCTTATATTGACGTCATCTGAACTGCGTCACTTTCCCGGGTTACTAATAACTAATACTGCTACTGCTGCTAGATGGCGTAAACATAGCTATATTTTTGCCAGCCTGAATTTTAGACCTGTACTGTCATTTATCTGAACAGGCTGGAGAGGAGGGTGCATGCTGCTTACTCTTCTCAGGTATTTGTGTTTTTATCTTTTCTATTCAAAGTTTCAACCCACAGCTCAGCCTCTCTATGATTACGGCCCATCATCTATCACATACATAAACTAAGGTTATTTTAAGGCATGTAAAGAATTATCGCCATCTTATTTACTGATAATAGTTACATCATAATATAAAGGGAATACAGCATAATCTGACAAAACCATTGGAAAACAATCTTAAGTGAGCTAAAACACAAGAAAATGCAAATGATTAGATACTCCAATTTTACAAAAACTGGCATTTTGAGTTTAGGTAAATTTAACTTATACATACCAGACTTGATTTATTTATGGTATTATAGCTCCGGGTATAGACAAACACACATGTATATACTCACCAATACCCCTCATCGACCACACACACCTTCAGCCTTATAGCCTCCCCGTGCACACACATACACAGACAGACAAATACACGCCCACACACACACCCCAGCTTGCAGCGCTCTTATCTGCAGAGTGCCAGATAGGTGCTGTGTGTCCTCTGAACATCCTGATTTCATCTCCTGGCAAAGTGATTGACAGCTCTGACAGCTGGGTCCCATCCACTCTGCAGACATCCGGACAACCACACACACGCACACACACACACACACAGCAGCCTAACAGCAGAGAGATGAAGGAGTGGGAGTAAGGGGATGAGACACGGGAGGGTGGGGGAGAGAGGAAGAGAAGAAGGTATTTCATAGATTGATGAGGAGATACTGTTGGGAGAGAGATTGATTGATAAATGTAGACACAAACATAAAAGTTGGCATGTAAACGTAAGAAAAATAAACTTGAAGGGAAATGGCAGGAGTCAGGAGAGAGGCAAGCCTGAGAGGGCAGTACTGCGGACATATGAAAGGATAATTATCCCCTCGACACATGTGCAGCAGCAGGCCCACAGCTATACACATGCATATTTAAAAACACATTCTGTCTGATATACACTTTTAAGAGCGATGAAAGGGCAATTATTGGGACGTGCGCTGTAGAGGCCTGAAGCTCAGGGTTGAGTGCCTTTAGGAATGCTGGAGGTATACTGAGCCAGGTGGTAGTATTTTGTCACACACTAACAGACTCACCGAATACTCATCAGCGGCCTATAGTAGAGGCAGATAGCTGGCCCGTCTGCACATATTCATGTGTCAGTTAGTAATCACGCAGCATGGCCTTGTTTTCCCTGACTGCTCAAGCTTGTCAGAAACACTCAGGATAACATGCATCACTCACTTCCCTGACAACCGTCTTTTGCGCGTGTGTGCGCACCAGTACGTGTGTGGTCAACGAGTGTATGTGTGTATGACCTATCTCCATCTCCGCCTCGGGAATGACAGCCAGCCCATCATTAACCTCTCTGCAAGACTCCATGACATGTCTGCTTCCTGCGGCAGCCATTTTCTCTCCACAGCCTTTAAATAAACCACGATAAGGACAAGCGATAAGGTGCCAGAGATAGAGGACAGGTCGCTAACTTCACCGTGGCGGTGCAAATTACTCCTCAAATGTGTATCAACAGCCGTGTCAATGAATAAAACAGCTTCAAAGAGGGCACAAGCAAGCTTTTTGTCCTCATTAAATATTCTGCTAGCACAGTCCAAAAACACACCAATACTTGTTGGTTGCGATTTTAATTTAGTAGGCAATGCTTCTGATCGCTCTGGTCACCCTTTAACATCTGATTAATCTCTCTCCCAAGCCTTCAAAGAATTACTAGAGATACAGTCATTAACTGATGCGTGATGTCTAATTAACACACACTCAAGAGAGTATATGTTCTATTCGAAGGCACATGATTCCTACTCCAGAATTGACTACCTTCTCCTGTCAAACTCTCGAAATCTAAATGATGGAGCTTTAATAATTCTCTGTTAAAGGACAACAAATTTGTTACTTGTACAACAAAAATATTATAGAATTTGTTGAATTAAATATGACTCCTGTAATCCCCATCCAGACAGTCTGGGAGGACTTCAAAGCAACCTTTAGTGGTTGAATCATTAGTTCGTCATATAAGAACAAAGATAATCTACGGAGGAAAGATGAATTGTTATTCAAACTTGTCTTAAGAGATGAAACATATGGGGGATCCAAATAAAAGTTTTTCTGAAACAGGAACTACTTTTGGCAAGGGCAGAGGCACAAGCAATGATGCGTGAAGAGTCTACTTTTGCACTATAGAAACTGAAAAGAAAACATCTTGAAAATGAGGAAAAGGCTGGTAAAAAGCTTTCATACCAACTGCAAAAGCTCCAACAGAAGTACTCGATCACTACTTTAAGGGATAACAGTGGTACCATAAAAAGGGATCATGGTGTTATCAATGATACCATTTTAAGTTTTTTCTCATGGCTGTTCAAATCCAAATCCAAAATAGAACAGCAAGAGTTAGATCATGTCTTTATGAATTACCCTTGTCAAAGTTTAATGAACAAGAAAAAGAAACACTTGAGGCCCCCACCTCAGAAGTAGAGATTCACAATACTATTAAATGCTTATCAAATGATAAGTCACCAGGAGGAGACGGTTACACTACAGAATTTTATGTGTTTTTCAAAAAAAGTCACCCCACTGTTACTATACAATGATGTTATACAGAAGCAATCTATGCGGACAGCCATCATATCATTGTTGCGCAAACCTGGGAAAGACCATTTGGATGTTAACAACTACAGGCCTTTAAGTTTGCTTAATAATGATTACAAAGTTTTTGCAAAAATATTAGCAAAACATTTAGAAAAAGTTGTGTCCACTCTAATTCACCTGGATCAAGTAGGCTTTATCCCAGGGCAGCTCTTATCCAATAATATGAGGAGGCTTCTGCAAATCATGCATAAAGCCAGCTCTCTCCAGCATCCAGTGGTAGCAGTATCACTTGATGCGGAGAAAGCATTTGACCGAATATAGTCGCCATACCTGTTTTATACTCTTTCCAGATATGGTTTTGGTCCAAGGTGCTTACAGTGGATTAGAGCACTGTATCATGAACCTGTTTCATCAGTTAAGAGCTATGGCCTAATCTCAGCTCCTTTTCAGCTTTGCCGCTCCACCAGACAAGGCTGTCCCTTGTCTCCATTACTGTTTATCTTAGCTTTAGAACCATTACCATGCACAATCCGAAGGGACAGGGATATTACAGCTGTTTTAATTGCTGATCATGACTTCAAACTAAATATGCTTGCAGATGATATTTTGTTGACCTTGTCCAATCCATCATACTTGATACCAAAAGTCTTAGAAATTATTAAACCATTTGGCAGTTTTTATGCTAAAATAAATTGGACCAAAAGTGAAGCCATATTTTTAAATCACTGTACATACATTACTGATCTTGGAGCAGCTCCTTTTATCTGGAAAGCAGATGGGATAAAATATTTGGGTATAATGATTGGAACACCTTTTAATAAAATATTTGATTTGTATGAACAATCTTTGTTATATTTTATAAAGGAGGACCTTAGAGGGATGTCTACTCTACCTTTGTCCTCATGGGGAAAAGCTGAAGTGCTGAACATTATCCCAAGATCTTTTTTATTTTCTTCTGTTCCTTTGTATGTTCTAAAACCTTGAGTTTGATAATACAAACAGAATGTTCTTCTCTTTTTCTGTAGAAGGATAAGAAGCCTAGAATTATTCAGAAAAAAAACTATCACAGCCGAAAGATAGAGAGGGTCTTGGAATCCCAGATCTGTATCTGTATTATCTTGCATTTAATGCCAGACATCCTCTAATTTGGCGCTATAAAAAGGATAGAAACAAAGGTAGTATGGATTGGCTGGAGGAGTATCTTGTAAAGGACAAGAACAAATCGATCTCATTATCATCACTGTGGTATCATCCTGTTCCACCTACATAGCTAGATAATGGTATTATTAAGTTCTCGTCTGATATTATTAAAAAAGTTCACTAGAATCATAAGAACTGCTTTAGTATCCTGTCCAGTATGGTACAATACAGCCTTTAAATCTACAGGGAATCTGCTGTCAAACTACAGTATGTAGGGCAGCAACAAAATACTAGAGAAATTTCACAAATTGTAGAAAATGGGGAGATTTTATCCTTTAAGGAGCTTAGAAGGAGATATAACTTGAACACTAACACTTTCTTACAGTATGCCCAATTAAAATCAATTTTCTCACTTCCCAACACTTCCCAGAGACTCTTTTCACTGTAATTATGAGACAGATAAACTATTCAGGTCTTTAACATTAGACAGAGGTACTGTCTCAGGCCTGTATAGGATGTTGATTCACTCCTCCTCAAATCTCAACATTCAGACTCAGTCCCAATGGGAACAAGATTTAGGGGTTTCACTCACCTCTGTAGAGTGGGAAAGTATGTGGAGGGACCCTGCAGTAATTTCCAAGTCAGTCAGATTCATAGTTATACAATTGGAAATCCTTCACAGAGCATATATCACTCCCTCCAGACTTAAAAAAATAGACCCAAGCTCCTCTGATCTCTGCTGGCACGGTTGTGGACAAGTGGGAACTTTGATTCATATGCTGTGGCACTGCCTGCGGTCAAGTTCTTTTGGACAGAAGTGTTTTATTCGATTTCAGTCATAATGAATATAAATCTCTCTCCTTGTCCTGTTGTTTGCTCGCTAGGGTAAAGGGCTGCACAGCTTAGGTCAAAAAAAGACAGGAAAATAGTCGGCCTAGCCTTTTCAGCTTTTAAAAGAATGATTTTGTTTAATCGGAAGATTCACAAGCCAAAATGTTTCTGAATAGAAACATGGTTAATTGAATTTTTTAATCTTCATGGTATGGAACGAATAGCTGATATGATCAGCGGTACTAAATACAATTCTGGAATGGATCAAATTTGGAAATGCATTTCAGCAATGCGTATTTGCAATTAATACACTAGTACTGAGCAGCCCTGTGAGATTATTTATCTATACAGGTCAAGTAGACCCTATGATAATGAAATGAATAATTTATTATGCGGCACTGTTCTTTATACCCCCCTTCTATGTTATGTGTCGTTGTCTAATGTGTCAATGTAACGTTCTGTACTTTTTGTTTCTGTTGCGGTTGTTGTTTGTTGGATTGATTCCTTTTTTGTATGTTGATGCATTCTTGTATAAATGTAAGTATGTACATTTTTTTAAAAAATGAAAAAAAAAAAAAAACAGAGGAAAAAAGGGCTATTGAGATTTGAACCTCATGAAACTGATGTGTCGAGTGATGTGCTGGTCAAAGCCACAGAAAGATATCGTCACTTGACAAAAAAGCAATGGGTTGAACTCGGATCCCGTTCTGAGAGAGGATTCTTAGGCTATAAAACCATCGACTTGTCGCTGGATAAAGTGTGGAGGCTGTGATAAGACTTGAACACAGCAGGAGGGCCTAATCCAAACCACCTAACTCCTCAGATGCTGAGCTGCACAACACCATGGAGATGATTAAGCAAGATTCCTCAAAGATAAATGTTTTCGCAAGGGATTACTTCCTGCTGGTGCATAGCAGAGAAGTTAGCTAGCTGGCTTAGAGAGCTCCTAAAATATATCATCTGTGCATGAGATCAGGCGTCTTCATCTGCAGGAATTTGTCATAATCAAAATGATTGCTGATGGAGTCTATGTACAGTAAGAGATAAGGAGGAGTGAACTAAAATAAAATTTAGATCTTTCAACATTCAACAACAAATTTGATCTTTTTTATCCTGCACTCAAATCTATTGTTTTTCTGTGCTAATGTAAAAAATATCCTTTGTTGTCTTTCAGTTTAGAATCTATGTGTTTTCGTGCCAAACTAATTTAAGGGCAGAAACAAATAATGTACTAGGAAGGAATGTTTTTTTGTCTCTCTCTCTCTCTGTCCATGTACTGTGAGACTTCTCCACACACACAGGAGGAGTATAGCTGAGGCCCATCACACTTCCTCCCAGATTCTGTCTTGTGTACTGCTGTTGCGGTTGCTGAATCAACATCACAGCGGCCTGAGATAACACAGTGCAGTGTCAAGATTATGTCCTCAAGTGTAATTTTACAGAGCCTGCCCGCTGCACTGACCAAGCGCAGCTGCTAAGCTGGACCATGGCATGTGTCTGTGTGTGTGTGTGTGTGTGTGTCTTTATCTTTAACTGTGTTGGAACTGAAGCACATTGAATCATAGCAAGCTGTACTTTTTATTACCTTCCAGGAGAAACCTTTCAGTAGGAACATTACTTCATGTGACTTGATTGTTTTCTGGCAATAGATGGACTATTGCCAGAAAACAATCAAATCACATGCAGTAATGTCTGATCAGGGGGGCATGCTCATATAGACCAGCAGCCACTGTTGTTATTTCTTTGTTGTTGTTGTTTTTTTATTATGTATTATCATCTCATTGTATTTCAACAATGCCACTTTAAGGCCTCCTTTACACCTTGCATTAAAACGCATTTTGGGTGATTGGATTGGGATCGGATAGAGCTTGACCACATGAAAGTACAGGTGTAAATACACCCAAGACGCATTGAGGATGGATTGTGATCTGATTGGCCAAACCATCTCTGCATGGGGGTGGAAATATGTGATCGCGTGCAACTGTTCCAAACCAGCAAGGTAGCAGCCACTAGCCAGTTAGCAAGCTAAGCTACTAGCAAGAAAGCAGCAAGAAAGCTATGGATATTCAAGACTCTCATGGATGGAGTCAAGACGAGACCAAGTGTCTGCTTTCAACTGGGTCCATCAAAAGTATACAAACAAAACTTTGTAAATTCATATCACAACTGAGCCATTTATGGGGCAATGGTTAAGTTAATGGTGGAGAACAGCTTCAAATGTTTTTTGTTGTTGTTATTGTTGGGGTTTTTTTTGTAATTTCACATTACACAGTGAGTCCCACGGGTACCCGATGGGTAACCCACAAAGTTGTGTAAAGAGTAAAATAAAACAGAAGTCAGAAATGAAAATGATTTGCAGTATTTTTAATCTGTTCATCAAACAACTGTTTGGACATTTTATATCAAAAAGTTAAATCATAAAAACTGGAATTGCTCTGTGTGTGTTATTTATACCGACTAAAGTGAAATAAATTACTAACAAAAAATTAAAGTAACAATTTGCATACACATTTCTGAGTAGAAGTAAAATAAAGTAATTTGACCACTTAATAGCACCACAACTTTTGAATCAATCAATTAAGTTGGTTCAATTTAACTGAGCTTAGAGGTCAAAGCAAATCATGTTGGTTGTACTAAACTAATTGAGTTAGTCTGACTACAAAAGACTCTTAGGATTAACTTAAAAATGGCTTAATTGGAATTATTTAAAAAGATGCATGTAAATTGTTACCTTCATTTTTTTAAAAGTTGATCCAGTGTATTCTACATGGGAATATGTCACACATTTTAAAAATATATATTCATCTGATCATTTGTGGGAAAAACACTTATTTAGACTTCTGGAAGCTACACTGAGAATTGTAGAAATCAGCTGCAATGTAAGCTTGGCTTTTGATTCATAATTATGGATAATTCAACATACATTTTCTTTCACCATGCCACACTATTGCCTCAGCTGTTCTTTCCCTATGCTGGTTTTGTCATGCATATTTGCTCTTGTAAAAACCCCGTTAGAAACCTGGTTATGCCTATACATGGTCCATAATCCATTATCCCATTTGAAGAAAAGAGAAATGTTTACAGTATCTTGTTTGCATGACATTTAAGAAATCATTTTACTTCAGGGGCCCCACAGCAATCCTGTTACTGAAGTACATGTAAACACATACTCACTTAAGGGAGGATCACAGAAATAATTGCTGGGTCTCAACCCTGTCTGCCAGAAATAACATTAATATATTAATTTGCAACAACAAATACAAGAGAAATGCAATGCTGCATGAATTCTGTGTTTTTTTAATGAATGTAATGAGGCAGTATCTGACAAAAATGTTGATACTTAACATGTTTGCAAAATGTTCACTGTCAATGTATTTAATTTGTTTTCCCTACAGTACTTGATCTTACAATATTATCTTCTCATACCAGTTAATGCATGATGAATGGTTCGTATGGTTATGTTTAAGCACTCGGTCAAGGTTAGAAAAAGATGCTTGTCTTGGCTTAATACTGAAAAAGTCAATACTTCCTTTAATCATGTTTCAACAAATGTTTACTTTATTAATATTTAACCAAAACCACAATATTACCTTAACTTTAACCAACCAGTGCTAAAACCTAACCACACACAGGACTCAGGTTGCCATCCCCCAGTCTCTGTCAGAGTCCACCATCCACCCAGGTCTCCTCCCTATGATCAGTAGTACAGCAGTGCAAGAATGTATCACTCCTTTATTTGGAAAAACATTGCCAGGGCAGCAATTACAGCGTGTTTCTCTTATTTGGCAAAGCTAATTTTAGTACATAAATGTAATTTCAACAGAGCTTGATTATTATGCCGGATTTATCAAAGTCATACGTTGTTCACATTGTCATAGGAAAAGCAATGTGACTTCAACTTTAAGCTAGAAAATTTTAACAAGTGAGCATGAGAAAAAGGTGTAGGGGTGACGTAAGTGTACATTTTGTCAATTCTCCGCTCCTTTACCTGTCAACACCTGAAGCTACATGAAGGCAGGAAATTACTTTTTGTGCTCTAACATGAGCTTTTCCGAATACAGTCTAAGAATACAGTTGAGCCTTCACTGACACTGAAAAACAGTGTCAGTGAAGGCTGTTTCTGTCAGCCATCTTGCTTTCCGTGGTGAGAGATCTGTGAATGTGTGTGTGAGTGGACAGTGGGCAGCCACAGTATATCTTGATGTGCTTTGTGTAAGTGTATGTGTGTCTGTCTGTGTGGGCTTTTGTTGTGTGCGTGTGTGTGTGTGTGTGTGTGTGTGTGTGGTGTATGTTTGTGTTTGCCTCTATGTGAGCCCTAAATGCCAGATCCTCAGGCTTAATAGGCCCCCATTAAGAAATTATCTCTGGTACTTTTGTGCCTTTCCACAGAAAAACCTAACTACCAATTAAGTGGTTGTGTGCCTAGATGGCCCATTTGCTTGGCTGTTGGTAATTATGGGTTTTCTCAGTGTTTCTCTCTTCTCAAGCCGGCCCTTCTCTTTTTGATTAGGCTTCTCTAGAGTATTACAATTCACAAACTCTGTCACTCTCTTCGAAATTAGCTGTCATTCCAACCACATGCATTTTTCATCATGCCTCCAGAGAGAGAAACCACAGTTGAACCACAGAAATAAAATAAATAGAATAAGTACCCCTGTTCATGTAAATATTCCTGAAAGTTTGACTCATTCACTTTACATGCTTTTGCAGATTTAGTTATGTATTTTTAATTGAACGTTTATGCATTAGACATAAACAGTCAATTTGTTTTCCTGGCAAAAAATCCTTTGGCAACATATTCTATTATGATGTAGCTTTTACTGTGGCAGCATCTGAAGAAGTTTTTTGTCAATATGTGACATGAATGTCACATTACACAGGCTTTGCACAACAGTCAGTGTATTACTTCAGTGCATTCCACATAAAAGATAATTAAATCGTTCATCAAGTAATTGACAAATATTTGCAGAAATGTATCTTAGTGATACTGGCACAGATAAGCAACAATATGTAATACCACAACCTACTGCATCAGCAGTACGAAGAAGCAGCTTTTTCAGTTAAGCCAAAATGACACACATTGAAGTAGCTGCTATAGCGATTATAATGGGAGCAAAGGAGGAAGGAAATGAGATGATATTATAATATAGAGTGAGTCCACAAAGGGAGGAGGTCAGGGTGGGTGAATGGATGGATCAACAAAATTACTTTAATATGGGAGCTGTTTGTTTCCACTTTCTAACTGTGAGTCAACATTGTTTTTAAAAAAAACATTTCCATGATTGTCCCCTAATCTTAACCACATGGCTATTATTGTAACCATGATGACAGAGGTAATAGTAATTTTAACCCAAACCACAATGTTTCCCTAACCTCAACAAACATAATGCTTACATACATACATACTGTATGTGTCATTCTGGAGTGCATGAACCACTGACATACTTTGTTGTTTAAGTTGGATGACTTGTTTATATCATTAGTTCCCAAAGTGGGTGCTTTGGTACAGTGGGATGCCTTAAGGATGAGCAAAAAATATGCTGTTATTTGTTCATTTCCTTGTTTTTTTTTACTGTACATTTTTAATAACATTTCACCACATAAAAAGTAAGGCAATATTATAATGTATCAAAATGTAAAAAGCTATAAACCACATGAAAGCACCACATTAAAACTGCTGCAAGATATGCCACAATAGCTAATTAGCAATTAGATGCAGAATACTCCAAGAAACTAAGAAAATAAACAAACAAACAAACAAAGAATCAATGCATGATGTGTGTATGTGTGTTGTTGGTTTTTTTGTCCATAAAAACTAAAATGTAGAAAATACATTTAACCATTTTGCACATTTAAATTTTTCTCATTGCTTCTTTTAAGTTTATTATTTTGAAAACTACTGACTTCTTTGTCTGAATGATTGATAATATAAGTTATTTCACAGAAAATTTATGTTAGTTCATATTGTGTCACATACAGTATTCAGTACAGTAGAGTCATTAGCTGTCTTGTGGTAGGGTATGCTTTATATCCTGATTTATGTAAATGCATCATCAAAGTTTCATTGCATATGTTCTATATTAATTAATTAAAATAATTTCAACATTATACAACTGACTTGCTTTTTATGCAGCGTGGTTGCAGGTGTCGGGGAGTGTGATGTGTAGCAGTGGACAGAACTGTAACCCTAGCACTGCAAGGGTAGTTGTAGATTTGTTTTATATGAGTTTTGGATATTTAAGAGACATTTAAAGCAGAAATCCAGCCTTTTTCCACACTTTCCACCAAAACTAACAGAATATTATTGCTAATGGCATTAATGCCTGTAGATATATGAAAAAATATTCCGAATGAATATGAAATTACTGCTGTAAAATAAACATCCTGAAAGTGCAATTTTGCATCTTTTAGACAAAGCCCAGTTGAAATCAGCTGACAGGCATCACTTATTCATCTAGCTTCATGTTGAGAATTCATTTCTCCCCCTGTGGTTCTTATCGCTGTGCTTTGTCTACCACTGCCTGTCAAGGTCAATAATTGTAATTCAGGCTATTCATGCTCATCTCCAATGTGGACGCCTTTCATGTGGGGACAAGGAGCTGTTTTGAAGCCTGGGAGATGGAGACAGGAGAGGGGGGAGGAAGGTCAATTGATTAGGAAGATACTTTTGCTGATTAGAGCCATCACTCAGTGTCACAATTATCAGTGTCATCAGCTCGTCTGCAACAAATTTTTGTTGCATCCCGGGACAGACCAACGCCCTCTGTGTGTGTGCGTATGTGAGTGTGTGCACAGTCTCCCCACGCTATTTCACACACTCCCAATTACTTTACCTGATTGGATATATGCAAATTGGACCAAAATTAAAAGCCACCTGCAAGGGGACCCCTCATGGGACAGTTTTACACACCCACACACACACAGACACACACACATATATCACACAGTATGATTTCTTCAGCTTTAACCTTCAACTATCCCAATGGTAAGGTAAGCATGTCTGTTCTCGTTCCTATTGAAGAAAGATGTACTGCAGTTGACAGGATGTAGGTGTAACATTCCTATAGCTACAATCTCACAGACGTGAACAAAGAAGAACCTATTTGTTTGAGTTCTCTGCAGCGCCCTTTGCAGTGTCTCTTTTTCTGTTTTCCATTCTTTTCATGATATACTCCCTCTCCCCATGTGTCTCTCTAATCCTATACTGTATCTATGCATCTGTCCTCTCCTCTCAGTGGTCAGAGCCTCCAGTTGTGCTACAAATGACCGCTGCCCCACTGTGACCAGCAGGCACTTCTCCTCTTTTCTCCTCCTCTCCCTCTCTATGCCATTCTCTTCCTCTTATCTACTCTCATCCGCCCCAGTGTTCAGTCTGTCTCAATTTCAGAAAAGACAATTCATTCTCTTCTCTTCTCTTCTCTTCTCTTCTCTTCTCTTCTCTTCTCTTCTCTTCTCTTCTCTTCTCTTCTCTTCTCTTCTCTTCTCTTCTCTTCTCTTCTCTTCTCTTCTCCTCTCCTCTCCTCTCCTCTCCTCTCCTCTCCTCTCCTCTCCTCTCCTCTCCTCTCCTTTCCTCTTCTCTTCTATGCCTCACCTCTCTTCGCCCCCAGAGAATTGGTGGGGGGAGAAATCTCTTCTCTCTCCCGTAGGCAACCCCAGTAAATCTCTCTAAGCTCAGCCTCCCCTGCCATACCTTTAGATTGAAGGCCACCTCCAAAGGTCACTGAGCAGAACTGATCCTCTGTATTTTCTTTATTCCGAAAGGCTGGATGAGACTGGAGAAGAAGGGTGGCCTGGGGCAGGGAGGAAGAGAGGCAGCAGAGGGAGGGATGAAGGAGGGAGGTGGGTAGTGAGCAGAGGTGTGGTTGGGGCATGGAGGTGAGGGTAGAGAGCAGAGAAGATGGTGCTACAGGGAGCTGGGCAGAGAGGAGGGTTCAGGATATAGCCTGAGGTTAGAATTGAAACACAAATTTGGGGGCGCATTAGTGAATACCACAGCAGGAAATTAAAGCAAAAACAATTCCAAAGCCATATACCAGACTTGGGAGGACTACTTTTTAAAATTAATCTGCCAGAAATTAGTGATTACCTGCTAAAAATTCATTCTGCTCTCCAGCGGGCAACTCAAAGTCAGTATTGGAGCGGAAGAAAAGAGGGCTGAAGAATTAATACAAAGACTGGTTAGGGGCAGGGATGCACCACAAGTGCAGCTGTGCTTGCCAAATATTACTCGACTTATTATCATGTTCCTGTGAAACCTGTGCTATATTCAAATACAAACACACACACAAAGTGCAACGATAGACTTTCTGCTATCTCGCAAGGATATAGTGACATGATACACACTAGTTGTATGCTATGTTATGTATGTAATCTGTAGATGTGTGACATGTTTCCGCCTTTCTGCCTGCCCCAAGCGGCTCGGGCGGAGAGACAAAGAGAGGAGGAGGAGAAGGGAAGAGTGCTGAGAGATGGAGGCAGTATAAAAACTCGGGCCTATAGGAAGAGGGAAGGAGAATATAGTCTTCTCAGAGCGAGGAGAGTGATATTTTTCTCTCTTGGGAACCCTTAGCCTTTTGGATTATGTTCTGCTGTTATGGTGCTTATTATGTTTGTTGACAGCTAAATGGTTGTCAGAAATCCTCCAGTCTATAGATTGCGTCTTACAGTAATATAAAGGGATTGGTGTGGGTGTGTGAGTGTGTGCTGCTGTGTCCATGCACTGTATGTCATATCATTCTGTGTGATGTGTGTGTGTGCTGTTGTTGGTTTTATTCTCTGTATTCAGGCCACTGATTGAAGCTAACAATGTCAGCTATTGCATCTGTTCTATCATACATCTCTGTCCAGTCCTATCCACTGTTTCCCATTATACTTGCTATCTTACCTCTGTAATTTCTCTCTGTAATGAAAGTTCCTCTGCCCATCAGTGGCTGAAAATGATACTGGAAATATTAATAAGGGCCCCTTTTTAACAAAATTACATTCTATCAGAGCTGAGATTAAATTAGTAACAGGCAAGGTGTGTAGGAACAAAGCTAATGGAATTGGATGACAGCATCCGTCAATCAACAAACGATTTAGGTCATTCCCTATCCGACCTTGTCCCGCCCACTCTTATCAATCTCGCACACACACGGAAATATGATGTAGCCTGTGAGGGGAATCAGGATGTAAAACCTGCCTCCTGCTTGCTACCCCTCCTGATACAGATATTATAACAATGTGCACGTTGGATGTTACCTCCAACAGTGAGAAAGAGAGAGTCATGTCTTTCCTTCTAAAGCATGTGGGTCTACAAGTCCAGACACGCATTTGAACAGTACACTGTATGATTGGATTCTGTGGTGTTATTGGAAATGATATATTTAATGCTATGGCTGACCTGCGAAGTTATGTTTCAATGTAAGCCTCAGGATTGCCTCAGATGGTGTCAGTAAATACATTTTCCTCCTACGGCATATCTCTGTAAAACAAACATCCACGCACAGTGTGACCATTATACTGCAGACACCGGCTTCAATGAAGTACATTAAATAGGGTTCGCAATACGTTTGTGCCAGAGTCATTCAGAGACAGGTTCATCAGAGATAAAGCAAGTGTGTGTATGTGTATGTGTGTGTCTATATTCCCACGGAGAGACAGTCTGTGGGTTGTAAGATGAAGGTGTATCTAGTGCTGCTGATAAGAAATATATCTTGTAATAGTAAGAAAAATGAATTGCACTGACGGGCCCATCAGTGCAACGGTTTCCTCTATAAATGCCATGTGATAGAGACTTTTTATCTCATACTGTATATGTGTCTATGTGCTGGGTGGATCCCAGTAATCCTTTCTCCCCCTCGCTGTCTTTCATTTCTATCTCTTTGCCTCTCTAATATTTTCCTCTCTTTCTGCCTCCTTTTCTCATTTAGCACACAAACACACACATACACTTTCTTTTTGTCTCCCCAGGTGTGCACTGGTCCAGGTGTATGCCTTCACGGGAGCTCATCACTGCTCTAATGAGAATGATCACCGCTCATCTGTCTTCATCCACATCCAACAGAGAGCACCTGCTACTATCTGTGTTAGTGTGTGTGTGTGTGTGTGTGTGTGTGTATGTGTGTGTGTGTGTGTGTGTGTGCGCGTGTGCGCATGTGTAGATTAGTGTTTGTGTTTATTTCTCTATAATGTTCACCATATATACACAGTATGTATATTAGTAGTTATTTTGGATCTTGGTGACTAATACACAAGTTGCACTTGATTCACACATACAGTGAGTATGCTTTATACTTCCAACACCTCTTTTACAAACTTCAGACTTAACTCTGGCTTGGTGATAATGACACATGAAAAAAAACAAAAAGTCTTTGTTTGAGAGTCTTTGAAAGATTGGTAAGGCACTGGGAACTTCTCCACAGGAGCAAAATTATTCTGATTTAACCCTCCAACAGCCCTCTATCGTTTGCATCTGTCAGCCAGAGGGGTTTGACATCAAATGAATCAAAGCAATCTGCATCAGTCATAGGATCCAGAATAGTTACAGAATGTAAAAACACCTGTTTCAACTTTATCTAGCTCTATATGGCACCTGAAAACATTCAGACATGTTTTCAGACAGGATTCATGAGCTGTTTGCTAACAAGTTAACCATAACAACTTTGTAAGACATTTTTAGGGGACAAGGGCCATATCTGGCTTGGGACCCTTGGTTTCTTGAGTCTTGGGGAAATGTGACTCTTGTATAACATACATTGTGCATGTAAATGTATATCTCATGGCTATGTGCCATTGGCTGTAATCATATAAGCTGATAAACCGACCAATCACAGGTAATTTCTCTGTTCCCTCTGCAATTATAATAGAATAGGGTTGCTCTTTGTTCGATGAGACGAACTGATGCAAATGTTTGTGTGTTCTATCTCCTTATTGTACAATAATAATATTTTAATCTTCAACCTGGCAGTGTTTTGTGTATTATTTCATATGTGTGTTTAGTGTTTTCAGACAATTTTCACAACAGTGATTGTCAGTGTTGTTGTTACAGCTTGTTGTACTGCCCCCAAGGGATAAAAAAATATCAATTAATATAGGTTTAAAGTCTTATAATTAATAATTAGCCACATTTTTATTAAACCTGAACCCCTATGAGGACATGGACTAATCCTTCAGATTTAAAACTATGACATAAGATACATTTTGTAAGTGAAGAACTTAATTATGTCGTGCATGTCTGGCAAGAGAAGAAGAGTGACTGCATCCATTGTGATGTGTCATACATAATAGAGACTGCAATAAAAACTGCAGCAGTTTGAGATCCTATCCTCAGCAATCTTTTGACTATGGAAACAGGAGGAGTAGGATTACCACCATAAGAAAAAAAAAACAAAAAAGAAAAAACTGGACATTGAAAAATAAGTGCTGATACAGATTTAATCAACAAGTAAAGCTTGTTGCCTGTTTTTTTCATACACATTTGACAGGTATGTTCATATATGTTTATGCTAAATAGTAAAAGGTTAATGTCCCCGACTTTCTCCTTCAGACTGTTATTCTTTCTACCTTTTTGATCCCTCTATAGTACTGCATGTTTTTGGCTTCAAGAGCTACTTCTGTCCTTAAGAATCCTGACTGTGTGTGTGTTTATTCATGTGTTTCTACCCATTTCAATCAACCAGCCCTGTGGGACCTCTACCCCTTTTAATTTTTTTTTTCAGGCCTGCACTTGAAAATATGTTTACTAAAAGTGAGCCAAGAGGTAAAGCAAAACAACAGAGATTGTATTTACCCCCTCCTCCAAAGGCCCCATCAATTGGCTATTGTCAAAGTCTAAGTAGATTTTATGTAAAACTCCCAATCCATGATGTTAGTATTGACCAAATGACAAAATGCTTGTTCATTTTTTTCTCAATCCAATTAGTTTTCTTGTGGCTTTCTGACAGCTCGTTTATATCTGTGAGTGAGTGCCCAGTGCTGAATGGGTAATTGTGCAGTTAGTGTGTGCCTACTATTGTGTGGAGAATCTTGTTACCTGAGTTTGTATGGGAATACAAACTGAATTGATTTAGATCTGAGATTAATAGGGGAACATTGTGATGTACTATTGATTGCTTTCTACGATCAAATGAAATCAAAGCTGATGCATGCAACACACAGTTTGTGATTTTCTATTGTATTGTACTTTGTGAACAATTTAAACCACTGATTTGTTGAAAGTGCAACCTTTTTCCTGGTAGCAGATTCTACAACAGATGCAAGAGTTGCTATACATGTGAAAAATTTGTTTTACACTCAAATTTACTTAGAAGAAACTCTGGTTTTGGAGGCTGCATTTACATGCTTCTAAAAGCTTTAATTCCTACTGCTATTATATGCTCTGTACATAATGTGTAGCATCGTAAAAATGCATTTTCCTGTAGTTTTTCGAAACTCACTTTTGTTTGTATCACAAATCAGCATCAACAATTTGAAGGCAATCTTGTTCTTGTCAGTTTCCAGTAACAGGGCGTTGATAAATCAGCACAGACAACAGAAAATGGCAGTTTGGTCTTCATTCAAAAGGTTGTTTCCCCTCGGTTTGTCAACATGTTGTCTTGCTGTTCCGTCAGTTGGTCCTCCAGGTGTACAATGCCTGCTTGAGTGGCGGTGACAGTGATTGAGGGAAAAGGTCAGATATGACACAGTGGTTATGGAGTAGAAACACAAGAAGCACTTTGACATTTCTGGCCAAAATTCATGTGCTGCATTTTAATCATTAGGTGTGAGGAAATGACTCGATCATGGTGCTGAAGCATTCCAGGTGGTAGATTTAATGAGCTAACATTGGATATCTACATTTCTCAATTAAAGGATCATCACAATTTGAGCAAATGCCCTGAAAATCACCTGTTGAGAAAAATTGAGAATGCTAATAGAGGGTGCACTGAAAGTCTACTGCTCTGGGAGTACTGAGAACTCTGGGCAAAGAAAGAAGCTTCAGTGTTTTGCCTACAGCTGAGGGCCATCTCCAATTCACATAAAGGTCAGGATGGACAGTATAGGTGCGATACACATACAGTTCACTTTGCCTCACCACATAATACCCGCAATAATGATCACATTCCAGAGGGATGTTTAAGTTCATCTTCAGACTAATGACTGTTAAGCACTCAGCAGACTATGGAGGAAATTATAATTTGTTTTACATAATGCATACATTCTGGTTGCTGCCAGAGTTAGCTGACCCATAGGGCTGATGATGTTGTTCAGCCTCCAGCTGCCAGGTCAATGGGGTTGCATTTCCCTGTCCAGTTCTGTGTCTTCCAAGTGGGGTGACATAAGCCATCCTTGGTCTCTGTCTCCCACAGTGCCAGTTCCAGGTCCAAGAGAAGCCATTAAAAAAGCGATTAACAGGCCCAATTAAAGAATGATGAAGCAGAGGGGAGAGTTTACATAGTGTAAAGTGACTTAAGGGCTTTAGCTTTAGCTCTTTAGATGTCCGTGACTGTAGGTGGTGGAATTGTAAATCACCCACTAGAAATTCACATTGTTGGTTAGTTTGTCTCCCAGTGTTTAGAGGGATCCTGCGTAAAAACAAAGTTCCTCCAAATGGAGTCATAAAAATGGACACCGGCTGAAAAGAATGCTATACATATTTTCCAATGCAAATGAGGAGCCAGAACCATTCCAATCAGGAACGGGAGATTGCTTTGTATCATTTTAGTCAGCTGTCGAGGGAAGAAATGCCCACAGTTTTGATGTTTGGGTTTCATAATTGAGCCAGCAAGTTGGTGTGTGCATAAAGGCCTCTGCCAATAGCCTTTGACGTGAACAGAATGTAGAAGATACCTCAAAACCCTGAGATGAAAGTGCTGCGTATACATCTCTTGATCTTGCTCATCTCATCCTTCTTTTGCCTTTTGCCATCTTTTCCTCACCAGCAGATTGCAGGCCAGCTAATGGTATCTTTACTGCTTCAAAGGGCCTTCTCACTTGATAAGGACAGTGTGGAGGCTGTGTGTAGCCTAACTCACACATTGAGTTAAGCTTGTTACGGTAACCCTGCTCTAGACCGGTGTCCTCATTAGATTCAATACCCTTAGGGTCTTTGTGTGTATGTATAGAGTCGTGTCACGTACAGGACCTGACAGGATCTGTGCATGAGTGTGAGTGTGTGTGTGTGTTTGTGAGTTTTTAACTGCATCACACCATCCCCTAGGCAGGCCACTGATCCTCTCCAAGAACGATAAATACAGCCGTACTGTGATGCTAAAGAAGATGGATAGAGACAGAGTGAAAGCAAGAAAAAGACAGCAAAGAAGAGATGAAAGGGGAAATATAACTACTCTTCTACAGTGCTTCAGGTTAGAATGTAATTGTTCCCCCCTTGACTATCACTATAGGGTATCTAAGGTAGAGCAAACAGACTTGCCCCTAGGCTAAACTCCCACTGAGTCTTTGACTCTGCTTATGTAATAAAATCTCAGGGTGACTGATGGAATTAGTCTGGGACTGTTTGTGTGTAAGATAGGAAGTGAGAGCAAAAAAGGGGGGTTGGGAGGGGGGATCGCTCCCTCCCTGATGAAAGTGCCAAAGACAGGCAGACACACGCATGTAGTGAAAAGCAAGGGCGATTGTGTCGCGCTGGCAGCAGTCCTCATTACCGTCCACAGGCAGGACTGGAGTGCCCTATTAGACAACCATTACTGCTGCTGATGGGAATCTGTACTGTAACACTGACACAAACAAGACGGAGAGATCTGGGAACCATGCCGAGGCCGCAGTGCCAGGGCCTCCAGGGAATGGGCAAGATGAGGCTCTCTGCCCTGCTCGCCACACTCTTCAGCTGGGTCAGGGTGCCTAAGCAGCGGCCGTGTGTCAGCATGCCATCTCTGGTTCCCCTGGAGCTAAGATGTGTTCACCTAATTAAAACCTCTCTTTCCTCCTACCCTCCGGGAGACATGGGCAGTAGGAATGTAGTGACAGAGATGGTGAGGGAGGGAGAGTAAGTAGGAAATAGGCGAGCGCACCAGTGACAGATACAGAGGCCAGGCACACAGGGAAAGAATGGAGAATTAAGGTGGGGAGAGAGAATTTTGCAGGGGCAAAGCATTAGTGAATGATAAACAGAAATGCAATGCTCTGCAGAGGAGGGGTCAGGAACCATTCCAGCTCAGCTCATTCAGTAGTTTTCTCAATTTATTTGTTATGGTAGAGAAGCAGAATAAAAAAAAAGGAGACAATAGAGAAGGAGAGATTTTTCAGATTTCAGCTGCCTATTCAATGAAAAACAGGGAGAACTTGTTTGAACTCGCTTGTTTTCTTTCTTATCAGACCCCAAAGCAGTATGGACTTCAAGGCTGTGCAAACAGAGAAGAGGAAAGAAAAAGAGAAAGAGAAACGAGAGAGGTTATGGAGTGCGGCGTGCACTGATGGCATGAGGTGCAGAGGTACAGGGAAGAAAGAGAGTCTTACAGGTACTTGCTAATTTGAACAACGTCATACTTGTAATTCTGCAGTATTTCTGAGCAATTCTGCCCAAGTTGCTTGTTTGTGACCTCTTCAACTAGTCTGCTCTAACTAGACATAGTACACAAAAAACATGATCTGAACGTTATTATAAAATGTTATGCTTTTGGCTGCCAGAGGAAATGAAAGATTGTGTGTTGTTCAGTTGCCTGAGAAAATAATATTGCATTACATAGAATATTTAAAAGACATAGTTTAACATTTTTGGAAATAGGTTATTCGCTCTCTTGAGACACCTTACAGTATGTGTTCTAAGATACTGTACAACATTAGGAATCCATCCACTACTATATATTTCCTGTAGCATGCTAGCTTTTAATTGAAGTTATCTTCCTATGGGTTTGCTGTGGATTATTATCCTCCTTTGTGGGTGTGAAACGTAAAGTGGTGTGAAATTTCCTTATTGTGGAAGATTTGTTTGAAACTGATTAATGTCCTTGGAGATGTTTACTCGGTTTAATATGCTCAACTCTTTAATTCACTGTTTATATCAGTCCTTGCACCTGTCCCTTCTTTACAATCTGGTTTAAGTGTGTTTTTGAGTGGAACTGGTAGCATTTGGGGGTGGGCTTTAGTATACAGAAAATACCATTGGTGGGATATGACTGGTTGTCTGGATAGGTTGCCATGGTGAAGGCGCTGATTAAAGCTATTAAAGCTGCAGGAGCAGGGTTAAATGGGCACCCTGACTACTCCTGCTGTCACAAATTAAACAGAAAGAGAAAGAGAGCAGGAAAGAATTGAAAAGACATGGAAAGATGGTATTAGAGGGAAAATGCATGGAGAAAAAAAAATATGAGAGAAAAAAAACTTGAGTGTAGGTGAGCATAATGTGATTAGTTGCGCTCAAAGCAAGGCAGAATCCTACCTAGCTCTTAATTGATTTCTTTTTACAGCACATGAAATAAAAGGTTATGGTGTTCCAACAATAACCATCCTATCTAAGCCCAGACAGGAGGCTTTATCACACTGTAAAATACAGAGGGCTCGTTCATCATCACAGCCTGATGTGTACCACAGAAGCTTACTCTGTAAAGCACAAAGTGTGTGTGTGTGTGTGTGTGTGTGTATGCGTGAGGGGACAGAGAGAGAGAGGGAATGTCTTTTTTTACAGTATGCATTATAATCTGGTGTTTTGCTAGAGTAACATGTTAATTCATCCTCCTGCAGGCACAGCTGTCTGGGAAGCAGGAATCCAAGGCAAACCTTTCTTGATCAGGGTAATGTCATTTGGTGTCTTGTTTCAGAATCCCAAAGACGATCAATACAAAGAGAATCACACTGTAATAATTTGGTATAATGCAGTTAACAAACAGGTGTTCAGGTGAAACTGCTGCGGAGAAACATGACATCATGACACAATGACTGCCAAAAGGTAACATACACTGAATTAGATTATGCAACGATTGGATGTTACATTTTCAGCTGTTCTTCACCTTGAAAGCACAGCTAACAATAAAGTCTAACAGAATTTTTTGTTTGTTTGTTTTGCAATTAAGACATCATGCTCGTATCATGAAGATTCAGGCCAGCAGAGAAGCACAATAAACACCTGTATGCAATCAAACACAACACTACATTTTTTGTAAAATTGAACATAGAATTTAATCATTAGATCTCTGTAGCAGTCTCAGCAAAAACTGAACATTGGCTTCACAGATCAGCATTTACTGCACGGCTGATTTAATGAAATGCAAACAAGTATTCATGTTGTTATTTTCATGATATAGGCTAAAAGTAACACTGATATGCTTGTGATAAATTCAGTGTTGTGTAAGGTCAGTGGTGGAATGTAACCAAGCCTATTCACACAAGTATTATACTTAAGCACAAATTTGACATACTGTAAATTTTGGTCGAGTACTTACCTTTTCTCCTTCAGTACCTTTCAGAGAGAAATATTATCTGCTACATTTGTTTGACAGCTAGTTACATTACAGATTCAGATTTTACAGACCTGTGTTGAGCTTATAAAATATGATACATTGCTATAGATCAAACCACACAACAATCAGAGCTGGATTAATTCACCCAGAGGGGACAAAAATGAACTGTAGGCCTTTAATTATACCACCACCCAACCAACCCCATCATTGCCTTTCTCCTCTGGCTGCCCCAAAGTAAATTGGTTGCATTAGTTTGATTTGATTAAATGAAAACTAAATGCATTTAAGAATATTCATGTAAGCATAACATCAACTGAAATATTAAAAATATTAGAAGTAGATTGTGACACAGGACCCCACTTCAAGATGAGGCCTCAAGATTATGTTATAATGCAGGAAGCACAGTACAGTACATAAGGCCCTAACATGGTAACATTTTAGTTTAGATTGTGTGTTAGTGGTTCACATTACTAAACTTTAAATACCACAACATAATTGCCACACAGTTCACCTGGGGTCCTTTGGAGCCCCCTGAGGGTTTAGGGCAGTTGCCCACTTTGGCCATCTGGTAATGCTTGCCAACACAATATGAAGTAATTAAAATCAGCCTACCCTTGACCAAGCTGCAACATTGAATGCTGCTTACAAGTTAATGCATCAGTAATGACAATCCAATAATATAATAGACTAAATTATAAGACTGACCATTTCTATTTTGAAACATTATGAGTAAACTTTGATACTTTAGGTACATTTTGCTGAAAATACTTCTTTTATTGAAGTAACATTTTGAATGTAAGAACTTATATACTTAATACATGAGTATGACCTTACATGTACTTTGGAGGTAAAGCCCTTATACTCAAACAAGTGAAAACAAGTGAAGTGTTTTGCTGCCCCCATTGTATCAATCTGCACCTCTCTGATCTCAGGTGGACTGGGTGTAAAGAGACCTGCGCAGTGATTGAGTGTGTGTGTGTGTGTGTGTGTGTGAGAGAGAGAGAGAGACAGAGGGAGTTGAGAGGTGGACTGCTGAGTGCAGAAGCTGTTGATTGTGTGTGAGAGCTTTGAGAAAGGGTGCAGAGAGCATCTATCTGTATCGTTCACTCTAAAAGCCTGGAGAGATGGAAAGGATGGATGGGAGGACAAGTACTGTAGAAGTCAATAAAGAGATGGTTGGAATAGAGAGAGAGAGAGGAGATGAGAGTAGCTCTATGTGAAGATGACTTAGAGTCATCTCGTGGAGGGAGGGAGAGAAATGGAGAGAGAGACGAGCACAGCAGTGGAGGAAAGAAAGCCAGGTACCCAGGGATGGAATAAAGTATAGAGAGGAGAATTTGGCAAGGCGTAGAACAGAAGTAATAAACAGAAATGTGATTCACAGAAAGACGGAGAGGGGGAAAGGCAAGGATTGGGAAAAAGATGAGCGTACAGTAAGTGAAGAGAGGACGAAGTGCAAAGATATACAGTAAAAGCAAATCATGATGGGAAATGGAAAGGCCATAACCACAACTGATATTTTACAAGAGTTTTTGGCAGGGTGGCATGGGAGGGTAGTGAGTGGGGTTCCCAACATAATATTTACTACATCTGCAGGTAAATTGTAACACAAAATAGCCAATAACTATTTTACTAATAAGTGTATTATTGTACTGGAATTTATATAAACACAGAGAAAACATACCATGAGGTCCAGCTGAAAGCAGAAATGGTGTTTATCAGTCTTTATCTCTTCCCATCAGTTTCTGTCTGTCCCTCTACTCATTATTCTTCTGTCTCATCTTTCTCACTCAATTCCTCATCCCTCACATTCAGATTTTCTCCCTATCACTTCTTCTCCTTCTCTCATTTCCTGATCTCTTCTCTCTGTGGGTTTGTTGTCTCCTGCCATTCACAGTGCTCTCCTTCTCCATTTCCTTGTCTTTCTTTCATTTTTTGCTAAAAGTGGTGATAAAGTCTCTTTTGTCCTTCCTTCTCATTTTCTGTCAGAACCCCAATCCAGCTGCACTGGCCTACAGTATTCTAAATGTTAAAGGATCTCTTGTTTAAATTCTGTGCTTTATATTGTAGGAGGATGTGATTAATAGAGTAAGCTACAATCAAACAAATAATCAATAACCAGTAAGTGATATTTGGATCATGGCTAAAATATATTTTCAGTCTGACAGCCTGTTTGTTTGCAGAACCCTGTGCTCACCTTAACAGATGGGCATTAGTTGAGGGATGGTTATAATATATTTATTTAAATTATTGATCCTCTGACAATGCAGTTTTAAGGCTGAAGTACTCACCAGACCTTCAGTAAATCCCCATGAGTCAAGCTCCAGATTTCCTAAACATTACTGATTCAAACATAACGTACACACAATCAGGGTGATGAAAGTGATGTTACTTGAAAAAAATTGAAGGGTTAAGCATACTAGCTCCCCTGTAGCAAGCAAATTCATTTTTGTGTAACATTATAACTTTGAACATTTACATTACATTACATACAGTTGCATTCATTACTGACATGATTTGAGTAAAACTTCAGAGAAGCTCTGACTCCACCTCCAGATGTAGCAGCAGCTCACAGTAACTCTGTGCGCACAACCTGCTCTAAGGCTGTGAGTTGCTATTCATATCCTTATTCTAATGTGTGTGTGTGTGTGTGTGTGTGTGTGTGTGTGTGTGTGTGTGTGTATGTGTGCGTGTGTTGGGGAGGCTACAGTAGGGAGGCAGAGAGCCACCCCTGGCCATAACTGTATACTTTAAGCTCACACAAACACACTCAGTTTCTACAGTACAAGAAGTATCCTCAGTCTGCCTCTTAACACATTTTCACATTCAAAAAGCCTCTTTATGTGAGAATTACTGCACATATCTACCCACAGCCAGGAAATAATCTGGGGTAGTGGGTAGACATACACCATAAAATCACCTTTTTCCTCCAACATGCTTCAGTGTTGACTCGACAGAGCCTGATAGGGCCTACTGTTTGCACACTCCTCAGATAAACCAAGGTTACACTTTTGAATTATTGCTCCACTAGACTTTTTCTTTTCACAACACCACAGAGACAGAAAGGAGTCAGACGTTTGTTTCCACTATCAGACGATTGAGAGTAAAGAGTCTCCATCTTACTCTCAGTTCTCGCACATCTGTGTTTGGTGTTTAATGATGAATGAAGTTTGTTTTATTTTTCTAAGAGGTAAGAGTCAAAGGTTGTAACCATGCATACACATGCGCCATGTTGTTATCGGGCAGCTCTGGTGTGTCTGTGTAGTGCTGAGTTAAGCATATATACTGCATAAACCGACTCTACACAGCAGTTATTGAAATTTATAAGCTAGAACAAGCAGCCACTGGTTTGTCTGTCATCTGTGATACAAACAGAGACAACGACTCAGAGGCGAAGCAAAAACATATTTTACCCACTAAGCCAAGGAAAATCACCACAAACATTATCCATCTGCTAAAACGCATTGTAGGTTGATCCATCCAGAAAGGGCCTACAGATAGGTCAGAGGTCTGAGAGTAAATCCTCAAATTTGTGCTGTGCTAAATGGAGCATTATGCAATGTTTGGCGTAGCTAACTGAGGGCTTTTACTGAACATCTTGTACTGTCGCTAATCCTGCCAACAGCAACCAGCCAGGGAGAGAAACAAACTCTGACCCTCAATACATGCGCATTCTCTTGGAGATGTGGGAATAGGTGCACATGCAAGCACAGTGACATACAGTGGCATAAGAACACCCAAAACACACTTAAATGTATGTACAGTATAAGCATGTTAAGTTGCACACAGCAGAAACATACACACACTGCAAAGGAGCTCTGATTCATTTATAGCGTTACAGATTTCTGCATCAAAACTGTTCAAAAGAAAAAAAAAACAGACTTGGCCAAGAAATATACTTAAGAGCATGAATTTCATGGTATTTTTCTTCAAGCTTAGTAATAATTCCACCATTGTTGTGAAGAAGGGAAAAAAAATCAAACTCACACACGATTCCATACATTAAAGTAGATTGTGAGTAAATTAAACTGAACTCTCTCAGCACCTTTTCACTCATTTAAATTTTTTCTACTCCAAATTCAATAAAACCCTAGGAAGTGAATCACACATTTTTCTAAACTGCATGATTTCTATTCATTAGAGTAAATCCCCCATGTTGCAACTAGCAAAGGATACTGGTGTGTTAATGGATAATAAATCTATATTTAAGGATATAGGAGAGCGGAAATCCAATTTGTGTCAGGGCTCTCCACCCGATCCCCACTTTTATCCCTATAACCGCCTGGCTGGAGGAGTAATCGGCTTTGTGTAATAAAATGATGATGATGACTTTATCTGACATTTGTAAAAGGAGGAGCCCCAGATTTCTGTAGGTCTGTATTATCAGACTCTATCCAGTGAATTAATCCGCAGAAAGAGTGAGACAGAGTGAAAATGTTGTTCTTGGGAGTAAACACAGGGGTTATATTGAGGTGAACGGCAGGAATGTGTTTGCAGAGGGTTGTCTGTTTGCTTTGTGTGTGTCTCTTTCTGTGTGTGTATGTGTGTGTGTGTGTGTGTGTGCGGGCACGCTAACATGCTCTTGCCATGTTCTCTGAGATCCTTGCCCTTACCTTCCTCACCTGCGAAGTGGAGGAGGATGATTACATATCAAGAGGTCAACTTTATCTCCATGGAGATCCCTGAAGGAACACGGATACCAGAAATACACCCAGAATACCTCTCTAATACCTGTAGTACAGCTTGCGATAGAGGAGAGAGGAGATAGACAGAGAGACAATGAGATGTAACCAGCTAGCTGTGAGAATTGGCCCCATAAAGCTGCATTTTCAGATGAATCTCAGCTGATTCAACCTAATGATCTGAGGAACACACATCACAGTCCTCCGCTTCATCGCCTTCAAAACACATCAAAATCTCAATTCATGATATGCATTCGCTTTTGCTCCGAATGTGCCGTTTTCTATACTGGATTGCACGATGCAGGGTTTCTCTAGTGCTTTCACAAGGGCCAGATTCAATTAATGTGGTTGTGAATTAAGTGGGCCCTCAGGGGTTAAGGTCTGTCATGTCAGATGGATCTGTTTGGAGAATCCCACACTCCACTTGTCTTGTGGAAGGGAAAGAGATGCCTCAGAGCCCATCTCAGTATTCCCTTCACAAGCCTATGGCTCAAAGGAATTTGATCTTAGAACCTTCAAGTGCCATATAAGAATATCTCAGAACCACCCTTTTCCCGCTGGGCTAAAACGCACAACCTGCTCTAAGGCTGCGAGTTGCAATTCATATCCTTATTCTGTTTAAGAGCTCTTCAGAGCGGCCTGTTTCTTTACAGGGCAGGGAATTCACTTAGTGCATACAGATTGATGGCTGTAAATGATTTCTCATGGATGCTGCATACATGTTTATATAAAGCTGACTTGCGTTTAATATTTAAAGATCTACTATGGTAATTCCTAAAATAATGTGACAGACTGACAGGATGAATCCTTGTTGCTTTCATAATGCTGTTTTCGCGGAGACAGTGCGTGCCGCCTCTTGTAAATTAAATGGAGTGTTATGTAACAGCTAGTGAAAACAGCTACGTTATCATCTAAGAGCAGGCTAATTGATGAGTGCTTGTCTGCAGGATTTCAGAGATGACTTGTTTGTGAAACCCCCTGTATGACATGCCGATCTTGCTCTCAAAACAGCGCCAGCAGCAGTCATCTGAATAAAAAGGATGTCACACAGTTAGATGGAGACACCAGTGAAATATCAAGGGGCAGACACCCACATTTTCTGTAGCATTTGGGGAGGAGAGAACAGTCATAGGAAACAAAACAAATTGTTTCCACTTGCTGCATTATACTGTGCATTTTCTGAACTAAATTGTATCCATATTTTATCAATGAATAACTTCTTCAGAAGCACACACTAATGAGTGACTCCAGTCTTATGATTTTGAACCTCACCCACCTTCTTTAAAATAATTTTTAAAAAAGTAGCTGGGAGCACTTCTGTGTAATTAACCATAAATAAACCTTAAAAACAATATTTTATAGAATATGATGTGCTCTGTCCTCAACTGGGAGCCAGTGAAGAACTGACACCTGCCAACATGACTGCTTGACACAAGCCTGAGGATGATTCTCCCCAGTTTGTTTTGTGCCATTTGAAGTTTCTGTTTTGTAGTAAAGGCCCAATACCAAGAACTAGCAGTATAGTCAAAATAACACTGGGCCAGGCAGGAGGCTAATACCTTTAGACTGTCTCTGTCCAGTATGTTTGCCTTCCTGGCAAGATATAGCGCTGGCATTTACTTTGCCCGGCAATTTCAAAGCCATTGTAGCACCCCCCTAGGTTGTTACCATGGATGAGGCCAGAGTATTTTGAAACTACTGATTCTCCCCTGATCTTGATATCCAACCCAGAATCCTTACTTAGCCCATACTTTGATCCAAACAAGATCAATTCTGTGTAAAAGAAGTGTAAAAGAAGCCTGTTATCTGACAACCAGCCCCTTATTTTATTTAACTCATCAACTAATACCTGCTTTATCTTTACTTTATCTCCATGACACGCCAGGATAGGTGAGTCGTCTGCACATAAAAACAAAGGACTTGTGCAGGTAGCTTTCAAGTCATTAATATAAAACAAAAAGAGGAGTTCCCCTCAGCTCTACAGAGCATTTCAGGGTAGTTGCATCTTTCAGCCCACAACCTTACTGTGAGTGAGTCAGTCTAACCCCTCTCATTACCGTCATTGTTTACAGCAGCAGCAAGCTGTTTTCAGTAAATAAAAAAAAAAATCTCTGATAAACCCACTGTGTGCCACCTGTCCAGCACCAGAAGATAGACAACTAGTGGAGCATTTAGCAGCTAAAACGCCAAATATTTCCATCTGGAGACCAGAACAGCACTAAAAGGAGAATGAATATTGGTTGCACATTTACCGGGTGGAAAGAAACACTACTCCAAAGGAATGCTAATATGTCAGTGTTGAGTACACCACTTGTTTCTGCTGGTCCCAAGAGAAGAAATATCGTCAATTGTTGCAGGTTGAACTACACATCCAAATGTTGCAAATTCACTTTTTTATCAAATCATTTTGTCCTTGAATTTTTTTCCACATATCAATAAAAAATGCACCTGCTGTGAATCAGAAACCCAAACCTCTGTCAGTCAACCAGTAAAAAGTAGTGATTTTAAAATCAACACAATCAATCATTTTGTTTCAGCTGTTAAACAGGAGCTTGAAGTTGTGCCATACCACCTTCACCTGTATTTTACCTCTGATAATCCTTAAAATAGCGTGTCTGAGCTGCAGACAAGCAGGAACACTGCACTGAATTTGCTGGGAGGAGCCCTTCAGCGCTACTTTATCTTTCTTCTCTGTTGGGCCCTTCAAAACCTCTGGGCCCTGGGCTGGAGCTCCTGTCAGCCTATTCTTAAAACTATTGACTATTTTCACATTGTGGACAAGCTCCTCACTAACTAATGAATGTGTTATAAAAATTATAAGAATGTGGATAATTCTAGCTACATTATCACTTTTCTCTCTGTCTCTTTCTCTATTTTCTTACATGCAAACACAAAAGACACACCGACATGAATACACACACATATACACCTTTCAAGCACTAAGCTGACAGGATTATAATGCTTTCGTTTCTTTCCCAAAGATGATGTGTAAAGAAATACTAATGCCAATATGTGTGTCCATGCTTGTAAGTGAGTCTGAGGCAGGGCAGCTGGGGGTGGGAGGTGGCTGTGTCATAAAATGAATCAGGATACCATCTCTGACATTGTGTTTCTCTGCCATCTCTCTTCCTCTCCTCTCTACTTAGCATTTTATTCATGTATTTTTCTGTCCATTTACTCTCCCCACAAGGGCAAATCAAGGCAAGGCCGCTCACTTATTGAATTAACAGCTATCGGGAAGCATTAGGCAGAGGTCCCCTGCCTGATTTTCCACTCAATACTGTGGCATTAGGGACAACACACAGAGACAGGGGCTATGGCTTGTGGTCTGCTTGGTTGGTCAAATAAAGCTAGTCAGGAAGCCAGGGGTGGGAGGATAGCCCCAGAAAAAAGGTCAGGGCTGGGACTGTAATTGGACATGTAGCTCCCCCATGGTGTGTCATATATGCGGTGGGCTCAGTAAGAGAGCCAGCACCACAGCAGAGCTGTGGAGAAAGGGCACATATCTGGGCTGAGGGCTGCTGGTAACATCTTATCACAGCCTGGTTTCTTCAGTCTGACTCACATCCTCCAAGCCAGCCTGAGGACAGTGAGGCAGGCTTAGCGTACGTAGCTGTATGAAGGGCACACACACACGCACACACACACACATGCAGACACACAAACACAACACCATACTGGTACAGGGCAAGGCCTCATCTTTGGTTGAGTCTCATAAAGCCTTGTCACCATGGCAACTACCACCTCATTAGAAAGTCACTGGTAGTGGCCAGTGCCCATGCACTTTCTTTCTTTGTTTCTTTGTGTCTTTGGGTTTTTTTTTCTTTTTCTTTTATAAATAATTACAGCTTAAATGGTATTTTACTCTGCATAAGTTTGTAACAAGTAGTGACAAATAATACTATTTAGACCACTTATTTGAAAGTGAAAATGAAAAAGACAAAGGTTATAAATGTTATAGCCTGAAATGTTGTCATAATCATCCATTGCAATAATAAAATCGTGTTTCTCTTTCGACGTGTTTTTCATTATGAATTTGAAACATAGTAGAGAAAATACTATTGTCTGCACCCTATAATTTAAAATCCACGTGTCGCATTTAATTTCTTTTCATTCAAAACACTGGTTCTTCATAGCCGAGCAACATCGGAGGATTTGGGTTGGGGTTCACTGAAAATGTGTGATAGTCACGATAGCAGCAAAAATAAAAGCATTTTCTGTTTACAAATCTGAAAAATTTGAATGCTTGACCTGTGAAGGCAATTTTGCACCAGATCTCACTGTGCACCCCACCTACCGTCGCGTCTGACTTGATCATGTTTTCAAACTAACACAAGTGGCACTCATGGTGGGAAGCCGGTGAGGGATCCTGTCCTTGTCACTGCACAGGTTAGGATGTACTGATAACGTTCAATCAGATTTTTAAAAATGGCATTCCCAAAGTAGTACAGAGCGAGTGCATGCCGTCAAGAGCTTCTTAAAGTCAGCTTACTGTGGTGGACAAGATGATGCTGAATACAATTCCAAGTAACATGGCCTATTTCACTGACTGTAAGCTGTGCTACATATTTAAAATACATAAATCATAAAATGTTAATGTTGCAAATGACACAAACTGTAAACAAGTTTTATGATTCATGTTACTTGATGGAAGTCAATTGATTTACTTGATGGATTTGATTGATTTAGCTGCTGTACAGACGTTTCTCTTGAGCTCATATTATACTCATTAAGCAGTGGTGGTTCTTATAAGGTTCACAGATATGCATGTGATCTATTTTAAATGTGAATCTTTTAAGTCTTTCAAATCCTACACAGTAGTTTAGGACATTTAATAGTGGTAAAAAAAAACTTAAATTAGATTGAAAGAAAGACTTAAAAGAGAACAAATAAACATAATAACATGTCAGCCTATTGTGCAGGCTATAGACACATGATGGAACAAGTACCTCTGCTCTACTCAAACCCAGTACAAAATCACCTCTATTACATAGAGTAACGTCAAATTGAAGGGGGAGTACATACCATTTTGTGCATTGTGTCTTGATCAAGTCTTCCTTAGAAAGTGCTCTATGGATAATGTTTTGGTGAAAATGCACCATTTTGTCAGAAGTTTCCTTGATTTGCAGGCATGGGAAATACTCTTCGAAAGTTCTCGTAAACCATGTAATATTCAACACTTTCACTTGAGGTGAAGACTTTTGAAAGAAAAGAAAAGAAAAGAAAAGAAAAGAAAAGAAAACAGTGTCAGTAGTGATACAAGACAATAAGAACGCCATACAGAGTTTTTCTTGTCTGTACTATATCATCAGAGACATGGCGTTAGTGCCTTAGTGTACATGTAGCGTGAATGTAATTTCATAAACCTTACTTTGTCTCCCAAGGCATGGGTGTTTCACTTAGTTCTTGGTCTTTTATCTATTTATGCATCAAATCAAAAGGGACAGTGAACCACATTTAGGGAGTGGAAAGTGTATCCTGAAGAATTTAATAAGAAAAGAGAGCTTGATGGATTACAGACCTTCTCCACATCTGAGACATTTTCAGAATGATAAATCACAAAGGCCTTTTATACTCCCTCTTTCTTTCTCTTTCCCTATCTCTCTCTCCCTCTCTCTCTCTTTCCCTGCCTCCTCTCCTTCTCATCTCATGAGCCTTGGCTTTCAATTGTAAGAGATTACAGGAGCATAGCTGGACTGTGGCCCGTCGAGGATCTTTTATTAATATTTATATGCATATGAAACAAGCCAATTCTAAGCTGTCGGTGAGCAGCTGAACCCTGCGGCCCCATTGTGTATATATATATGCAGGAATCAGTGTGTGTGGCGGTTGTATGTCTGTGAATATACAGTATGTGTGTGCTGTACTGTACCTATGTTGATGTGTGTGTGTGCCTGTGTTCCATTTTGGCACTAACCGCTTAACCCTGCGCTGTCCCAGACCACCTGAGCCACCAGTTATGTATCAGAGACCACGAGTGGTGTTTCCCAACAGGATTTGATCGTTAGCAGGACTTCTGGCTCTCTGTCTTCAAGGTTAAACAGGACTCTGAGGGCGAGGGGGTGTAACAGTAGGGGCACTAAATCTGCAAACAAGTGTGGAGCCTGGCAGTCAAGGCTATCGAGGAGCTGATATCCCGCCGGTGGAAGGAGCAGAAGGAGACTAATCCTTCATACATAATAGATAACCAAATCCTCTAAAACACAGAGACGCTAGCTGCCTGCACCACAGAGGCCCTGCCACTGCTAACAGATCAGACATCAGGCATCCCCCTCCTCACCACCTTCATTAATACTCAATTACAACAGAGCTCCTCCAGTCCGACACCATTGTCTGCTCCTGAAACGCTGGCCTTTGTCAAGAGAACAGGTATGGCTGGCCCCCGTTCACAGAGATAATGCCGTGTAATATCTTTGTCACCGAGTTAAGTGGCGAGAGAGGCCCATCCTCAGAATAACATCGCCTCTCATCGCAACCACTTTACATTTGTCTGTCAGACTGTCGTGATCAAAACAGGAAGGCAATGAATAGATCTGAGAGAACTTGATGGGTATGCTAACAGCTGACTCAATTGGTTGTATCAGAAAATGAGAAAAAACATAAACAGCTTTTTACTTTACTCCATGGACACTCTGGAGTGTCTGCCACAGCAGCACAACACTGTCGTTTCAAGGCCGCGTGAAAACTACATTCTGTAAGTTTTCTCTTTTGGCAATATTGTCTGCAAGAAATATGAAAGGTGATACATGCGGAGGCGCCTTTTGATCAGGTGACAGTATATTTTCGCACTTGCATCTTTGTGGTGTTTAACACTTATTTATTATTTTAACTTTTCCAGTTTATGATATCCAGTATTCTGTTTCACAAGTAACTTAAGATCGAGCTTCTTACATTATGTGCAATTATGTTTGTAAAACTCTATACATGTTGAAGTGGAGGATTCTTGTTATACATTTTTCATAAATATTTGTCATTTCTCACAGACTCAGATATCACAGATGTTAGACTTAATTTCATTCACAATTAATCAGTGTATAATAACAACAGCATCAACAAGAACAATAATAAAACTGTACAATAATAATATTTAGTTACTTCATCATACAGGAAATGGAGCTCCAAGTGCTTTACATTAACAGTAACAGCTGCAAACAAAAAAGGTTCAGTTGCTGTCTGTTCAATGGAAAAGAGATGCCCTTCTTGTAACCAAGATAAAAACCTGGAGCCACTACACTTACTTGACTTGATTTCTTCCGCTTTTACAGAGAAGTACCCTCACTTTGCACTGTTGTATTGACAGTAAAATAACCCAAAGGTCTGTAAAATCTCCCCTGCTGCTGTCACATCTGCAATGTCAATTTCTTTCTTTCTTCTTGATTCTGTCTTTTTTAAAGACAGAATCAAGAAGGTTTTGACTCTTTAGAGTGTTTTTCATGCTCAGATTTAAACTGTGCAGTCTGAAGAAAAAAAAAATCCCCTATTAAAATTCATGCATGTTTTTCACTTGTTCATTTCTTCTTGTGTTGAGTGCGAATTCTATTGAGCCATTATAATGTAATGAAATGCTTCCTCTCCTGGGTTTTTGTCGCCATTCTTAACATTTGTAGTTAGAAAGCACTACGCTGAGTGGAAGATGTCACTAACATTACTTCCTGGCGTAGAATTAGTCACTCAGGAATAGAGTACTGCTGCTGTTGTTCCAATTAGCAAGTCTCTGCATGACTTGCCTGCCTCTCCTCTTCCCCTTCTCTGCACCCCTTTACATTACCCCATCTATCGCTATTATACTCAATTTCCTTCTCTCTCACTTCTCTTTCTTTATTTCTAAAACTTGCCGCCTTTGGGGCTCAGAGATTTTTAGACAGAAATAACCAAGCAGGTAAAGGTTTCTCTGCGCCTCGGAGAGTGAAGAACTGAAAGCCTTTTTCCTCCATTTTCCCTCTTCCTTTCCTTCTCTCTACATCTATTCTTCTCTTTGTCTGGGCACTGCTCCCCAGGCAGCACTGTCCCTGTGGACTCCTATTGTGATCTGTGGGTGTTTAGCTGTTAATCTGTCAGACTAATTCTATGGACAAACACTGCTGGGATGTATAATTCCCAGTCCACGAAGAGAAAGGACGTAGGGGCCATAGGCCGGCCTGGAGACTGATGAGCCACACTAGCATAATTAAGGCCAGCACCTCCCTCGGGACCAGCCGGCACGTCCCTCTCTTTTTCTCTATCTCTCTGTCTATATATCTATCTACACTATCTATCTACCTGTGTCCTTTATATCTCTCTCTTTTCTATTTTATTATGCCGGAATGAAAAATACTTTATACTTTTCTCTCTGCTTACATTGCAAATAACAGGGGAAAGTGAAAAGAGATATATGGGCAGGATAAAAATGCTGGATCTATTAACTGTGCAATAGTATATGCGTTTAGTTGTTTGAAATTCATCAAGGTATTAAGGGGTATTTTCTCCACTCATTGCCACTAAACTAATTGCATGTTTAATTGTTTTTCTACACAATGATGGAGATTTTCTCAGAGACCCTGAGCTGGCTAAGAACACTTCTTTCCACATAATGGCTGTCAATTCCCCATTTAATTTTCAGCCAGTTAAGGATTAGCCTAAAGTGGCGAGGTGGAAACCAAGCACATGGAACTAACTATCATTATTTCACTTTTATTGTAAAGTCAATTAGAATTTTACAAGAACAAAACGGTTCAAGTGTGTTTTTTTCATAATATCTTCTGTTATCATTACTATTGATTTTAATTCAACCCTAATTTATTCAATAACTTATAGGCTTTAATGCTTTCTTTCCTAAATATTACACGTTTTGTCACATTGCTTTTGAAAAAAAATGATGCATAAAAGTGGAATTCGAGTATGTATGTGTGTGTGTGTGTGTGATAACTCCACACATGAGTCTATGTGAAATTAGATATGGAGTTTTGATGTGAAACACGCATTAAGCACAGTATGGGTACGATCCGTGCTGTTATCCTTGTTAAATGTGACCCGTGTTAGCAGTGGGAGCTGTAGCTTTGTTAGCGGCGGCGTGTGACAGCTCTGGTAGTGGAAGTGGTTCTTACCGCTGATCTAGCTGTGAAACACAGTGCCATGTCTCCAGGCAAGCTGGAAGATACCATCAGACACACACACACATACACACACGCACGTCACACGCACAACCTAAATAGTGAGGATGGAGAGAGGGATCTCCACAAGAATGAGATTGGAAAATAGACAGTTGTCCTTTCCTCCCTCACACTCGAGGGTCCCGTAGGCTGTGTATAAGAGCGCTTTTCTGTAACTCTCTCCATCAAGCTATCCTCCTCCTCCTCCTTTCCCAGCTTCTCTACCTTCTCTTCTCACTGCAGGCGATTGGTTTGATCTCTGATCCCTATAGTCCTGCCACTTTCCTTCCTTCCCCTAAGTGCTGTTGTTTTCTCAACCTACATGGTTCTGCACTTTCCACATAAAACACAACATAGCAGCTTATGTGACATAAATACACTGGTATACGTTACTATTGAGTCTAACTCTAGCAAATCTCACCCAACACTTCCATTTTCGGCTTCATACTGTAGTATGTGTGGAGACCATTGCCTTTGTTGGCAGGGTTGTCCTGAAAGAGTAATTCCCAGGTGAAATGTACAGGAGAAAGCAAACGAAGAATAAAAAAGCCATAAATAAAATGTAGCTTTGAAATCATCTGTACCAAATAGCCTTGCCCTACAGCAACCTTCTACTACAGAGAGCAACAGTTTGTCGAAGCTCCACATGTTTTTTTTTCTCAAATGCAGCACATCGTATTCACAAGATTGAATGAAGCAGGTCTAATGTTTGTTTTTTTTGTCCCTTCTCAGTCAGATAAGAAAACTAAAAAAAAATGTTGTCTTTTCAGTTCAACTGAGTGCCTGCTTTTGCACCTGAGGTTTACTCAGCTTGTATAGGATTCAGAGCAGTGCAGTCAGTGCAGTGATTGGTGCTGAAGCGTCTCCTGAGAAAGAACAAACCTGCTTGTTTCAAAGATCAAACAATCCACCATTTAATTTCATTTTTCAGTAAGGACCTTTCAAATGGTTCTCCGGGGACTTGTTTTCTTTGAGAACCTTCAAAGAAACATGGCAGATGCATGTTTTTTTCTGTCCATATTGCCGAGCCTTTTTGTCTTCTCTGCTGCTAAGATAAACACAAATAATTGTGCTTCTGTGTAAAAATGCCATTAGTCATCTCAGTTGAGCCCCTCCATCTTTGATGGGAAAGCATTATGCTGTAAAAACAGCAGTATGTTCCCAGCCTCAGCCCAGGTTCTCAAGGGGGAGAGCAGCAGTTGTTTTTGTTTAAGAGCTCCATTCATTCTAGCTGGGCAAAAACACACTAAGGCATATGGCGGCTTGATTTAGTTAGCTTGTAAAATGATTTCAGAAACTACATTTGGATGAAGATAACAAAGTAACCAAGCAATTAAATCGAGTATGGTCAATTTGAAGCACCTGATAGCACAGATCCAGCTGTGGTGGAACATCTGGTGAAGTCTTCACAGATCAGGAATGTGGAAAAGCTGTGGATTCAACTCTTCGTTTGCAGAATTACATGCGTACCTAGTTAAAATGATCTTTCATGTTTGTGTGTGCTTTGCTTGCAGTGTGATGCTAAACCCACTTTCAAAATCATATTTAGAGGTTAACTCAAATAGCTGTGGCATATGTCAGCAGTGTAAGAAAAAAGAAAGTGTTCTCTGCCACCTGGAAAATCAAAAGGGCATTTGCTTCCCCTGATCTCACTACCATGACAACAGTGAGAAATACTGACATGTAGCCCTGCTCCCTGGCCGGTATTGACTATTGAGCTGCTGTGGGATTTGATGCTGGACCTGATTTAACCCTCAGGTCAGGTACTTCTAAACATTTTCTTAAAGTTTATTTGACCTGAATGATTCACCATCCTCACCCTCAGCACATTTCTCTATACCCATCAAATAGGCTTCACCAGCTTAAAAAAAATTTCCATTTCTTAAGCACATAAAAACTGATCCTTGTTGCTGTGCAGTATGAATGTTGGAACAGGGATGAATGCAATCAATAGATAAGAGAGTAAGTGAAACAAATGGGAGTTAGTAAAACAAATGGTTTTGATTTGAGGCTGTAATCTGTGTGAGTGCTGCACGGGGGCCTAAGAGACAGCAACAACTATTATTAATGGTAAACAGTGAATAAAAAGACCATAATAAGGCATGCATGATTAGATAAAGAGGAAAAGGTCACAGCAGGTTGATGCATCTGTCTCATTAGCTGCTTTATTTGTGTCCCTTCGTTTACCCTTCATTAGCCTGCCTGTTTTATCCTCTTTCTTTCTCTTGTTCTCTAAGTCTCTCCATTCATTAGGCCTGCCTCTCTCCATCGCTTCCTCTCTATGTGTTGTTTCTGAGTGTAATGGCTTCCCATAGTGTGCCTGTCTTTCGAAAATGTCACCCCAGCCTCTACACAGCGTACTACTTTTGACATGAGCACTATGTGCGGCAGACAGGGCATAGGGATTAATTTGCCATGTGTGTATACCTCAGCACCAGACAGGGTTAGAGACTGTGACTGAGGCCTGTCTGACAGCAGAGACGGAGCTTCCTCGCTGGATCCCTCACGTCTCCTACTGCACTTGATGTCACAGGCAGCGGGGGAAAAGGGGGGAGTTTTGCGGTAGAGGAGGAGGAGGAGGTGTGAATGTAGCCTTGTGAGAAAGGGAGAAAGAGAGGGAGGGTGGCAGAGAAAGAATGTGCTTGGTATCAGGGTGAAAATAAGTGAAAGGAGATGGATCCCAGTGCAGAGGAAAAGAGAAGTCCGGTTCGTGGGGAGTTATCACTGTAATGCAGCTCAGTGCCAAAAGAGGTCATATGTGTGCTACAGATTCATTAGTTTCAGAAGACATTAATATCCTATAATCATTACCAGTTATAGCAAAGAACATTCTGTATGTGTGAGGCTTTATTAAGCACCATTCCATAAACCTTGGGTAAAGTCTGAGATTAATGAAACTGTCTCTACACTATCCTGCAGTTAATTTTCTGTTCTGAAGACAAAAAAAGGGTTTTCATCAGATGTGCCTATATTTATTGAGTTTTTAATTATAACACACTGATGGTTCCTTTTCCTTCCTCTAATGCTCATTTTTTCTTTGCATTTCCTCGTTATACTTATTTGTCTGTTTACATTAACACACCGTGCCGCAGAGATGTCCCCTTACAGAACGTGTTGACCTTCTTGTATACAAAGAAAAAGACTATGCCTTGTAATGTAGAGAGGTTATTTGAAAGCAAAAAAATCACTTTCTTCATTACAGCTATTAAACAGGAGAATAATTCGTAGATGTATTAAAGTGAAACCTGCATTGTCAGCTGTTGCAGCCCCATATGTTTGAGTTGAGCTCTACCTATATGGCCTCGTATGGTGCTGAGGACTACCTGTTGCAGTGAGTTTTAACAGTTTGGTCATTTGCTTTCACCACATCTTGATCCATTAAAGAAGGAAAAGCAATGCTAACTCGACACCCTCCTTCTGTAGCTACTGTAGTCACAGTGTGGAGCTGCCGATAACTTCTGTTGAAATAACTTGGATGAAGGTAACGTCTAATGAGAACTAGTGCTAACATGAGCAAGATATAGGATGAATACCTTCCATTTCCAGGAAAATGCTGAATGTTGTAAATCATCAGACAGCTTAAATCAATAACAGTACATAGCAACCTCTATGTGGGTTTATTGGAAAAAAAAAAGCTATATCAATGGGATACGACCACTCAGAGGCTTTAAGTTTAAACACTAACACCAATATGTCCAAAACGATCCTCATTTGCACAAAGTATGCACAACAACTGCAGTATCATTATTGTATATTTCCTTACACAAAAAGTGTGGAGAATTCAAAATTCAGTTCAACTTAGAGTGTTAATTCGAGTTATTTAAAGCCTTCTGATAAATAGGTACATTTCAAAGAAACATTTTTCAATCATTTCATTTCATCATTCAATTTTTTATCTGTGATAAAAAAAAAATGAATTTAGGCACCAAAGGAATTCAACTTGGTGTTATATTTACATTTACATACATTTACATACATCTGAAAATGATACAACACAAGCGGGGATCTAGTCAGGAGACAACAACACGAGTAAGTGCCATAAAACTTGAGATAGAGTCCGATAGGACGTAGATGCCCACAGGCAGTGCACCAAGGTAATGCATAGAGTGCATAGAAGCCGGGTTTTTTTTCTCTCTTTACCTCCAGTCCATCAAGTGCAGAGGTGTTCGCAAAAGAGCTGGTCCTTTAGTCTTTTCTTAAAGATTGATAGGGATTCTGCAGATTGAACAGAGTTAGGTAACTCATTCCACCACCGGGGAACTACAGAGGAGAAGAGTCTAGCTAGCGACTTAGGGCCCTGTTGTGGTGGTGGTACCAGGCGCCTTTCGTTGGCAGAGTGTAGTGAGAGGGGAGGCAGTGTAGACCTGAATGATGGAGTTCAGGTAGGCAGGAGCCGTTTTAGTTGCTGTTTTGTAAGCAAGAGTCAGGGTTTTGAATTTGATGCAGGCAGCAACTGGGAGCCAGCGGAGAGATATGAATAGCAGGGTGACGCGTGCTGTTTTGGGCTGACTAAAGACCAGATGCGCCGCCACGTTCTGTATCATCTGCAGAGGTTTGAATGTGTATGCGGGGAGGCCTGCCAGTAGGGAGTTGAAGTAGTCAATGCATGATATTACGAGAGCCTGTACCAGGACTTGTGCTGCATGCTCAGACAGGTAAGGTCTGATCTTCCTGATGTTGTACAGGGCGAACTGACACGACCGAGCAACTGAGGCCACGTGAACCTTAAAGGTATGAGTTGGGTTGATTCGAGCTGGATGCTGATGTTTTTTTGTATGGAGGGATTGGCTGGGATGACAAGGAGCTCAGTCTTAGAGAGGTCTAAGGTGCATCTAAGGTGTTGTATTATATGTATTCAGTGCTGAAGGATGTCTGTTGTAAACTTAAGTTGTCTATAAGACAGAAAATCCTTCAAATAAGTTGCACTTTCAGCTCTCTGCTCCACAAGGTTACAGAAATTGTAAAGAAATCCTCTAAATGGTTAAACTACCGTATCCTGACCTTTCCTAGCCAGCAGGGAACATGGTAAATTGCTTCTAGGCAACAGTGCTCTCTTCTCTGATGATGAACTTAACCATTGCATGCACCACACCTGCATTATTACAGCATTGTTCTTGATAGCCCGCTGCAGCCTCACCCTCTTAATAAAGTAATGTCTGGAGTGGCTGTGAGAGCCTTGTCTGGGAGGGTATGCAATGGGCTGGGGAGTAATGAGCAAGTCTGAGATAAATAATGGATCGCCGTCATTCACATTACAGAGGAAATGACTGTAATGGTGCTTGCCGGGTTAAAGACCTCCATCTAACACATTAACACTCATGGACAAAGACAGAGAGGAAAGGGGGACAGAGGAAAAGGATGAAAGTGGATGACATCAAAGCGGAGAGGGGAGGAGATCATCATCCACAAAACATATCCTGCCACTTGAGAGCTGGCATAAAATGAAGTGAGAGAGGAAACGAGCACATGAGTATTTTGAGGTTGGGATTGATGGAAACACCTGAAATCTGTATTACCAATGAGACTTATGTCAGAAGGAAGTTCTCTCTTTCCTATCCCGATACCTTCCTTCTCCAACCCTCCCACTTATTCACCCAACCCACCCACCCTCGCTCAATTGCTCTCACTCTCACTCTCTCTCTCTACTGTGCCCTCCCAGGGCATTAGAAACAGAATGGTCTGAATGTGAGCCTACAATAGTGGAGATAAATGGGATTTGAAGCACAGCCTATAAGGAGTGGCAGTCATTAGACAGTAAGTGAGCCAAGCGAGTTGTTAGGACATGAGCAGTGCTAGTCGTTAGGAAGGGATGGAGGGAGAGAGAGATGGAGTGATGGAGGGAAGGAAGGAGGCCACTGGCTGTTTGTTCTAGGACTAAGTGCTGGATAATGAGATCAGACTGACATGACCCGGCCCCAGAGCTGAGAGAGACAGCTTTGCCATTACACCTCTCTCTCCCCCTCTCTCTTGATCTCATTCTCTTTGTCTTACTGTACACATACTTTCTCTTTCTGTCTCTATTTCGCTCTGTTATCTAACTCGCCTTCTCTTACACAAACTACAATGGAATCAGAAGTGACATGAGGTCTAAAGCAGACACAACTGTACTATGATACAATTACATGACTAATTGGCAATATAAAATGTTAGAACACATGCAGGTTAAATCTTTTAGACCTGAATCAACAGACATGGTCATAGGCTTCAAGGCATCAGTGTGCTTCAAATGAAGTCCTTGTGGGATAGTCAAACAATTTTTGTAACTTTCCCAATCTGACAAGCATGCCCACTTTTTGCCATGCCTCCATGGCTATTTGGAACAGGTATCAATACTTTTCGGAACAGGTGGTTAGACAACTCTTCTTAAGACCTACTCCGTTTCTACGGCCCTTACCCCTTAATGCAGCTCTGTAGGCCTAACCACTTAGAAATTTGGATGTAGGTCCGCAGCCAGTTTGATAAACCAGTCTAATGAGAGCTTACCCTAAAAAAACCATCTCTGACCCAAGCCTTGTGCACTTTTCTTCAGCAATAAAAACTACTACACTATGGACGTTTTCATCTGTTTGACTCGATCCCTCCTGTTCAGTTTTGATTGTAATCATGGACATGCACCACAAAAGTTTGACATGTCTAATTGCTGACCATCTTGTTGGACCTGCTGGACTCTACTGACTGCAAACAACCTGTCCACTAGACCCCGGCAGAAGGGGGACTACTTACAGTGTTTCCCCTTGCAGAACTCCACTGCAATGAGGACAGAGATGCCTAGAGTGGCGGTTGCTGTCTGGAGCAGCACTAACTCTGCTGCAACTACTACTTCTCACCTCTCAGACAATGAGATGAAAAGATGAGTGACTTCAGTGTTACACAGCTGGCAGAACCACTGAAGAAGCATTGAAATGTCAGGCAAAGGCACTGAATCAGCGTTGTTTTCTGTTATTGATTGTATATTAAAAGCAATCAACTGAAATTGATGTGAGAGCAGCCAGGTAAATCAGTCACTAGTGACTGGGTAGGACAAAATTAAATGAATGTCAGAATAAATAATTGAATAGTAGTTAAGTGATTAAGTGACAAGTCAGTCTAAATACCAGGCTACCATTCTGCAGTAATAACAAGCCAGAGAGACAATGTGACAATTCAAATGCTGCTTTAATTTGTTTTTCACTCCTTTCTTCACTAATTTTATCACTCTCAAAGCTGTTTTTTTCTCCCTCTCTGCCACAGCACAGCAAAAAACAAACAAATGTAGAACTGATTGGTCCTGTGATTCTCTTCTGCCTGGCAACTGCTTCTGATTGGGCGAAATAACTTGCCTTACTCAAACTGGTGGACTTCACTACACTACATTTTGTGCGGAGCAACATACTCTCACTCATCAAGGAACTTCCAGTTTGCCAGTAACAAAAGTATCTACGTTTGCAGGTATTCATGTGAACATACAGTATTAAGTAATCTTATATTTGTTGATGACGTTGCATTCAGCATAATTCTTTAATTATTTTAATTAATTTACCTTTGTTTAAGCAGTGTCTCTGTGTTAGTTGATTTTAGAGGACGTCAATTCAAGATGCTGCATGGGTGCTGCGTCAGTATGTGTACAGATCACCACTGGCTAACTAACAGATACTGCAATTTACAGAAATTGGTGCAACAACACAGGCACCAGCACTTACAGAGCCATGTCAAGCTGAAAAATACCCAAAGCAAGACTACAAGTTAAGCAATTTACCTTTAAAAACATTAAAGTATTTCAAAGCAATATGTGACCCCTCCTTAAATAAAACTTATGGCTTACTAACGTGCAATTGTGTGTGCAGTGCACACAAAATGTTATCAAGAGACATTTTTGTCTCTTGATAACTAGATATTGACTAGGTTCCCCTTGTTCAGGCACTGAATTTTCTGTGTTTTAAAAGTTAACTTACTGTTAAAGATACAGTTTATTTGGATTTGATGATTTTTTTTAGTTTTGGTCTTTTGGTCTCCAACAGGTTATGTTGGAAAGGGGAAACTGTGGCAGCTGGAGGCCATTTATTCAGAAGATGATTTTACCAGTTATCCAAGCCACTTCTGTGCAAAATGAATCCAGGTGGCCATTGTTTTTGCCAAAGCTGAGTGGGAAGGCTTAGAACAGCAAATGTCCATTACTGACTGTCTGACTGACAGACTGACAGTTGCTTGAATGTAGCCATCGATGCCTATTTGGCAGCTTACTGATGGCTTCTTTTCTTGGATGATTGTGATGCAGCACCTTTTAGTTTTGTGAAGTTGCTATGGGCATCTTAAAAATGATGTGATTTGTGGTCTTTGTCATGGCACGCAGTCAAACCAAAAGTTGTGCCAAAGTAAGTATTAAAATAGGTTCCTTTCATGCCTTAGGTGTTGGTTATAATGCAGAAATGACACTAAGAATTCTGAAATACTGATTTAATTGCTATGGGGACATGTACGGTGACAAGAAAGATATAGCTATTGTCTGACACGGCCACACTATAGATGAGCAGGCTTGCTATGGTTACCCAGGTGTATGCAAGCCTATAGGGGACTATATTAAAATGATAATGTAAACTTGAAAATGAAAATGTAATTCCACAATAGCATTATAATTTCCCACATATGTATGTGTTATTTGAGTAAAAATGAAAATGCAATAATCCAATTTGCATTTTCATTTTCACATACTCGTATGAGCATTCTATGACCATACTAAATGAAAACAGAAAAGCTGTTTGACATCTCTTAAAGATGTGTGTGTATGTGTGCCTCATATGTTTATCAAGGTACATACTTCAGGATGAGGAAAAAGATAGGTACTTCCAAATATACCTAGCCACCTGCAGCCCATATATTTCTTGTGGAGCAGCTTGTGGAGCTTCTTCTGCCACCCCAGCTGAACTAGCATTCACTATGGTATGCAAACAGACAACTCAACGGTGTGAGAGAGTTGCTGGTTGCTCATGGGCAACTAAAATACTGTGCAATGTATGAATCAACTCTGGATACCCTGGCCTGTCTGCCAAACACAAAAGGAGACCAACTACTCTGTTAATGTAGTGTTAACTTTCAGAGTTGCCCTTGGCTTCGGGAAGTCATTGGGACACATCATACAGGCAGATGCAGTAGAAATGCAGAAAACAAGTGGGCAGATATGAAGCTTCTCTACAAAATTTTAGTAACTACATGTCAGATTGACGATAATTCTCCATCTGTTGCAGGCAGCAACACAGTCCACCTGATCTTTTTGTCCTACCAATGGCATTATTCGTGTAATAGAGATAATTTGGTGTGATAATAATCAGAATAAGGGCAGCAGCAGTGGTAAAACAATTGTTGTATTATTAATAATTACACTAATCTGATAATATACTGTATATTCATTACTTTGGTCCAGGATGACCCCTCAGTCAAAGAGGGCAGACAATGGCTCGAACCACTTTAGCCACTATGTGTGCACATCCCTGGGCAAATAGCACAAAGGCACTGTATTTATGTGCCATTGTAAAGAAATGCAGCTGCAACCAGTTCTATTATTATTCTATTATTTCCAGACATGTGCTTCTTTGTGTGCATGTTTCCTTGAAATGCAGTAAGTGTAGCGTAGGCACATGACACTAATAAAAGACTATAAAAACCTTTGAGGCGTTTTTTTTTTTACCAATTACTTTAACCTTTTGTTACCATGGTAACCCATTGTGATTTATTATGAACATTAACATTTTCTACAGCACTGCTAATTATACAGGTGTTCCATATTTAGTGTTTTTATTGTAGCTATCTAAATGCAGAATTGGCAATAACTGTGCTGACAAATGATCCATTACAGTATTTTAAAACCTGTCCTTAACATCTAACAATATGGAAACCACCCTTCATTGTATTGTACTTGTAAAGCTATTGCTTCCCTACTCACGTGATGCTGTTGTAACTTAGTATTTTTTTCAACAAGTGTGGCACAGTGACAGGCAGAACTTCAAAGTGGTGTCAAACAGGTTTGTTGAGAGAGAGTCTTTGTTGAGCTTAGCTTCATAGAACTTTATTTGTTCCATGCTGACAGACACACACACACACACACGCGCGCTCTCTCAAACACACACACACACACACACAGACACACTGTAAGACACAGCCTCAAACATTGTCACAAACTTGTACACACTTGTCACACATACCAGAACACAACAATACTCACACATACCATACATGAGTGAGAGTCAAGCTGTGTAGTTCTCTGATTTCCCTGGAATCACTAGAGAAGAGTGAGAGGGTCTGCTGAAACATTTTTATTCCTCTCCATGCATCCAAGGGGAGGCATTTGGAGAAAATATAACCATTTTAATTTTCAAACAAGTGGTTGTGAAGAACCCCACTGGAACGTTCAACTTCAAACATACATTGTTTATCTCATGTGTACTTCAAAACCAGTGGAGGCTGGTCCATAGAGGCAGAGGAGGTTGATCCTCCTCTATTTTTTGAGAGGCAAAAGGGAGATCAAAATATAAAAAAGAATATTTGGTTGAAATAAACCATTACAAATTTCAGTATTATGTATAAAGTATTTTTTCTCTCTTCTTTGTAAAAATCCATTACTGAAATTCTGTTTAAAATGCTTCAACAGTGACACCTGCAGGGCGGGAGGAGAAAGAGCAGTGTGTGTGAGGTGGTGGTGGGGGGGGCGCAATTGGTGGAGGTGGAGTAGGGGACACAGGAGGATGGGTGCCAGCTGTCCTCCACAGGGCGGGATCTCTTACATTGGACTTAATGTATTGCATTTTTTTCATGCTAATCTGTGATTTGCCATTACACATAAAATGACTCTCCAAGGGAGGCTGTCCTCCCTTACCAATCAACAACCAGAATGCAATATTGACATCGAGTTGGTCCAATGATAGTTTCCAGATTTCATCTTCAATTCTCTCCACTGTAAGGCAGAGTAGCCGCAGTAGATAGCTCCTTGCGTTAGCCAGTGCAACAGCTGGCTTGTTGTAGCAGCCTGGAGGATTCTTTATACATCCATGGAAGGACTGTTAAGGACTGTTGTTAAGCTAACAGGAGAAATTATCTGGACTGGGCAGCGCAGCAGCAGCAGGATGCTGCCGCGGAGGCTGGAGAGAGAAGCAACGGGAGAAACAACCAGGAGAGTTAGCTTGTTTGTCATTGTTGCTAATGATATCAGACTGGTTAACCAGCAGCCACAAAGTTCTGTTAACTAACAAACAAGATGACCAACAGCTACAAATGGATGTTATGACATGAATATTTCATCTCCATGAAAGAAAGAGGACGTCAGATAACGTGACTCACATACAGCTTCTCTCTCTCTGTCTCTTTGGTTGCTAAATTCATCTCTGATGGTTTAATGTCTCTGTGTGGCTTTTTTGTGTTTTGATCTCCTTAACAAGAATGCAGCAGAGATCATATAATGTGTTGTGGGTAACGTTAGTTTGCTTGTTGAAGTTAAAGTGAGCTGTCTGGACTCACTCATTCATTGGTTTTTAATTGAGTGGTTGTTCAGTCACCTGTTGATGTTGTATGATTAGTGAAGGAGTGCAGGAGGTCTGGCTGCTTGCCTCTGACAGTTTCTTTAGTTCGTTTTTAAGCCGAGCCGTATATTGAGTAATAAGCTTAAAGTAACTAGAATAACAAGTGTTAACTAGTGGTGTAAAAGATTGTAGTTGATCCGTCATCCATACGGATCTCCCCCCACGGTTCGGGCAGGCATATGAACTGCGTATTAATTGCAAAATTTAATGTCTCATTTAAGACAAAGTAAACAAACTGCTGTAAGTACAAGTCATGGGCAGACAGTGTGTCGCTAACAGGGATTTTGAAGAGCAACGATCAAACCAGCATCTAAGGGGTCCGATGTGACATTTGAGTTATGTTTACCTGCTGTTTAATGTGCTGCAGCAGCTATTTAGCATCTAGCTGCTAACTGACGTTAGCAGTGAATGTTTGTTATCATCAAGTTTTGATGATGTTGGACAGAGGCTGTTTCATTCACTGTTTAAAAGAGGAAGGTTTCATGCCTCATATTGCAATAACTGAGCATTAAATATTTATATATTTTATTTTATTTTATTTAAACATTGGGCATCTTAAATGTTGTTTTCATTTAAGACCATGGGCAAAAGTTCCTTGCTGTTTCTGGCTGTCAGTGTGTTACAGAATAAATGGAAAACTGACCGCTGATCCTAATAATGATCTGATCCGTGACTCAAATCCGTGATACGATCCGAACCTTGAGTTTTGTGTTCATGTTAACACCCTTAGTGTTAACATGTCAGCTTTGTAGACTATATTTTGTATATCGTACATATGGATAAGAGTGTGTAAGTCATGTATTTGATACATGCATTAATACTTGGTTCTGATGTGAACCTACACTTTTAGATCTGTGAATGTTTTTAGTGTTCAATCTTTCTAGTGTTCAGCACTGATCTGAACCTGTATCACATTATAAGCTTTGTGCTACTTTATATATTTCTGTATACTAAGAAAATATATAGGAAACACGTGTAAATCATGTGATATGTTGTCTGTTTTTGATGAGAACATAAATCTGTTGTCACAATAGAACAATACTATAAATTTGAATTTCACTTTGTTGATAAAATGACACATTTGATCCACTCCATTGCTAAAATGAGCACTTCTTTGTTTAGAGACAATATGTATATGCTAAATGTTTTTAAAGAAGCAGCCTTTACACCACTCAAGCAAATTGTTTTATTGGCATATAAAATTGCCCCCCACCCCTCCAATTTCATCAGGTGGGATAATGATATAGCGGTTTGGTGTAAGATTCCATGTTGGTTTTCCTCCTGTCCTCCCCAATTTTTTGAGTCACCAGCCGCCACTGTTCAAAACACATGCATAGAGGTGCATACTATATCACCACATTAATACACATAAATGCACACATTCTCTTGAATACTCAGAATATGCATCTCATAAGACTTGTGTTACACTACGAGGGAAAAAAAGAAATCTACGTGGATGGACACTCATCACATGTTGTTATGTTAATGATGCAGCCTTGTAGCCTGGGTCTCAGCTGTGAATTGCAATGAGCCAGTCAGGGTCTCTGTGTTCAGAAGACTCTTTAAAACTCCTTAAGAGTATTTTCATCATCACACAGACCCTATATCTTATGAGCAAAAGCAGTGATGCTCTACTGACTGACTTTAACTCTAATTTTGCCTTTTTTTCCTTTTCTCTGTAATACATGCATATGTGCAGACACATACATACATGCGGCAAGGCACTCCTTTAAATTCTATGGAAATGTCATTGGGATGTTGTTTTTTGTTGTTGTTGCTGTGTTTTGTTCAATTGATCGATCTCTTAACTGCTATCCCGGGTTGAAAATAACCACTTGGAGTCTGTTCTGTTTGTGTGTGGTTTTGTATGTGCATGCATATTGTTACCTGTTTGCATGCAGTGTATGTCCATTCAGTGCTTAGATCCTGAGGTGAGATTGATGGACGAGATGAAACTGCTTGACAAAGGAGAGATGGCTCCACTAACAAATCGACAAAATGCCACAGCAAAGCAAAATGTAGTGCGCACTGCTGAGAGGGTGGTGATGCAGGAGATCAAATTGAATTCAACTGGCTTTTCTATTTCATGAAATGCGTATGGGCAATTTAGAGAGAATCTTTTAATAAAGAAGCACTGACCACTTTCTTTGTCTTTAGAGTTTTTATTCCAGTCAAATTTTTATCAGTCCAACCTGCCACAAGTGCTTATGAAAGGACTCGCACATACTCGACCACTGTTAATGAACTGAGAAAAGGGGAAAATATAGCTAAAGTGGGTGTGATAAAAAAGCAAAATAGGCTTTAATGTGAGTGTGCTTTAACTTCACTTTAGTGGACAGAGATCTTGAATCTGTTGGAGCCACTCACTGAGCTTCAGTCTCGCAGCCCAGAGTAGTCCAAATTATCACCACTGCTATTTTTTGTCCCTAATGTGTTACCAAAATGTCCTGCTGGATAGCCAGGACCTGGATTTGGAAGTCACACAGGAATTTTGCTAAATCATTCCAGTGTCCCAAGCATGCTTTCTGGTTATGTAGCTCAATGTTCCTACGAGCCTTTTGCATCTTGCTATTATGTGCTGAAGTGTCATGGACAGTAGGTGGAATCTCACATTCAACATGATGGGTTCCTGGTCCTCAATGTCTTTCATTTCCTCCCTTGGCAGCTCATGTAATATACCAGCTGGATATCTGATGATTGGAAGGGTATGGTGTGATGCTGGCATGGATCTTGTCTTACTCTGTGAAGATACATGGATGGTAATGTCTTTCTTGAGGTATCATGGCTCCTGCACAGCAGTGGAACCCTCTCTTGTTTTCAGCTGTCTTATAGGGCCCTCTGATTATTTGACTCTTCCAATGCTAATTGCTCTCCCTTTCTTCACCACCATCCACCCACACTTCCCTCATCAGAAAGAAATACTATTGTATTCAGGATGATCTCAATCACACAAAACAGAAGTTGGGATAATTCATTACGTTGATATATGCCATACTTAATGGTTGCTTAGGGAATTGTCTTTGCTTGGCTTTTTCTCCACAAACCCTTGAAGTTCTTGATCTTGGGCTGATTTGCAAGGAACCTCTGCAAAGATCTAAATGAGTAGACGTGCATTAAATGTCCCAGATCGTTAAGCAAAACAGGATGCCCAGCAATGAGCTGTGTCTGCTGTATTTAGTATCACCACAACAGCAATTGAGTCAAGTTTCAAGTAGACTGGCTCACTAGTACTTTCTGGTATTTATGCAAAGCATCAAAATGCTCTGTATGCTGTATGCTGTATCCTGTATCACCAGCAGACGAGTCAGGTTTCCAGTAGAAGGGCTAAGTAGCACTGAATGGTCTCAGCACCTATTAATGGGAAAACCCTAAATGATGGCTTTCTGCAGTTTCTAGAATCATTTGTCCAATCCAGTCCAGTAGAGGTTTGTCAGTACTACTAAAAGGTATCAGCAAAGGACGTATGGCTACATTAAGCCCCAGGATGAAAAATGTGTTGCCACCCACACTGCCAAGAGTGAGTTACACTTCATCACAGTAACTCATACAGTGTAGAGTCAGTTTTTAACATTCAATTAAGGTATTACGCATGGTAATGTCCCAATGGATGATGGTTTAAAATACAAATAAGCACATGAGGACATGTTTATTTAATATTTTTACCATAATGAAAAGATCAGACTCGTGTTGCGGAAAATATTTGGCAAAATAACAGATGCAAGCAGGGAGTATTAAATCCTGCCTTTCAGTTTGCCCTCACTATAATAGACTTATTATGGTCTGCAGGTGCCCTTGGAGGAACCATAGACTCCACAGCCAATCACAGCATATCTTGGTTGGACACAGCTGAGCTCCAGACCAGGGTCAAAACCTGGCAGGTGGTGTTCCACAGCTGCCTCAGCACATCATCTCTCAATTGAGCCAAACCATAGATAAGCAGAGGGACTGTTTTGCTCAGTGTTGATTCTTATCTGCCACACTTGTATCTAACATCAATATAGTATATTTGCCATATAGACTGTATTTAATATGTTTAAGTGCAAAGATTCCTCGCCACTTTGCTCATCATGACCTAGGTTTATATTATTAATTAGAACAATATACTGTATGTCAGTACAGTTTGCTTCAATATGTATGATCCAGATTCATTGGGGATTTTAGGACGAGCCAAACACTATACAACATCACCCCCATAAATATTTCAATTTTGACACTTGGCTCTTCTTTGTGTTATCCCTCATGGCATCTGTTCTTATAATCCCCCAGTCTAGACAATAACTGTCTGTCCTGAAACACTGACAAGCGATCCTTGCAATAAACCACAGTGTGATCAGGCCTTGTTTCTCCACTGGAGACGTGCTTTTGGTGGAATGGAGATAATTTGTGACTTGGGCATTTGAGGAGGACTTGACAACCCCAGAAAACAACGTTTATCTTACTGATAACCCTGCTGCCCTGAAACACAGCCTGGGTGCCCTTCAGCAACAGCTATCTAGAATAGACCCTTGTTGAGATTTCAAGCTATTTTGTGTCACAGGCACTGGTTTTACCATCGATTGAGGAACTCTAATAGTAAGGGTAGAGTAATAGGGACACTGTGATTTTGGACATTGATCTTCTAAGGGCGTTGATGAAAGCTCTTTTGAAAAGTGGAGGTTTCTTTCCATTACCTTTAGGAAGTCATAAAAGGAGGCTCTGGTCGACAGACAGTCATTTCCTAGCTGTGTTATTGATGGATGGAGTCAAACTTCTCTTCTGCCTACAGCATACATAGACTGTAATTGTGAGAAATGGCTCTTAGTACAATCCCCTACTGCAGAAGAAGGCTGAGAAATTTAAAAAAAAAAAAAACAAGCAACTTGAAAAAGATCCTGGAAACTCACCAACCCAGAAAATGAGATCATCCTCAGCTAAGAGCTGTCCTGGCACCTACAGGCAGCAATAAACCAACCACCACCTTCAGTTTGACAGAACAAACAGGGTCTGACAAAGCAGCAGTTCTCCATCCTGGTTCTTGGGGATTATACTTTTACTTGTTTTCCATTCTATAAACATATTCATTGCAGTCACCTGGTGTTCCAGGTGTAAATCATTCACAGATTTGGTGTCAGTAACTACACAACCAAGAACTGTATTTCAGAGCCATTGTAACTTTAAAAAAATGTAGATTTTCTTTTCAGACCTGTATCATTAGGTGTTTGATGGTGTCTTATTTCCATGGACATAGCTGAACAAGGTTAATACGACAATTTATGTTGCAGCTATAATGGATTCCAGCTATCTTAAATATCAGGAAAAGACATCATGTTTTGGTTTTACTCAGAATAAAAAAGGAAGGACTAGAATTCAATGCAACCATAATTGGTTTTATATTTGAGAAAGGTTGTAAATGTAAATCTGGCTCTTACTATTATTAGTGTCGTTCCCCTTTTAGTATGCCCATGCTAATACTTACTGGGCTTTACTGTATCTACATTTGTTTAACCGTTTGCTCAGTGTTGGTCATTTGTGCATAATGGCTCATTTGGTCAGTTATGTGCTAAGGTTAATGCTTTCCTATGAAGTAAAATGTATTTTCAATGCACCATAACAGAGTGTGTGCGGTGAGTGTTAGCAGTGTCATGATCTGGCTGCTGCTGAATATTATTATTCATAAAGATTGTAGATTTTAATATGCTGTGTTGGTGTTCATTTTTGCAGTTTTGTTTGGTAAAATAAAAAAAAAGATCAGATCTTGGCTACTTCATTGTTTTGGCTCTATTTCAAGTGATACTATGTTAAGATATTCAGTCACTGCCTACACTGTGGTACATTTACTTATTTTTTGTCAACAAACAACATCATATTTCAACTTCATTCATTGATTCAGTTATCTTTTACAAGATATAATGTATAATGTTATGTGTTTTATTCATTTTTCCTCAACATCAGTGTCATCATTTAGATATAAAATGGATTCAAACATAATCTTGTAGCTTCTCCCACAAGTATATTCACCAAACATGACAGGACCAGTCAGAGGATTCAAAATATTTCTTTTTTTGTGGTTTCTTCTGCTCTGACAGTGTGTGTATTGATTCATTTACTTGATAGTCATGCCAGTGTTTGTCTGTCTACCTCCCTGTCTCTCTCTCTTTTTTTTCTTTTTTTTTTTTACAATGTCCTCTTTGTCCACATACCCACACATATCAGTCTTCCTACCTCCCCAGTTGTCAGTCTTGCTTTCTGTCCATCCATGTTCGGTGCGTTGAGATCCTCTTCCTCTCCTCTTATGTTGATGTCTCACATTCATTACCACATGGCCTTGGCTCAGTCTGCTCTCTTCTCTTCTGTGGTGCTCAATTACTCTGTCTTCCTGGGGCAAGCACTGGTGTCAAGCTACTGTAATGACTTTCTGATTATCTGTCTTTATGTGATGAATGAGATGGAAATGTATCACCACGGCCAAACGGGGCTGGCACTGTGCCAAGCTGCCACACCACAGTCGGGGTGGATGGGAATAGGGAGGGGTAAGCAACAAAACAAATAACATTAGATTGTGATACAGATGCAACCATTGTTATCTGTGTTACTGCAACTAAAGGAGTCGTGCTCAATTTTGGTATTTTAAGGGCTGTGATCAAATTTATTGTTTACGACACAACGTGGGAAACAACAGTTCAAAGCCATCCAGAGATTAATTAATCAACCAGTTGGCGGTGAAGAAATAAAGACAGCTCTGACGGAGTCTTTATGAGAAATAAAGTCTTTGTAGCATCCCAGTTAGACATGAGTTTAACCTATACCTGGGTGGACATGCTCTGTGTGTAGATGTAACAGGGAGGACTCACCCCAATAGCCATAAAAACAATCCCATCAAGGACAAAATCACCCGCCATTTTAACATCTAAATCTACAGGGCTTGCATGAAGTGATTGTTGATGCTTGACTTTGACCTTCTAAAACTCTCCTATTGATTTTCTCCCTTTCTTCCAGATGAGTGTTGATGCCTGTTCAGCCTCTAATGTGCTGGAGGTGAAAAATGAGGTTGACGTAGACATGGTTAACCATAATGCCAAGGCGGATGCCACCCGATAGCATCCAGACACCTGAGAGAGCAGGCCTAGGTCCAGCTCGCCACTCACCCCCTCTCCACTTCTATTATTCATCCCTCTTTCAAATGCCTTTTATGCTACTCAATTACCCCTCCAGCGGCCCAGTGTGGACACTGTAATGACATTCTGATTATCAGTCTGTAAATGAGAAATGAAATGAGTGCCATGCCGTGCCAGGGGAAGAATGGAACGGCTAGAAGCCTTTCAAAAATGGAGGCAGTGGAGGAGGGAAAAGGGTGGAGGGAGGACAGAGGGAGGGATGAGTGCAGCACTCTGGTGATCATCGACAAGACGATAAAAAGAGGAAACATTTTGTAACACACTATAAATGTATGAAATTACACTTTAGAATTTAATTGCCCCCTATTCAAGGCTTCACTGTGAGCTTCAACAATGCACGGAGATCCTTTATGTTTTCAAACAATCAGTTGGGTAGAAAGGAGCCGTGTTGCAATTGAAAATATGTCCAATCATCTCAGAGGGCTTAAATAGCAGATATCCTCTTCATACTGTATGCTGAATTGGGCTGAATGGAGAAATAAAATTTCCTGCTTGCACCGCTTACAACTTAAATATCAGACCTCACCACTATAGCTCTTCAAACATTGTGCTAAAATGACAAATGCCAAGAAAAAGAAAATACCATCACCTCAAGATAAGACATTGTTGAAACAAATTTACCACTCCACCAAAGAATACAGTGACTAAGTTTACACAGTCAATCTGCAAATGAGAATCAGCACACCATACTGTAACTCACCTATGACTGCCAGTGAGTTTAATGAAAAATAAATGTTGATTCAAGTCAGTTACAGTGAAGGATCCTTTGACAAATACCGTAGTGTGTGATATAATGTTTAAAGTGTAATTTGCAAAGCCCGTGTCCCTCTGCTCTCTGTAAAACGACATCGATACCTGTCTGTTTCTAGCTCAGCCGTCTAGAAAGTTGTGCGACTGTTCTGCTTTTTATAGCTCCATGAACTGCCTTTCAGTAGCAATTACCCAAAGTTGTTCTTGTCCAGGTTTATCTGGCAATAAAATGCAACTCTGGGCCATCTCTGTGTTCATTAGATCTACAATCTAACTGGCCCACTAAACTACAGTCGCTTTATCCTGGAGAGTCCTCTCATTCCAGCCCAATCAACAGAAATGCTCTGCAGCCCCAGACTGCTGTTTAATAGTATATTAACATCCTGATCAATCACCTTAATTGATATTTTTTAGGCATTAACGCTCTCAAACTCTAACAGATGTAATTGTCAGATACGGAGTGGGATCCCCATCGGCAGTAATTGGGCCATTATGGATGCAGGCATGACTGAGAGATTTAGAATGCCAATGACATGCAGATAGATAGAGCCAGGGCCTTTGTGGGTGGATCTGTATATCACTCATGCTTGGGCACCAAAGGAATTCCTGCTTAAAAGGCTGGTCTAAATTACCCGGGGAAGTAATCAGATGTGATTTTAACAATCCTGCGCATGTTTGCACAAATGTATGTGCGAATAAATGTGTTCTGCCTGTATTTTCTCTCGTCTGTGCCAGGGTTTCAGCCCAAAAGTTCCGGGTGTGTCAACGGCAATGATGCCATATGGCGTCTTGTGTTGACTGCATTCGTGTTGTGTGTTGTGCCATTAGAGCCAGGAGCCGAGGAGTGACTTTGGCATCTTCATTAATCCTGGCTAACTCCTGTGTGCCAGGGAGCCCAGTTCCACAAGAGCCTGCTGATGCTAGCACAATGTCACAGCTCACTCAGTCACTGCTCCCTCCCCCTTCAGTGCACAGTAGGAGGAAAGGGACCAATTGTTTGCAAAATACCTTCCATTACTCCATTGGCTGAAAGCATTTGAAGTGAATTTGTGTGAATTATTGCCCATAGCTGAGTTTATGATGAGAAATTTCCATAAGTGCACTTCGAAGATGTCTTTTATTGAAGCTTGGTAGAAGTAAAGCACTGAAAAAAGACTACAGAGGCTAAGTAGGAAAATAACCCCATGTCATTTTTTTATTCTTGTTAAATACTGTTTGCTTTTCTGCGTAAGACTAAAAGCTATTAAATGCAACCTTGTGCACTTACATGTGTGTTTTTGGTGATCGGCATAGAAAAGATGGAACTGTGTTAGGTCTCTCACTCACACACCTAAAGCCTGGAGGCCCCACATCCATCCATAACAAGTGAGATTGTTTTCTCCATGTCAAATGACCGATTTTGTATTTGTCTTAGGAAACAAAACTCCTGTTAGTTCTATTCTATTCTCACCAACTCCATTAAGCTATACTGGATCAGAGAGGATGCAAATGTTTTATATTTTCTGTGTCGTCTAATTAGTCTGTGGTTGTATTAATTTCTCAACACTCGAGAAGAATCGAAATTTACAGATTAAGGCTGTGATAATACATAGCATGCTTTACATGTGAAAAAAAAAAAAACACTGCCTGGAAAATTTTCTTGTGAGGTGTAATACAAAGTGGATCACACATCTTGTTTCCATAACAACAGGCAATTTACCTGTTGTCCCATTATAGACATGTCGGATTATTTAACAATGTTTAATTGTTACAAAAACGAATTTCTCCACCAGCACTTTCTCCACATTTGTCGTTGTTATGGAGAGATATGAAACCCATCATCTCCTTTGTTAAGACTGGGTGGCTGAGAAAAGGGCATTTGATGACACAAGCTTTTTAGAAAGTGAGCCCATTTGGAGCTGCTACCTGTAGATTCTTGTGCAGCAGTAGCAGTAGAGAAAACGCTACAGTGAACACATTTCAATACAGAGATAGCCTGCAACTGAATCTACCTGCACCTGATACCACCACACAACAGCTATGTCACAGGGTCCTGGACTAACCCGTACATCACAGCAGCAGGGTGATTAACTATTCTTGATTAACTATTAACCAGGTGCCTAATATGAAACCAATAACCAATCTTTACCACATGTTCATAGTTTCTGTTTTCTGTGTCACTTCCAGTAAATTGGTGTTTCATGCTGATTCTGTGCTAGGAATGAAGCATTAGTTCAGGCAGAGCACTGGAGTCTCACTTGCATTAGCTGATTGCCATCATCTGGTTGATTCATGCTTCACATACAGGCTCATTCATCAGCTGTTTGGCTTACGGCTTACTGGTAACGTCCAACCACATCCATGCAGGTGTACAGTTCGGCCTTTATTACCTGATACTTCTCACTATTACCCCATTGAGTAACTCTTGCATCCTCCACCCCCACATCCTCCTTATGAGCAAAATTTTTGGTACTGTTGATTTTAACTAAGGTTTTATTTTTATGCTTTTAAGAGGGATTCGTTTTCCCTGCAGAATCCTCATTGCTGCTTGAAAGCTCTATTAAAGAACCTTTTCCACCACTTCAAGAAGGGGAAACCCTCCACCCATCACCCCAACTTTTCATTTAATTTAAGCTACACCTGCTACTTTCTGTTGCTATTGCTACTGCTACCTGCAGGGGCATAAGTTTGGTTTTAATATTGGTAGGAACGTTACACCAGTCATTTAAATTCTGTCATCCAGAATGTTGTCATGTGTTCAGATAACAAACATGACACTAAACACAGTGTTATAACTTGGCTACCACCTGGGTTTAGCTTTTTTTCCTTGCCCACCATGAAACAGCTTTTCTGACTGAGCAGGAATGCTGCTCTGAACAAAGCCATTACTCCAAGGTCAATTGTATTTGTCACAATGTGTCTGACTCAACCTATCACATTATCACATTGTTTTTTTTTCCTTTAGGGCAATGCATCTGTTCAACTGGCAAATGAGCCCAGAAAAGAAGAGAATGCTGACAGTTTGCCTGTTGCTGTATTCAGGTCACAGTGTCTGGTAGTTAGATAGGCAGATCAGACTGCTTCAGCGCCGGAGGAGACTCCTCTGTCTGGAACATCATTTTTAGCATATGAGTGATCAGTTTAGACTTGACTATATGCAAAGCATTCTGTTTACAATGTGTGTTTTCTGAAAACATTTCAAACCTGCATCTGTCTTAGGTGTCAAGCTGCTGAATCCACAACTTTACAGTTTGACTGCATCACATCAAGGCAGTGAATTGCTATTTTTGGAGGAGGGGTATTTTGCTGGGGTGCTCTCACAGTATTGTTTGAGTATATGTGGCATTATATTTTGCTTTTTCATTAAGATGTTTTGTTCGACTCATGTCAGATCCATCCAACAAAACTGATTTGCTTTTTCAAACCTTCTCATGATAGCATTTGAAAAGGCTTGAAAACATGTGTGGTTACAGCTTAACTTAATGGTGCTATTGGTAATTGGTAAGGTTTCGACCTGATGGATTCTACATTAATACTGTACTTTTTTTGCCTTTGTTTTGGTTCAGCCAACACAGCTAATGATGGCTTGGGGCAGAAGGTTTTCACTTAGCAAACCAAGCCCCAGGTTGGGAGAGAGGCTGTCAGGAATGATCAAAGAGCAGGTTCTTGTGTATGCGGTGTTTAAGGATAGTTCATTGTAGAAGCACTCCTCTTGGCCAACCACAGTTAATAATCCTGATTCTACCATGAAATCTTGTGTCATTTGGAAACACAAGTACTACCTCACTACTGCAACATAAACACATGTATTCAGGTATGTGAACTCCTCACTTTATTGTTATATAATAGATTTATCACCAACGCATATACTATATAACATAATTCATCACATAGCAACAAGGGAGCAGAGGCAGGGTTATATAGATGTAGCAAGACAAAAAAGGGAACTGGGCAGAAATGTACGATACCGTATGTGTTTAAAGACAAAAAAGACACCAAAATTAAGCTGCAAAGAAGTCAGAGGATGAATACTGTAAGTAAAGAAAAAGATGACAAAGAAAGCTAGTGTCTACAACGCCAGCATTTCTATGAGACTGTGGCACAGCACAATGTTGAGCTAGATGCTAATGTCAGTATGCCGATGATGCTACTGTAACTATGTTTAATATATACAGTATAATATAATGTTAACCATGGGGCACCATGAATTTCTTTACCTGATTTTATGTCAATCCATCTGATAGTTACTGAGCTATTTCAGTGTGGATCAAAGTGGTGGTAGTGCAGTTCATAATTTGGAAAAAAAAAAAAAAAAAAAATCAGAGATGAAGAGAATGAAACAGAGGGTGCCCGACATACAAGGAGAGAGGTAATTAAATCCACTAATAATCAGTGAATGATCCACATTGTAGGTAATGTGGGCTTGTGTGTGTGTTTGTGTGTGTGTGTGTGTGTGTGTGTGTGTGTGTGTGTGTGTGTGTGTGTGTGTGTGTTTGCCATGGAGAATGTTATAATACAGAGAGAAATTATACACTAGCTACTGGCTGATTGCAAATAGAAGGTTGCAGATATTACCCTGAAGGGCACGAAAAGGTTACCTGAGGCAGCTGGATTCATGAGATTGTGAGATCATGAGATCACATGAGAATCCATCTTGTCAGGCTTCAGCATCCTATGAGGAATTACTGGCAGCTACGGGTGTGGTTTAGGTGTTACAAAAGGGAGAAGTGACTGTTCATTCAAAAATAACAATGGCAGCTCCTAAAGAAGCTAGCTTTCAAAGTTCCTCAAACTGCAGCTTGTTGTTGTGTTTCCTCTTCAGCGTTCTTCTATTACGTCTGGTTTGTTGATCTATTGGTTTGAATTTGCCATAATAGATGATGATAGATAGATTTGAAAGTGCCTGCCCTTTTCCAAACAGTTTCCAAGGAGGACTTCTCAGATGGTTCTGTGTAACAAACCATCTGGTGCGTCAGGTGAATGAAAAGGCAAAATAGAGAAAACACTAAGTCAGAGTAAAATTAAAGTACAGTGCCTATGATTTTTCTTACCTCTGCTATAAACATGATAAACACGACAGTGATGTCAACATTTGCATTGTTTCTCCATTATGTTATGACATGTGTCAAGCAAAACTCCAGTTTAAAGTTGTACTTCTTTGTCAGCACAGAACCGGGTGAGAATACATCACAGATAAGCGCATTCGTCTGACTGAGGGCATTCTTTTGGAGACGGGCAGAGTGCTGTCTGACTTTGCACATTTGTCTTCTGCACCGAGGCACATCAGCAGTTCATCTTGATAATGGAAAGGGCTATGTGAGCGGATTTGGTGAAATAACCTTTTGTGAATATAATTTCTACTTTCAAAAGCAATGTGTGTGTGTGTGGATGTGCGGAGGGTGTAAATAAAAAAAAAAGGGAAAAAAAGAAGTGATTGTATCATCAAACATTTTATCTCAATGCCTTTTATAATGCTGACCTGTGCCTCATAAAACTTCTTGATTGACTTTTTGCAAAGTGTTGTACTTTCTTTGTGCACAGTTGTTGGGGGGATAACTTAGTAGTTAGTTGTTATAACTTCTTTGGTACTAAGTTCAGTACTGTGTAGACAGTAAAGTGCTCTCAAAGACGTGGGATGAGATATAGTACAGTGTGTCAGTGAGTGAAAAAAAGGATAAAGTTGTACTCAAAGTGTTTCATCAATGCATCCAAGATCTCTATTTTTCATGTGAATAGGACAGTGAAGTGGTTAGATGGAACATGCGTCAGAAAGAACCTGTGAGTGGGACTCTTAGAGGCCAAATGGAACTCTCTTCAGCCAATTAGAGTCCTGGAGGGTGCAGTACTGTTGATCCCCATGGTAACACAGATGAAGGGCACAGCACTCTGTACCTCCTCCTGCTCCTTCTCTGTCCCCATCTTTTCATGTGGAAATGTACTCCATTGTCCTGCACTCCTCCAAGGGATATGGCGTCTAGGGGAAATGGCGTCCTCATTCGTGGAGGATGTTTTCCAGAGAAGGACTACGAGTAGAGCAGAGTGGGGGGTAACAGTACTTGAGGAGCATCAGAAATAAAATTTCTGATGAGATGATGGAAAGAATGGACAGGGACTCTGTTTACCTATTTACTAATTTAACATGCTTTCAGGAGTTCTAAAATGTACTTTGTGGAGTAAAGGAAAGTAATGATTCAGAAATACATTAGCACATGCATCAAAATGAGACAGTTCCATTAGCATGATTGTTTCAACATCCTGCCATAGAGGGCCAGCTCAGAAAATAGACGGGCTCTGAAACCAAAAAATGAGTCCCAGGTTATTAGTACCCAAGCGAAACAGGTTAAATCCACATCTGTGGTCAATTTGAAAGGGTCATGAACACAGGTTGAATATAGCCTGGCTTTGGAAAACAGCTTTCTCTAATGGGGATGAGAATTTACTTCAAAATTATTAGAGAGAGAGAGAGAGCATGTACAAGTGAGTGAGCAAGTATACGCACCATTTTGGTCTCCGTTTGCTTGTATTAAAACTTTTTGTGGAAATTGTCTTTTTGTTATCAAAGTGGTTATCACATTGTTTTCTGAAACCGTGCAGTTTACATTTTTTGAAACAAAAAATATTGTTGGAACGGATACTAATGTGGTGCCTTAAGGAGTATAATTGCAACTTTTTTTCAAAGTTCACTTCCTTCCAAACACATGCAAATTTATGCAGTGAAAGTGTAATCAGATACACACACCACTGAAAATACAGAACTGACATTTATCACAAAACCATGTTTGACAGACTTTAACTTGTATCAAAGTAATAATAAAATATTATGAAAATATTTTAAGAGCCTGTCATGCTTTGTAATTGCTGTTATGTAGTGTTAAAATACAAACAAGCTATAATATGTAACCATTCCTCATTAAAATGTCTAAAAACAACTAAATCTATCTTATATATTTTGTTGAGTTGTGTACTTACATTATCCCAAATGTTTCCAATAATGTTCAAACCCAGAGAAATCTGTAATTTTAATCAAGGTAGCGGTGGGTTTCATTTGGTTGCCTGTCAAGGCCATACCCCTTCTACCAAAGAGTGTACACACACAAGATGCATGCGTTGGGGTTGTCCGCCACAATGGCGTCGACTAAAGAGTATACATATACAAGATAATACATCAGTGTTGTCGTTGTCCACCAGAAACTGTCATAAATTGACAGTTTTAAGCCACATTTTTGTGATAAACTGATAGGATCTTGGTCGTTTTCAACTATATCTTTTAACCGGATAAAGGATTTAGTCATCCGACGTCTAGATCTCAAGTTGCCAGAGAAACAAGCTGAACAAACGTTAGCAGCAGCTCGGCTAGCAGCTACTGTGCCCACTGAACAGCATCGGAGAAACACTGATTTTTTATGTGAAACTGCTTTGTTCAGTGTTTTTACCGGTTTTTATTCCCGTGTACATTTGTTTTGGAGAGGAGGAGATGTCTGCAGATAATTCAGCTCCCGGTAAAAAACATCCTGAACAATGAACACTGAAGTAATCCTAACCCGGAGAAGCTGGTTGTTTAACAATGAAGATAACAACTCCCATGATCCCACGCTACTTCACAACGTCATAACACTGTCTTTTGTCATTGTTTTGATTGAGAGAACCCTAGTGGCAGAAATTACATATTGTGCGTTTAAAATTCTGCTGCTGACCCTGTAATAGATCTATTGTTAAAACTTAAAATGAACTAATATGGTGTTGTACTAAAGATTAATAGTCAAAACAATCTGATGGAACAATCTGATTTTTACAAAAAAGGAAGACGGATTTGTTTGATGAAAAGACAATCTGAGTATTTGTGATTAGTAAAAATTAAGCTCATTTGAGGAAAACTTGCCCTACTGTGAAACTATTGTCTTTCACACAGAAGAGCTGCTTTGAGTCCTGGATATTGTTATTAAAGTTTTCTGGAAGAGAATGGCTCCTCTTCACAGAACGAGCTCTTTGTCACACTAAAATTGTTTGGAATGGATACATTTCAATTATGTGTCTATGAGGTTTTCATTGTCGTGTGTTTGTGTGTTTTTCACCACTGTGTCTGCGTGGTTTCCTGGGGCAAGCGTTATTTCTGTGCAAGATTTTCAATTGTATGTGTGTAGTTTCATTGTTGTGTGTGAGAACTAAAGTTTGAAACTCCATCATTGTTCCTGACGCTGCACAGCTCAGGGGGATTTAGTATGAATGGGTCCATCGGTAGGTGGGGGTGCATCTCATGCCACCTATAACCACCCATCTATGCCATTTTGCACCCTCCATCTGACAAAATTAATTTTCTAATAAAAAGAGAAAATATGTGTTGCATTTGTGCTTACATTTGAGATTATGCAGATAAAACCTCTTTTGGTGCATAATTTAACTGTGATTTAGCAGCCTATCGTCAATCATCAAATCCCGCACATAACCACGAGATTAAAGGATTTAACACACTGGGATTTTTTTTCATGTGATTCACACATCAATGTATTTTTTCGAACACAGAACATGAATATTATGCAGCAAAAAAGCAAGGAACAAGGCCAATTTTTCTGAGCTTTTACACCACGAATAAAGGCATCAACCAATCACGTCACAACTCCTAATGACAATGTCGGACCTGTTGATTGTTTGTGTTTCTCATCACCAGGTACTGTATGACAAAGGACATGGAGACCCCCTGTGCTTTTTTACACTCTATTTCTCCATGAGTCTATTTCTGCTGCGTTCAGTGAAGCGTAAGCTGCACAGACAGCTGTTTAAATCACACATCTTGAAATTTACCGTATCTACATTGATTGATCAAGGCTCCCAGTGTGTCTCTGCGTTCACCTGTTTCACTACAGGCAGATTCCCCCCTCGCCCACTATAGTGGGCCATGCAATTATGCGACCAAGCAGGGGTGAAGAGACAGGGCGGAAATTATTAAAAGGAGGAGTGTCCTCAGCCAGTCAGAAATCTTTGATAGGATTTGAAATATTTGACCTAATGCTGTCAATTTTGTTTAGAAAGAAGTCCTTAAACTGCTCACAGCTGATTTAGGAGGAACGTGTAGTGCAGTGAGCAGAGTGTATGGTGCTAAACAGGATCCTGGAGTTATGACTGCTCTTGGTGATGATATCTGAGAGGTATTTTTGCTTTGGCATCTTTAACAGAGGACTGGCACTTGAGTAGAAGCTCCTTATACATTTCATAGGAGACATGCAGTCCGTTTTTTATTCACTTTCTGACAATCCCTTCTAATAGAGCGTGTGGATTTGTTCAGTCAGGGGTCTGCATTAATCTTCCTAGCTCTACTCTTAAAAGGGGCAATAGAGTCTAGAATAGACAGACAAGACTTATGGAAGAAGTCTATTAGTTCATTAGTGTTTAAACAGGTAGAGGAGGATTCATTAACTGGGACTGTGGAATCAGCACTATAGGCACTGGAAAACAGGCCGGGTGTGATAGAGTTGATTATATGGGAGCGAGTTGGGGGCCAACAGTTTTGGTATGGATAGAGGAAGCGCAGTGTCAAATAAAATAACCTCATGGTCAGACACACAGATGTCACATAGAACAAAATTGCTAATCAAGAGACCAAAGGAAAGGAAGTTAAAAGAGTCAATAAGATGCAAAACATCTGTAGCCAATGTATTAGTAGGACAGCAGACATGTATATTAAAATCACCCAAAATGGAAAGCATGTCATATCTTGACATGACAACAGAAAGGAGCAGAAAGGCTCTTCCATTCCATTTCCAACCTTTAGGCTACAAATGACTCTTTTATCAAGGCTATTTGAGGTAAAATGGGTATTTAAAAAAATCCACAAGGAATTAGAAGAGCTTCCCATGCCCTATTCATCAGGTGCCAGTAGCACAGACTCCTACTTCTGCTTATGTCTGGCACAGCAGGGCGAGAGACACTCATAGTGTATCTCAAAGAGGAAAAAAGAGAGAGAGAGAGACTACATTTAGGCCCGCTCATGTGTGTTCATTTGTGTGTGTCTACGTGTGCGTGCATGTGTTTACCAATGCTATTAGATGACCACACCACAGTACAAAAAGCAATTACACTCTCAGCTCCCCCTCAGCTGAATTCAGCTGCAGTGAATGTGGACTTTTTAGGAGAGCCTGGGGCGATCCAGCAATTGGAGCAAGAGGCGGAAATGGGGTGAGACGGATGAAAAACAGGAGAGGAAAAGGGATAGGTGTGTGAGTGAAAACGTTCAATCTGGAAGAGTGCCGATGCACTATAATAGCTGCAGAGCGAGGCAATCTTGTGGAGTTGAATAGTCTCGAAAGTGCTAAGATAGAATGGTAAAAACAGAGCTTAGTCTGAGCTGAATGCCATTGTAAAGCAGAGGTCATACACTGAAGGACAGACGCATCTAACATGGTTAGACTGCACACATTTTCCCCTGTGTGTGAGCTGACTGTGAGTTTGTGAGCTATTTTGCCTTCCTGTATTTTTTGCTCCTCAAGTGAGGTCAGGGTGGGTCATTAACCTCAGATCACCTTTACCAAAAAAAAACACTGTAGCCAAGTTATATCAAACATCCCAAAGGCAGTCGCAGCACAGATTTAGGCATGTGAGGACACAAAGATGGAAGAACAGAAGGTGCAACATTGGAATGTCAGATCAAAGCTTGCAGGAGGGCACGGGATGAAAAGATTGTGGCCTTGATCTTGAAGACACATGAGCCAAAACACATGCACACACATTCGCACTGCAACAGGAAGCCAAAAGGATACTGTTCATCCAGATGGAAAGAATGAGCAGCTCCAGATCAACGCTTTTTGTGAAGACAATACAAGACATGTGTGGAGACTGATGTGATAGAATGGCTGTGTGTTATGTGAAAATAATATGCAGTTTCATGTAGTTTCTTATAATATCCTGGTCAGCAAGTGGTTTGATATTGTTTTTGTCTTCACTATATACAAAGGCACATTTTATATTGTTAGATTAATGAGATCAGTATTTTTGGGAACTCTGTTTTTGGTTGGTGGGTCATCAGCTGACCTGCCTTTGTTTGGTGCATCTGGCTATTGTGCTGGGTCATATGTTACTTCAAGTAAACCAAGATTTTGTACTTATGCACCCCAAAAAGAGGACAAAAATAAGGTGAGGTGAGTCTCACTGGATTTATTTACACAAATACACACCATCTTGTTTATTGTCAGAAGCAGGGGCACTGTTAGAAATTCTGCAACGCCCACAAAAACTGCTCAGGATCCTAAAAAATAAATATTCATAATCCCTGGCATTCCCTCAATCCCTGTTTTTTTTTTTTTTTCGTTTTTTTTCCTTTTGATGCCCCTTTTCCTGGCTGATAGAAGAGATACAGCAGATAAAGATGACATTTGAGCATCTATAATGTCCTATACAGGTACCCAGTCTTTCAGTGTTAAAGCTGAACCCAGGAGACAGACAAATTCACCACCAGTTGCTCCTAGGAGATAATGAGCTGCTGAGTGCTGAGTGAGATGTTTGCAGGGCCAGAGGGCTGGGATTGGAGTTGCTTCACTGGCTCTGTATGGAGAGGGCCTGGGCTTGGCTCTAAATTAGCGAGCCTTCTGGATCAATGTGGGCTGTAATTAGCTGCTATTGATCCCAGACAGATCAGCCACTACAGTAGGCCACAGCCAAGCACCTCTCAACGTCCATCAAGCTGCATCCCCACAGCACAGCAGCACAGCCTCAGATCACTCTGAGAGCAAACAAATAATATCAGCCAGCACACTCAGCTCCTGGTAAGTGCACTAAAGATACTGTCCGACAGTTCAGGATTCACTTACATATTCCATTAGTGCACAGTGCAATGCATCTTTTTGATTCAGTGTTTTATCTTGTGTCCCATTAAATCTTATAGATTACATTATGTGCTTGCGTAACATGCAGAAAAAGATGGGCCAAATCTCTGGCTATTATCCTGATGCATCACCCATAAATCAGTCGTCATTATGTGCCAGAACTGTGGACAACACCAGAGATGATGGTAATGCAATCTGGCATTTGGAAAAATAGATCCAATCTTCTCCAAAGTGATCACAATCAAGACTTTTTAAATATCTCATCAAAGTGAACAAAGTGATTTTGCTCTTTTCACTAATGCTAATGATCTGAGCTCTTATTAGTAATGTGATAGGTGTTTTTCTCCTTTCTCATGCGTTCAAAAGCTGTCTCGTGTTGTGGTCCTGAAGTAATCATCAACAACAAGATGTCATGTGAATAAGGATTTTTTTTTCGATGGCCCATGTTGCAGAAAGTTTCCTTTTATTTTTTTTTAATGTCTCGCTTGCTTGAATTTGTGATCACAATAAAATATAGAGCCTGTAATTATAATGGGCCTGCCTGTCAGAGATATGAAGCCGAATTCAAAGCTTGAATTATTTAAATCCACTGAACAAATGCAATTTAAACAAAGGCAAAAGAACTGTGAAATGTGGTCAAAATTACACTTTGTACATTCTCATTTCTCTTAAAGAGGCACTGTCTGAGGACCTCATATTTTCACGCTTAATAGACTTGAAATTTCTCCATGTGCAAGTTAGAAATGATCATGCTCAAATCGTTATGTTTCTGAGAGCATGCTTCAAAGAACAATAATGGCACATTAAAGATTCAAACCTGTCCATTCAGTTAGGAAACCGTTTATGAACATCATCTTCAATCTCACAGGGACATTCATCCTTGCGAGGTGTATAATTAACAGTGCTGACCTTTCCTAACAAACAATTTCTCTATTTAGAAATGCTGCTGAGGAAAGCTGATCCTCACCCATGGGAGGAAGTAAATCAGGCCCCAGTAGGAAAACAGTGAGATAGTGGTAATGTCTCTGAATATTCTCAGTCATCCAGGTCATAGGATATGTAGAAATACTTGGACTTGTTTGTTCTTGAGGGCACCACACATCCAAGAGGCTTTATCACTTCTACTGATAGCAGTAATGATACCATTTAGATGTGTTGTTTTATTTTAAAGCATTTCAGACTTTGACCAACTTCACTGTTGAACATGAATAATTGCCTTTGCCCTCATCCAGTCCCGTCCTCAAACTTATTGAACTACTAGAATATCCAATTTCACCCAGTCCAAATGTCCTTTTGCTGCAGTCTGGCTTGGTTAGATTCAATATTGTGGTGATGCGTGCAATTCCAGGCCTAAATGAATCTCCCAGCGCAAGCCCATCTCAGAAAAGATGTTTCCAGAGATTGAAGCACAGGGATACCAGGTGGAAGAGTAGTGGTGCACAGTGAGTGAGAGCAATTTGCACTATGCAGGTTTAACCAAACTAAACCAAGAAAAATCAGCAAAAATGAAAAAAAAAGAAGATAAAATTGTTTTTTTTTCTCAAAGACTGTGCAGAGCATTTGGGAAGTTGTGTCTTTTTTTTTCTTCTTACTAGATCGGATCAAAATGGATATGGTCTAGACTACACTCAGAAGTCTCAGTTACACTTTTACAAGAATTTTTAACCTGGCCAACACCTTGCAATATAATACTCTCAAAGTCAGTATTGCTATATGTAATATGTGAAGAGATTCAAATGCTTTAAACTCATTTGTCAAGGAGAGAATGTGCACACCTGCCAATCTGTACGCATTTTGCGTAGCAGGTACACATTTTGACATCAAAGTACGCTGGTACAATTTGTCACTCTAAACTATGCAAAAAGCTGGTGACACCTGTGAGGTCAATTGTGAATGCAGCAGCATTTAACAGCAAAAGAACAAGAAGAATTCGACCAATCACAGTGCCGGATTCTGTCCCCTTTCCTTCACCCAAATATCAAGCAGGGATCATGATTGACAAATGCGTAAGAGACTGCAAATCTACAATAACACAACATCAAATTTATCCCTCTCATCCCCCTCCTCATTCCAACTGGTTGGCTCCTCAAGTGAGGACTTTTTTTTCAAACTCCTTTGCAAAGGTAAACAGGACTGGGGTGAATATGGAAAGTTGAAATTGTGAATTGAGTTAACTTAAGTTAACGCAGACCTGCTAACCTTGGGAAAATATTTACTGTAAATAACATTAGCCGAACGTTAGTTATGTAATTTGCAAACTCGCTTGCTTGTTCACCAGTTGGCAAAGTAACATTAAGTTATATTGTGCGTGTGTTCATAATTAACTGCAAATAATAAACTGTATTCATAATTATTATTGCTGCATGTGCTGCAGAAATAACTTACAGTACTAAAAACACATTCGCTCTCTCCAGCACCACACGCTAGCAGTCAAACACCTACGCTATGTTAGCTCAGCGTTGCTGAAAATTCACTCACCAAGACTTTGCAAAGTGATTAACCAACACAGGTCCCTCGATTGGCTTGGTTGCTAGTCTTGGTTGTTGTCCTCTCATAACAACTAAACTTACATATTTTTGTTATCAGAGTTTCTACCTCATTCCACACCCTCCTCTACATCTGCTCTCATTAACCATACTATGTAGTATCAGCCTTACTGCTGGTGATGGGGCTGGGTTTTACACCACCTCTGGTTGGTCCCGTTGGCCTGCCAGAACGCAGGCATGAGGAGTTAAAGGGGATGAATTAAAGCAAAATTAATTTCATGAGGCAGAGGCTTATGGATTTTGCCGTGTTAAATAACAGTACAGAATAGTCAGTATGGTTTAGGTGACTTGCTGGTGAAAAGACATCTAACTATCTATTAAAACTGGACTTGAATTGTTTTAGATGATAATCTTTATTCTCTTAGTCTCACAGTCATATTTCTTGGCTGAGGTGGTTAAAAAGTAAAATCTTTCATAAATCACAGCATTACTGCTTGAGTTTAAAAGCAAGTCACAACAACAGTTATGGCAGCTTGTTTACTTCCAGCTTCAACAAGTTTTTTTAATAAAACAGAAAATACTACTGAAATAAGTGTATTGAACTCCCTTTATGACTGGGTCACATATGTTCTGTATTCATTTGTTGGTTATAAAGAGTTATTTTCCTGTGTGATTTAGAGGGTCAGACTTCTTTTCTGAATCTATTTATGACACTTTGGAGTAATGTCATTCAAATGGCCCTGCCTGGGTGACTATGTTTGAGATTCTAGCTGTGTTGTGTCCTGTAGTGTCCAATTCAGTCAGTGCTCAGACTCAGAGATGTGTCAGTGGCTCCGATGCGGCTTGTCAGGCATGCTCTAGCTTCCGGCCAGCCTGGTCCAGCCAGCCCCGACCCTCCTCACACTCCTGGGACTGTCCACAGACAGCCATCACAACCTTGGTCTCTCTCTGTCTCTCATCCTCTCATCACCCGTCTTCTTGTCCCTCAAGTCTCGCCATTGGAGTGTGAACATCAGGATTAGGTAAATGACAGGAGGAATCCACAAAGTTGACTAGGCAAATGTCCTTTGGGTCTGTCTCCTATCCTGATGTGTGCCCTTTTTTTCCCTCATGAAAAGTTGAACACAGAAGTAGTTTGTTATTGTTCAATCTTTCCATTAGCTCAATCAATTTCATCACCAATTGCACCAACAGACTTTAAAAGGTCTTTGTTACAGCACAAGGCCAATCAGGAAGCTTCTTCATGTAGAGAACAGGAAATAGAAGCACGCTAGATTGACTCACATCACTTAATATCATTACCACCGGAGGGGAAGCTGTCAAAATGAAGATGAGCTTCACCACATTACACCTTCATCGCTCAGGGTGCTCCCATGAGTAAGGTATGCACTCAAATCAAAGCAGCCACTCTCCGCACATTCACAGCATTCCATTTTCACACGGGAGCTTTCACTTGATTCTATTCAGTTCACTAATTTCAGGAAATAACTGAAACCAGAATGCAGAAATTGAAAGGCCCTTCTGTTAATGTAAGACTCGGTATCCTCCAGCAGTCACCCCTGTTTCAAACTAATTCTTAAGTAAATCCTCAGTAAGTCATCTACACTGTGCTATGTCTGCTTATTAGTCATTAGTTTAGTTTCATCTACAGAGTAAAATCGTTGAACGCTTGGTATACCTTTCACCCTTTTTAAGCTGCATCATAGAATTTGACTGCTGGTGTGGTACTTTGTTCCTTTGGTCGAACAACAATTTCAGTCATTGTAGCAATAGTGAATTGCCGTAGCAAAACCAGTGAACAGATTGGAGTTTATTCATTAGCACTCAGTATGTGTTATGGCAGGCTACTGCAAATTGAGAACCTGTCAGGTATGAAAAGGGCATATGAATGTTTTCTTGCACCAACCTGCATTTATTCCTTTAGCAAAAAGAAAAGAGTGAACAATGTTATTTGTTGGGCCATTTGTCCCTTTATCACAAATGGCAACTATAGCTAGTGTAACAACAGCAAATTGCCTTTACTTCATAGTGAAAAGCTGTAAACAATGCTGTGAGGTTTGGAGTTATAGTATCAGGCTCAGCGGGAGATAGAAGCTTGTTCTTATTCACACTCATTATGCCTGTTCTTAATTTAACTCAGCTTATTCTATATGTTTATACATACTCTTCTAATAACACATAAGGGTAAAAATGGTATTTGTTGAACATCTGTCTCTTTATCACAAGATGGCATCACTGTTGACTTGTAATGTAATTAAGATTTAAAGAATACTCTGGCAATTACCTGTCTAATGGGGCGTTTATCAGCCCTCATTCTCCAAGCTGTCTGTCTTGCTGGCTGGCTCACTGAGAGGCAGGCAGATGCATATGTAATTGCTGCCAATAGACAAGACAGGGAGGCAGCTTGGACAGCAACACAGTCGTCATTCTGCAAAAGTCTTCAGGCATGTTGACTCCAGGCCTTTGACTCTCTCTGCCTCCTGTCCTCCTGAAGTCGATCAAAGTTATTGGAGGAGAAAAAGCAGATATTTCCCAGGTAGGAAAGGTTGTCGATCACCTCACCCACCGGCAAGCCGGAGACCCGGTTCCTGTTTCTGTCACTCGAGCATGATTGGTGAAAGGAGGGCACCACGAGCAGTGGGAGCGTAACCACATGGAACAATCCATATTCAGTGATGCAGTGATGTGGGGGGGGGGTTACCTTTTCCATCATCTGTGACACCTGAAAGATACCCTGCAGTGTTGCCCTGACAACAGTTATGAACCTGCTTGCCCCCCTGGGCACGAGGTCAGGGTTGAGTGACATCTTGTCTTTCTGCCTCTTTGCTCCAGTGGGTGGTGCAGACTGATTGTGGCACTGCAGGATGTATGTGTATGTATGTTTGTGAGTGTGTGTGTGTGTGTGTATGTGTGTGTGTGTGTGTGTGTGTGTGTGTGTGTGTGTGTGTGTGTGTGTGTTTGTGTGTGTGTGTGTGTGTGCACCAGGGATGGGGAGGCAACTCATCACCTCTGGAGTTTTATGTCGGTGCAGAGGTTGATGGGGGTATTAAAGACGGTTAGGGGGAGGTGGTTAAATAAATGGGAAAGGGCAGAGGAGGTGAGGGAGTGATTATATCGGCCTGCGCAGGTTGAATTGGTTTTCTTTCAGCATAATAGAACCAGATCCACCACTGTTTGATATTCTACTGCTAGAGAATGCTGCTCATTTAAAATGGTGTGAATGTGTGGTTGGACATTGATAGTAGTGGTAGTATCATCCATTCAAAAGTCCCAAAATCCACCTTAAACTTTTACAAGGTTAAAAATGCAATTGGCAATGCAGTGTGCATTATATATTGATTATTTAACTTTGTAAGCGTATCCAGAACTGTTTTACTGCAGTAATATTTCATGGAGACTTGTATATTTTCACATGCAGTAAACTGGCCCAAAAAAAACCCCACTATTTGTACAGATACTGTTTGTACTTGATAATGGATACTATTAACCTGGGTGATACACGATTAAACACATACCAAAACATTCTGGACACAACAAGTTCTCTGGCAATGGTAAAATAATTAGATTACAAGAATAATTTAAAGTACAATGCAGAATGAAAGTTTATTGCATCAAGCCAGCACTATGGAGTTTGCTCTACATATGTAGTTGGGCTATTTTACCATCATATTACCCTTATTTGCAATGTAGTCAGGTCTCTATGCTACATTCATTTATGTTTCAGTGTGCATTTTTTTTTTGTAAATAGTTTTTCACTACCTCATACCAAAACCAGCATGAACTGCCTCTGTTTATCTGGTAAGTAAACATACACTGGGCGATAGTGATGTTACCCTTGATACAAAGGCTCCAAAAAGTGTGTCAAGTGTGTCCGGTATTTTCTACTAATGCCTCGTACCAAAGCTTGTATCATTTTCAGAGAATCGCATGACCAATGGCAAAGGAGGCCTCGGTTTCAGCAAACACACATGATATTTTGGTTTTGAGATTTGATTTGTTGATAAAAGGACCTCAAAGCCCAAACCTTTCGTGGGTGTACATCCCATGGGGTGTAATTGGTTGGTTTGCGAAAAGTGCTGAGAGTTTGACAGTTTGCTAAAATTAAATATTGAGTAGTTGGTGGAGGTGGAGGTTTTTGAATCATGTTCTGTCTAAATAAAAATCAATAGGCTAAAAGCTTTCGCTTTGTTACACAAGCACTCTCACTCCCCAGTCGCATAGGCACTTTCCCAAATTAACTCCTCTTTATTTCAATCTCCTGTTTTCCCCCAAACCTACAACATAGTCACTCAAAATACACATAACTTTATATCTATCTATCTATCTATCTAGCGAGCTAGCTAGCTATCTAGCTATCTAGCAAAGTGCAGCAACATGTCAGTGGTAGCAGTGGCACATTATCATTTATAATTTGGCTGCTCCTACTTATTTTTACCAGTAGGTGTTACTAGTAAACACTGTGTTAAATGAAGCTTCAAGTAATGAGTCTTTTGGTCACACAATTGGCTGCGAGGCTTCATTGCTTTAGGAAAGCCTTGTTTCACTATCACTACAGGTGAAGATAAAAAAAACAACAACAACAAAAAAAACAAAACAAAGGAAGCTTGTCAATAAACCAAAAGAAAACCTAAACCTAAGCTAGGCCCATGGCTAAGGGCGGCTAACACATGCTGCTTGCAGATCTTTCTACCTTCCATGAGCCTTTGCCACAGTTATCTTGGCCACGGTTTACATCCCCCCAAAGGCAGGAGCTAAGGATGCCTGCCAACAGTTAGCAATACAGATCATAGAAATTGAGAACTCAAATCTGGATTCAGTGGTTTTAATATTAGGTGATTTTAATCATGTCAACTTGAAGAAATCACTGCCCAAATACAAACAACAAATTCATGTTGCCACCAGGGGTGATAAAATGTTGGACCATTATTACTGTGTCATCTCTAACGCGTGTCACACGTTCATCCCCAAGTACCGTCAAAAATTGAAATCTATCAAACCTAAAGAACTGTGAAACAATGGTCAAGTCTAGCATGAGAAAGCTTAAAAGACTCTTTTTGTACTACAGACTGGTCTGTTTTTAAGGATGGCTGCCTTGATTTAGATGAATACTCTGATATCGTGACCTTATATATCAATTTTGTTGAAAGTATATGTGTCCCCTCCAAGACTGTGACAGTCTACAGTAACAACAAACCATGATTTAACAGGGAAATCAAAATGGTTTACTTGGAGAGAAAGAAAGCATAGACATAGACCAACACAAAACCACAAAGTATAAGTTTGAAAGGGCAGTAAAGAAGGCAATTATAGAGCCAAGCTATAAACCAAATTTAGTGTCCATGACAGTAAGGGAGTCTGGCATAGCCTAAAGCAGATTACGAACTATAAAGCTAATCACGTTATCCTTGATGATGACCCCTTGCTCCCCAACAAACTAAATTCTGTAGATTTGATGGTTCTTCTGGCTTCCTCAGTTACGCAGCGCCCCTGGATCCACCATTCTTGGTAGAGGAACATAAGATTAGGAATCTGCTAAAGCAACAGAACTGTAGGAAAGCAGCAGGTCTCAACCTTGTTTTTGCAGCTACTATCAAGTGGTGCACTAATGAACGGAAATGTTTTTTATTTAGGGCCTGAGCACAAAAGTGCCAGGGACCACGTCAGCCATTTTGGATTTTGTGCGTTAATTTTCCTTTTATAACCATGTCTGAGGCATTTAGGATGCAGAAAAACTCACAAAACTTTGCACCCATGTTCAAACTAGTAAAAATTTCGATTCGATATCGCAATTGGGCTTGGGTGTGGCACATTGGCACATTAGCATCCCCTAATTACCTTTAGAATTTTTGAGGTGCTAGGGGTGCTCGAAAAGTCTTGAAAAATGGCTCGAGGGTGCGCCCTAGAAAATTTCAAAGCCCCCACCTTTAAATTTGATGTAGAAGTACAAAATTTAGCAGGCAGACATAACATCTCCAGACTTAAAAAAAGCCTCTTGGAGCCATACCCTAAGTTCAACAGGAAGTCAGTCATTTTGAACCTACTTTGCATTTTTTTTGCAAAGTGAAGCCATTTAGCGTTGTACTTTAACAAACTCCTCTTGGAGATTTTACCCAAGCAAATTCAAATTTGGTAGGTGATATCTAAAGACCTTTGCGATGCGAAATTGTGAATCTTTTTAGTTTTCAAGGAACACCCTTGGTGTGGCGTGCCAGTCAATTTTGCCCAAAACGTGTTTGGGGCATTAAACAGGAAGTTGTTTTAACTCCACTTTACATTGCCCAATCTGCCCCAGATTTCTCATGTTTGATAAGAGTCCAGGCCTGAACACATAAACATGTCAATATTGCATGGTGCAAGGGCCCGTTCACTACTGCTTTCAACTTTAATTTCAACTGGTCTCTCAATGTATGTAAAGTACCAGCATGTTTTAAATCTGCTATGATTGTTTTTGTACCTAAAAAGACTACTATCGGCTGTCTAAATGATTATAGACCTGTGGCATTGACTTCTGTTATTATGAAGGTGTTCGAGAAACACGTAACCAACTATCTATCCAGTGTGATGCTTGACCTGTTTCAATTTGCTTACCAATAGATCACAAGTAGTTCAAGTCAGCAACAAGTTATGAAAGTCAATGCTCATTAGCATTGGTGCTCCTCAGGGTTGTGTTCTGTCGCTTGTCCTGTATTCATTGTATATCAACGATTGTATTTCTCACTCTGACTCAGTTAAAATCTTCAAATTTGCGGATGACACCACTGTGATGGGTCTGTTCTCTTGTAATGATGAAACATCTTACAGGGCAGAAGTCTTCTCACTGGTTGAGTGGTGTGCTCATTACAACTTAACCCTAAACATCTCCAAAGCCAAGGAAATTGTTGTGGACTTCCGCAAACACAAAGATGAGCTTCAGCCCTTAGTTATCAATGAGGCTGTTGAGATAGTAGAAAGCTTCAAATACATGGGGACTACCATTTCTTCCTCCCTTAAATGGAATGTCATATTGTGCAGAAAGCCCACCAACAATTGTTCTTTCTGCAACAACTCAGGAAGTTTAAGGTATCAAAGGCAGGGATGTGTGATTTTTACAGAGCTGTGATAGAGAATGTTCTCACATCCTCTATCACAGTGTGGTATGGAAACTGCTCAGCTGATGACAGGAAGGAGCTTAATAAAGTAGAGAAAGCAGCATCAAAAATAATTTGTCAAGATTTGCCAAGCATTTGTGATATTAATAATACCAGCATGCTAAGGATGGATCTGAAAATAATCAGAGACCCCTCTCATCTGGCCAATACACTTTTTGTCCTCCTCCCTTCTGGAAAAAGGTTATGTAGTATTAAGAGCAGAACTACTCGTTTCTGTAACAGCACACATCCTGAAGCAGTGAGGGCCCTTAACTCCTCATCATCAAGTTCAGTCCATGAACTCAATTTAATTGTGTCCCCTAGCCGGTTTCTTAATGCACCAGACACTTGAATACCCAATGAATGAACAATGAATTATCCCCCTGTGTACTTCAACTCACCTGGTACAGTCTGGGTTCCCCCTACTATAAAGTCCTTTGGGCCTCCCACTTCCTGTTTGCAAATAAGGAAATGTTGGTAGCCATCTTTTTCGATGTAGAAAAAGCATACAATATGTTGTGGGAGAAAGGACTGCTTATCAAATTAAGTAAGTTATGGGTGGGTGGCAAGTTATATAACTGGGTGCTGGACTTCCTATTTGGCAGGACAATAGAGGTAAGAAGTTGAGAGTGGAACCCTGCAGGGCAGTTTTTGCAGTCCAGTGCTATTTAACATCATGATTAATGATATTTTTGAGCAAGTCGAGAAAGGTGTAGGGAAATCGCTGTATGTGGATGATGGGGCCTTATGGATAAGGGGGCGGATTCTAAGATATATACAGGAGAAACTGCAGGCTACAATTGAGATGGTGAAGCAGTGGGCGAATATGTGGAGTTTTATATGTTATCTGTAGCAAAGACATAAGTGATATTTTTTTCATAAAGCACTATGCTTGAAACTGTATGGCCAACCACTTGAGCAAGTCAGTGTGATTAGGTTTCTTGGAGTATTGTTTGATGAAAAGCTGATCTGGAGGCAGCATATTGATAAAGTCAAGGAGAAATCTAAAAAGTTCGACAATCTTTTACAATAAGTAAAATGCCTGTCAGGAGCAACCAGAGCATCATTGTTGGATGTATACCAGGCCTTTATGAGAGCTACATTTGACTGTGAGTGTGTAGCTTATATGTCAGCAGAGAGTCGCCTTAATAAACTGGATGTGGAGCAGGGGCAAGGACTAAGAGTATGCAGTAGAACATTTAAATCGTCCCCAGTTGCTGCCATAAAAGTTGAAATGGGGGGATTGCCATTAAGGATAAGAAGAATGAAACTTACGCTGGCATACTGAGTTGATCTGCAGGGTCATAATAGCTCACACCCTGCTAAGGCCATCCTACAGGACTTTTGGGAGTGCAATAAAACCAATTTTAGAAGCTGTGGATGGATAGGAAATATAAAAGCAGAAAGTGTAGATGTATGTAACATATAATACAGTCCAACAGTCCCGTCTTCAGTTATACATCCCTGGTTATTTGTGATGCCACCAGTAGATTTAAATATACAGCAACAACTGAGGAAGAAATCTGAACAGGGATCTGCTGGGAGGATAGCACAAAATTACATTGAGCAGCACTTTGCAGATAAATTGGTGTTATTTACAGATGGTTCAAAAGACACAGAGATCCCACAATATGAGGTAGCTATTACATAAGAGCCACAGATCACTTATCAGTATATGCAGTTGAGCTCTTAGCTATCTTGATAGCTTTTCAATGGTTAGAAGAAAATAACAAAAATAATGCACTAATTGCATCTGATAGTTGGGCAGCACTCACAAGCTTTAAATCTGTGAAATCTTGCAGACAAAATCTTCTTTTTGAAATTCGTCATTTAATATACAGACTGCACAATAAGGGTCTGACACTTTGCTTCTTTTGGGTTCCTGCCCATGTAGGAGTAGAAAGAAATGAGGATGCTGATATACTGGCCAAGCAATCACTCAGATCACAAACAGTAAACATGAAAATTCCGCTGAGTAAAGCTGAGGGTAAAACAATCATAAAGAAACAAATGCAAAAAGTATGGCAAGAATACTGAGACATAAACAATACAAGAAGACATCTTTATAATACTCAGAAACATGCTGGGTTGGGAAAAAGGCTGGGCAGGAACTGAAAGAAAGAGGCAGTCATTACCTGTATGAGGAAAGGACATACTGGACTTAATAAGACACTTCATAAAATAGGTAAACACTTAACTGGTAGATGCACACACTGTGGTCATCCTGAATCTGACCAGCATGTGCTGCATGTGTGTCGGGGCTATGAGGAGGAAAGGAAGGAACTGACATCACCATTAAAGACAGCTAAGTTTCACAGTAGGGAACTACTTGTAGATGTGGCATGGGTGATATACAGTCACCTAATTAAGTTCCTGAAGAAAACGAGGTTAATTTAGATTATTTATTTATTTATTGTCTTCCAATTTACTGTTCCACACTGCAGTCCAGTGGGTGGCGATAATGCACCCGTAAGCTGGTTGCCAACCACCAGTCAAAATAAAAAAAGAAGAAGACTACTTCCTGATTGGCAGTTTGGATAGTTGGCCAGCAGCTAATATGTAGTGGAGCACATGGAACACAGCCACAATAGCAGCTCTGTGAGGCTGTAATGCTTATTGTAAAGAAAACCAAATTGTTACATAGAAGAACCAAAGTAATGGTCAAATAGAAATTTTGCCCTAGTGTGAGAGCTAGATAAAAAATCAGGGGTCACCAACGTCCACCAAGACTATGAATGTCTGCACCAAATGGCTTTGTAATCCATAGATGTGAACCCACTGGTGGCGCGAAATGAAAACTCAGGGCATCACTAACATGATTAGGATTCATCCTCTGGGGATCATACATATCTGCAAAATTAGTGCCATTGTTCAGATGTAAAGATATTTCACTGCATAAGTGAAAACTTTGCCCTGCTGGTGGTGTTAGAAGAAAAATCAAGGAGTCACCACAGCCAATAAGATTCATCTTCTGGGGACCATGAATGTCTGTACAAAATGTTATGGCAACCCATCCGACAGTTGTTGAGAAATTTCAGTCTGGGCCAAAATGGAGGACTGACTGTACAACAATTTTTTGATTTTGTTTTATTCCTAGTGTGGCAATGTAAGTCAACCCTTGATACACATTTACAGTAACAAAGGCTTTATATTTTCGAGCGCACCCCAAATGGTCGGCTGCAATGCTAAATACACATGCAAGGAGCAGTTAATATAGACTTTTATAGACTTTATATTGTGATTTGTTATAACCCAAACACTCAATGAGATTTAGTAGCTACATTATAACAAATCCTTAGACAACAGTGGGTTTGAAAGCCCAACAAAGGCAAGTAGAGCCATGTGAGTGCTACTGCCATAAGAGTTGCATTCAGGAGGAAAGTTATGTGCCTCTCTTCCAATACCTTCCTAGAAAAAAATTTTTAAAAAATGCATGGGCGGCCTGCTTTTGTTGTGGGCCCAGTGAGAGGTTAAAACAAATACTAACTAAATTCTAGGTAGAAAAACATACTTGAACTGAATAATTGTTGCTTCTTTAGACTGAAGTAACACTGAGGAATGACTCATACTCACAATAAATTAAGTGGAGCTTTTCTTTAATAATAAATATTGCTTAATATAGCCATATTCATTTCCAGTGATGTAAACTCTTGTGCCTGTGTCTTTAAGCCTGTATTTTACAGCTATGTGTTTGTGTGCATCTGTGTACGCTGAAGTGCAGAAAATGCAGCTTTGTCCATATGGTTGGATCAATGGGTGACGGTTGATTAATTTAAGTGGGCTTTGTGGTGCATCAAGTTAGTGGTTGTCAGATTATAGCCCTTAATTGATTGATTCATTTTTATTAGTCATGTAATGAAATTACCTATTGACAAGCAAGGCAGACTGGTACTGATCAATAAACACTGGTAGTGGATAGGATTTCAACCACCATCTGTATTTTTAGACAGCTTTGTTTTTTGTTTTTTTATACACTTATCTTAAACCTCAGGCATGACTTTTAGTGTATATATACACAATATATATTAGCTTTTTAATGTGTACTGTATATAGTATTGTAGTTTCAGTGATTGGTAGCACAGTAATACTATGTCAAAGGTTTGCTGTAAATGTGACATTGTGTACAGATTATTACATATAATTGGAAATATCAATATGTCAATCCACTTATCAATCTACATATCAGTTATTTGAAAACTTGGATACAGTTGTCTATGCATAGGAAATAACCATAGCAAATCTGATATTAATGATAGAAATACCATGTCATTAAAATATGATAAAAAAAAATAGCATTTGCAATTGTCTTTCAAATTTCAAAAAGTAGAGGGTTATGCTTTGTAATTTCATATGAATTGTAAGCACTCATGGTTCACACATTTGACAGGGATTCTATTGTCATACTTTCAGTTTTTTGGTTCAATTTTAGATGATTACAAGGCATTTCATTTTACTCAACATTTAACAATAACTTACAACACATTAATCATTTCATCACACCGAGAGCACTTACAAAACCTGGCAATTCAGATGGGTCTGTCTTTTCAGTACAAGGTGCCTAATGGAGCTCATATTGACACAAGGTATCATAACAGACCATTATCTCACAAACTTCAATAGAAATCAAGCCACTAAGGGTTTATACCACAGTGTTTTACAACATTTTACGATGTTTCATGACTGTAGGTACAATGACGCAATAAGGTTTAAGTGTCATTATTAAGTCATAATACAGTAAGGTTGAAAATATCTCCAAATTATGGAGCAACAATCTGATGAATTTTATAATCAATATAATTATAAGAGATGAATTAAAAGAGATTAAGTAGTTAAACACGTTGAAGTTTGTTTTTATTCTCCTGTAAAAGACAATAAATAACATAGGCCTAAGGGTTGACATCTGTTTGAGTAGATTAATCATCATATTTTATCACCTCACCATAAAAAGTCTGAGGATGCATTTTTTTGACCATCTACCCCCCACGCTGATTTCCTAATTGAGAACAGCATGTAGCTACTAGCTTAACAGCACTTGTGTTTGCTGTATTCTAAGCAGCATCTAAGTTAATACAACCACAGCCTCCCCTGTCATTCTCCAGTTCCCTTCAGTACTTGGCTCCCTCTTTTTGCTGCAGGCGTCTGCTAATAGGGACCTTGCCCGAGGCGGTTCACCTCACACCTGATGTGTATTGCTGTATCAACACAGGCCATGATATGCACAACAAAATTGAACTTTTTCATCAGCCCTGCTGCATTCTTACTGGAATAACGGGCTGTCTGTAGAATATTGGATATAAACTGTGTCTTGTCATATTGGAAACAAACATGTTATTAATGCAGCTAGATGAGATGATTGAGTGTGTTCTCCTCTGTAGGCCATGCAGAGGACATTATCAGCTGCAGCATGCTGGGTCTATGTCTCTTCCAGCAGTCTGACCTAGTTACCAAATCACTCACACACACACAGGGCTCTCCGGCGGGTTTTGCAGGGAATAAGTAAAGTGTCAGCAGTGTCTCGTGGTTCAGTGTAAGGCAGGATAGCAACAGTTCAAGGAGACTAAAGGAAAGGGGGAAACATTGGCTCTGAGGATCCTATTCAATGTGTTTTTCTCTGTATGTGTATTTGTGTGCGTGCGTGCGTGTGTATGTGTGTATGTGTGATACACATGCCGTCTGACTCCCCTCTTCTGTCAGTGGCAGGGCTGCACTCCAGCACACATAGCTCACTGTTTCTCCCAGTTCAGCCTCCACTCAATCAGCTGGTGTTTACGCACTCTCTTTCCCCCTCATCCCCTACTACTCAACCCCACTTCTCTCTCTTTCTCCCCTTACACAGTGTCTGTCTCTCCATCCTGGTCTCTACGTTTCTCTCTAGCTTTCATAAGACTTTTTTTTTCTTCCCTGTTTTTCTAATTTATATGCACTTTTTATATTGCGTTTTGTATGGCCAATTCTGCCTTTGCCCAGTCTATTTATCTCTGAATCCATGAACTGAAATTAAATGCAAATCATGAAGAAGTTCTGATAAAAAAAAAAAGCAGTTGAGACAATTTATTGGATATGTTGTTTGTGTTTACCGTTGCTCTTTACCTGGGCCTACTGGTCAAGTCTCATAAAAATGGGTAATTGTGTTATGAAGCAGCCACAGGCTATATTTTTTCCTCTTAAATTTTGGCCCGCAGAAGATAAATGCACCACGTCCAACAGTGAAGGAAAAGAGGAGTGTATATTTATCACATAGTACTTTGAATATGTTTGTGTTATGCACCATAGGTAACTAAAATAGTAAGATGTTTTTTGTACTGTGTGTGGGCGGTGGAAGTGCACACATTTCTCGAAGATGGTTTAAAGGATATATTGTTAGAGCAATCTGCCCACATGCTGTCAGACATGAGTCTGTAGTGTGTAATGGGAATAAATGGCCTGTTTATGGGTTCGTCTGTATGCATACAGAGGGTCCATACCCTAGAGGCTAAGGTCTGCCTGAAACTTACATTGACGGTGAATGTCTGCAAGAAGGGGATGGAGGCGGACGGCAGACTTGTAGCCCAAGGCATGAAAACCTGCACCCAGCTGCATTTAATTTTCAATGTTTCTCATTCATCTCACTGACTCCTTAAAACCTGCATAACTTTGCGCTGAGTGTTGTTTTATTCATCCAGACTGTATTGTCTAGCTCTGGAGGCAGAGGGTTATTGTTAAGTGTTAAGTACAGGGCCTCATGCCATGGATGAGGCGGGCTCCAAAGGTGTTCGACTGAAGTGAATGGCTGAGGCAGAGGCCTGCAGCAGGGGCACTAAGCCATCATCTTTGGCCAGGGCTTATGTCAGGGCTGTGGCAGTGATTGTCATGCCGCACAGCCCGGGGATATAGTGTAACTGTGGCTCTCGCGCCTGTCTGCTCCCCTGTCCTCCATGTTGTGAGACACACTGCTGCCCTGGAGCTTGGAGCCATGGCACGGAGTCTGGCTGGCCTACCTGTGTCTGCCCTTATCCCATCAGCCAGCTGTGGCAGCTCTGTGTGTAAGGAGACAAAAGTGTGTGTGTGTGCGTCTTTGTGTCTTGAGCGAGCTGAAAATCCGTGACTATGGCAAAGCATTTAGCTGAATCAAGGCTTGTACTTTTCTTTTTTTTTTTGGTCAATCCAACTGGAGTTCATTTATTTTGAGATTTGTTGAGGGTTCAGCCTATTATTGCACTGAGTGTAGTCTTCAACAAAACCATAATATTACAAATGACAGAGTCTGGAGAATCCATGACGATAGTTCAATCTGCCATTCTGCTATTCAAAAGCACTTTCTTCAAGTGTCAGACGGGCAGGTCATTCCATTTCACAAAAGACATGTTATCCATCAGCCAATTGATTTGTAAGAGACTTGGAAGAGAAAGCACTCTCCTTCTCACTTCAGCTGCATGATACTGACTGCTTGGTTATGCCAATATTTTCAGCCATGATGTCTTGTCAATATCTTAATTTCCAAAGAGAGGGAATTAAAATCTTATTGCCCTATTTTCTTTGTTGTCGATTGCCACTCATTGCTGTAATTTTGCTCAAACATTCATTTATCCGGTTACAGTTTGCTGAGTACATACAGTAATACTTTTTTTCAGCACAGTCATGCTTTGTATTCACACAATCATAAGTGTTCACACCTGGGTGTCGCCTTGTAAGACATTCGGTCCTACTAAAGACATAAATAATTTTAAAAATTGTTAATTTGGGTATACATTCAGTGTTTTCCTTTGGTTTTTTTATATATATATATAAAAGGCTGAATAATATCCTAAATCAGCTGAGTAATTTTTTAGCAAGCGTTACTCAAACAGTAGTGAATCGTGTATTTGTTGGGGACTATATCCAGAAATAATTACAGTACAGTAAATTTCAGTGCCCAAGCATGTTCACTGTACGGAAACAACATGTCCAATGCAACAGTGTGGCTCATTGATGTGCTTTATCGTGCTACACAGACAGTACTTGTTAGCAGAATCAATTAATTGTTGGTTTTGCTCTTTTATGTTATTTGCTGACGATAAGAAAAATAACCAGACTTATCCTTGAAGTGTGTTGCTTTGAGGCACATTACTAAGGTTAACTTTTTTTATTAAGGGTAATATTTCTGTCGGAGCAACTCTCTGTTTTCTTTACAATCTGACAGAGAGGAAATGCTATGACAATAATAAAAGCAAGATTTCTTTAAAAAAGTTAAATTAGATTTGTTAGCACTGACTTCATTATCCTGAAGGCAAAATTAAAACCTGTCTCCTGACACATTCATTGATATGTAGTGGTAACCGCCAAAGGTGTAAATTCAATCACACTGCAATATGCTTTATGAGCTTCTACATGATTAGGTACCACCTCCCCCCCTTACCGGTGTAGAGAGCAGAGGGAGGCCTCCTTAATATGGGGGTTTAGGCTTTAATTTAACTAAAGTGGTCAGATTTATGCATTTTGAATAATGAACATCAGTTTGGATTACCACTGCTCGGAATTCGACATGCACACACATGAAACAGCACATTCACTCACAAATGCAAATGACATTCAGGCGAGTGCGCGCATATAGGCACACATATGCAAATAAGCATGATAGCAGACATTAATGTAGAGCGATTTCTAATTTAAAAAGTGTTTTATCATTCTTTGATAAAACACACTCTTACAAAAGCATAAAGAATTTGTGTAACTTCCTATACACTAACTGGTACTGGGGGAAAATTAGAAAGTTGAGTGGACGTTGTTTGATATTACATGATCAAAAGGGATAGAATATTAACTGATACAATAGAGTATTAAAATTTGCTTTAAATATAATAGTTAGTTTAATTGCTTAACAGTGCAATTACATAAAGGATTCCCTCCTCTTTTTACAAGAGTGGTTTCCTTCACTTAGACAGTTCTCATCAATATATTACTAATGTGACTGTTTTGTGTTAACTGTTTCCAAAATATGTTAATACAGTATATAACAGCACTGTGGAGACATTGTTCCAAATATAATATATCCTCCATTTTAGAAAATGACATCTACAATACAAACACAAATCATTTGTTGATGAGATGACTGTACCCTCTTCATTTTAGAGATGTAAAAATACAAACTGTCATGGTTTCAGCTCCATAATTAATGTATATTCTATGTAGGCTGGTATGTTTTTTTGCATCCCATTACTAAGACAGACACACAGCTTTTACCAGCAACACACTTCATATTATTTCCTAGTTGCAAAATCTGGTCAAAAGATTCCCTCAGGCTTTATCAAAAATTTGTCCTTTCCAGATCAAATGGTCCCATACTGCTGTACTGTGCCACATACACTGCACTCCTTTTATTTCCTGTATCCTGAATACATTCATGACCCCAGCCACTCACCCAGACTCCCCCACTTATCTTCCATATTACCCGGAGTCACCCCTCAGTCCCTCCACCTAAGGCCATGTAGCCCCCTCCTTTGTCCCAGATCCCTCTCAGCAGGATGCAGCATTCTCCCTAACAACCATGGGCTCCATTTGGGCTTGCTCCAGTTACCACCAAAAATCTCTGATGCAAACACTCCTTGGACACAGACAGACATTAATATACTTGAATGCATTTTTGTTTGTTTGTTTTTGTTTTTATTCTCTGTCATTCCCTCTCCCACTTCAGGCACGCGAACATTCATGCAGGTATATTCACATGCAAACAAATACACAACTTATCCTGCTCGACTCGCATGCCACATGACCAGTAAGTAGCACGGTGCCTATATTGTCCTGTTGGTATTTTCAGTAAACTAAAAGGCCTGCTAATGCTTTCTGCTCTGTCTGCCATTTATTTAATGCTCCAAGGCACAGGAATGCTGAGTAAATAAATGCCCCAGTACACACACAGACACACATACACGTGTACTACAGACATGCATGTCTTTCCTTCTACTGTGTGTCTTCCTCAGTCTTCTCTTTTATACACAGACATACTGACCTAAACACTGAGAAAATAGTCATTCAAGCCACTTGCACGCACTCAACACACACACAAAGACACATGCATTTTGTTGCGGTAAAGGGGCATGGTGGTGTGACCTCAAAGGAATAATGGGTAGGTCTTTTTATTTGTGCATGACCACACACACACAAACACATGGAAGAGTAGCTCTTGGGCACAATAGTTCACCCAAACACACAGCTACATGTAAAAAAAAAGAACTTCAAAGATTTCCTATATCTATGTCCCCTTTTTTCTCAGTCTCTCCATTTGTCATCTGTTGAATCTCTCTCTTCTTCTCAAGTCTATCAATCTGCTATCTAAGGTGAAAGTGTCAAAAATGAAAGTCACACATAGTGCAATAGTAGTCAAAGCTGACACACAGCATGCAGTGGTCTAAATCAAAGCCATAAATGCGCTTTTGTGTGAGGGATAACACAAAAGGATAAGTGCCTTCATGTGAGCACACACACAGAAACACACACGTACACCCACACAACAGGCTGCTGCAGCTATCCAAGGTTGTGATGTCTGCTATCCAGAGCAGAGGCCCGCTTGGTGGTGCTGTCCAAGGTCCTGACCAGCTGATGTAGCACAGGAGCTGTCCACAGTTCTGAAACCTGCTTTGGTTTCTACATGCTGTGTAGTGGTGAGCAGCAGGCTTGTTTCAGTCTAAAAATAATACTAGTAATGAACTGAAAATACATGTAGAGTCATGAATGGAAAGTGTGTGTAGCATTTTAATTGCCAACATTTAAAAAAAACAATTATAAAGCAAAGTTTAGCTGCTATGTCATAAATGTTGACATAAATATAGTTTTTTTTTGCAAGAAGCAAAGTTATAGTATATTTGAAGGGCAAAGAGATGCTATACAGCTGGGTCAGGGACAGAATTTCCATGGTGCAGCCTGAGTCATGATGCTGGTGGCAGACCCACCGTTTAATGTGATTTCTCCGACTTCTCCGTACTTAGTAATGTGGGACACAGTTCAAACGAAGAGCTCAGACAGAATATATCGGGGGAGCAGTGTGTGTGTGTCTGTGTGTGTGAGAAAGAGTGCAGGCTGATGAAGTTTGTATGTGCACGGAGGTGGTGTGTTTTGTACGTGTTTGTGTGTGCGCACGCGCTCACACTAAGCTGGGCGTAACGATGGATTCAAAGGGAGCCTTTGAAGTATTTTGATGTTCCCTGGCTGCTCTCTTGCCAGTTTCCTAAATAGGTCAGAGACTTTGCTCTCTGCCTTCTGCACTGTGTTAGCTGTGCTGCAGTCTGCTAGAAAGTGTCAGAAAGGGCAAGCAAAGGAAAACAATCTGCTTAAATTTACATCACTTCACATAAACTAAAAGTGTCGCTGTCTTTGTAGATCATAACTGATAGCATTTTGGTTTAGTGCTAATGTTAGTTTGACAGGTGCACCGCAGGGATCTGGTGTTTTGGATGAGAGTGCAGGGCAGAGACAGACAGACAAAAAGGCAGACAGATGGGAAGAGTATGAAGGTAAACATGTTGCAAAATGCGAGACCTTGTAGACTTGATGTGAAAACTTGTAGAACAAAAATTTGAACTTGTATGTTTAAATTTTTTACTTCACACACATGTGAGCTGAATTTGAAGTTGCAGAAAAAAAGAAAACACATAAGAGCTTGTAGAAAAAATGATGTCAGTGTAAGTTTCTTCCAAAAGATTTGTTTTGGTAGATTTGTACTGTGATAAAGGAGTAAATAAATGCACCTAAACCTCACATTCCTTATAACATGTAGTAGCAAAATGAGAATGAATGCACTCTTTGGCTAGCGTTAATTTTGTTAGATAACTAGCTATCTTGCATAAATACTCTGCTCAATATTCAGATATGACGTTGAAGTTAGCTTCCAAATCGGGCTTAAGAGGAAAGTTGAGGGAAACATAAATAATGATATTTAGCAGCTGATTCTCCATTTTTCACTTCTTACACTTATGAAAGAGTGTTAGACATTGTAGCAAAAGCCTTAACGCTGATTAAACCCACTTTGAGTTTTGTGAAACCTTTATTTTACTCATGAAAACTGAAAAAAGGATGATTTCACTGATATTTTACCCATTCAGACCACATTAGACAGATTAGAAAATTTACTCTATAAAGATATTGTGTGATTGTATTTCAAAAATTAAAAATAACTTTTCTACCTTTGTTTTAAGTGAAAAAGAGGAGCTCTACATGGCTATAACCAATTAAATGGAGAGACGTAGAATTGTGCTGTGAATTTCTAGTCACAAGATCAGTGAAATCACCCTTTTTTCATTTTTCACAAACAGAATAAAGGTTTCACAAATCTGAAACTGTGTTGTAATGGGTCTCCTTGGTAATCTAGTCCAGATTTGACAGGTCTACATATAGTGGTGGTTTTATAGTGGTATTAAGTACTTAATATGATATGAGTTGAAACGGTGATACCAATACATGTGGAAAAATTCTGTTTTAGGGACAGCAAAAACTTATATTCAGCGAAGTGAAATATTAATGATAGCCTGTAATCATACAACAGAATAAGAAGATGTAGAAAAACTAGAGATAAAGTCTAAAGTGAGTATTTTTTGCTATTTAGTTGGATGATGAAGAAACCATTCTGAATATGTCACATGAAAAAAAAAAAAAAACTTAAAAGTAATGTCAGACTGTTTCTGCTACTGAAGCAGAGAGTGGAAAAGTAATTAATGACTGATGAGGTCTATCTGACCCAAATGTTGCATTTATAATCATGGGAGCCAATTAAGAGTGTGTGGATTATTTCTCTAATAACAGACAATCTTTCATTTTTATTTCTAGTTATCATCACACAGTTGTCTCATGTTATTCTGAGCTGCAGACATGGAATCAGAGTGTAAAATCATCCACACTGTCAGCTTTCACTGTGCATAAAATAAACTTTGCACAATTAAAATGCAGCTAAAATCATCATTATGTGTTTAGGGTTGTGAACGATCTCCAAGTTTGTTAGAAGCTCTGTTTTAAAACCAGAGTGGAAATAGAAAGCATAGAACAATAACATGTTTCTACTGACCTATAGAAATATATATTGCTCTTTTTTACGTTTCACGTTTCGGTATCCTGTAGGAATGATGACTCTTTTTTTACAGTGATCTGATTGGTCAATGGTGACCGGTTGTGATCCTGTAAAGGTAAAGAAAGACCAAAGGATTGTCTTATCATTTTAATGAGCAGAGATGTGTAAGGATGATCATTACTTAAGTTTGTGTGATTTGACCAATCAATGATCATTTCTTTGTCACTAAAAAGACTATAAAAAGGTCAGTTTGGCTTTGTATAGTGAGACAGCGGAATGAGTCACTTTATGTGAGTTCTGTCTCCTTATTGATCAATAATAATTTTTTTATTGTTCAGATCAACCAGTGTCTATGCTTTTATTTCTGTGTTTGTGTCCAGTGTTTTCGCAGCAATTCCATGACAATCCTATCCTCTGACGTTAACCTGCTCCGGAACAGGTTAGCTGATCAGCATAAGTTGCCATGGTGATTTATCCCGATTAAAAGTGAGCCAGCTTTGTGACTCCAGAAAACCTGATTAAAGCCCAAAGATAGCTGGCTAACCTACTAATCTCACTTTATGATACAGGCCTCTGGTCTGATGTGGTGTGGATGGAGGAATATCAGTAAAGTCACCCTTTTTTGTGTTTTCATAAGCAAAATAAAGGTTTCACAAATCTGAAAGTGGGTTTAAACAGTGTTAAGGCTTTTGCTACGACATCTAACACTCTTTCATAAGTGTAAATGGTGAAATAACAGAGAATCTGCCCCTAAATATCATTATTTATGTTCCCCTTAACTTTCCCCTTAAGCCCTAATTAGAGGCTAACTTCAGTGTCATATCTGAATATTGATCCAGAGTATTTATGCTAGATAGCTAGTTATCTAACATAGTTAACGTTAGCCAAATTGTGCATTCACTCTCCTTTTGCTACTACACATTATAAGGAATGTGAGGTTTTAGTGACATGGGTTTATTTACTCCATTTTTTAGATGAGCACTTCACAGTGCTCATCTAAAAAAGAAGGCTACGTTTCTAAAGAAAAACTGTCTTGGGGGCTCTTCTAAAGAAACTTACCTTGGCCTGGTGTGCAGAAATGTACAGAAACACACCCCGACTCCAACAGCTACAACTGCAAGTTTTGCAAGTTTTACATTTATCGCAAGAAGTGTTGCAAAAGTCAAGACGCACAGATTCGTCCTTTTGTGATGCGAGAGAGCACGTTTGTGAATTTGCAGTGATTGATTCACAAGGTTGTAATCACTGAGTTGTGGTTGTACTGGAAAATGGACTCAAGTAAAAAATAAATATGAGTAACTGTTTGCAGTCATTGTATTTATGTAAATATCAATCTACACATTTGTGAATATTTTTACTGATTTCATATTCAGAACGCGGGCGTGAATATTTTGCATGCGTGAAAACATACAAGTTCACATTTTTTCTGCAAGCTCTCATGTGTTCTCTTTTCTGTGTCTTCAAATTCAGCTCACTAGTGTGTGAATATTTTATACAGGTGAAAATTTAAACATACGAGTTCAGATTTTTGTTCTACAAGTTCTCACATCAAGTCTTACAAACTCTGGCATTGTGCAACATATTTGCCTTCGTTGAAGAGCGGGAGAAAGAGATAGTGGAGGAGTGCGAGAAGGTGAGATATAGCTACTAATAGAATGAGAGACAGGCAGAGAGATTGAGATAGAATAAGGTAGTGATGAGAGTGATGGCACAGATACAGCAGGGGAGACACAGAATGAGAGAGAGAAGTATGTGAGTGCTGGTGTGGTCCTGCAGGCCATCTGTCCATGGTGCTGTGTGAGTTCTGGCTGTGTGCTGCTGGTTCCATGTAGGCCAGTCATTTGCATCTTCCAGCCTGCTGATTAATTTGGTATCTGGAGAAAGCCTTTTCTCAGACACATCAACTCAGTCAAGCCCTGAATGTGTGTGTGTGTGTGTGTGTGTGTGTTCTCATGCCTGCATGTGTGGCTCTTAATTTTGTGTTCGGAGGAGGTCTTCCAGCCTTCACAGGTGCCAGGGTGAGTCCAGCGCAGAGCCAGTATCAGACATTTGTGCCAACCCCACATAACAGCCACCTTGTGGGGCAGCAAAAAGATATCAGGGTGGTCTAAACTTAGCATAAAAGAGCTGCCCATTTGTCCTCTTTTTCTGTCGTCTCTTCTATGCACATTTTAGGGAGGCTTACATGAGCACGCACACAGACACACACAAGTGAGACAGCGAGCACCTTCTTCTCACCAGGGACCCTGTTAGCACCTCCTCTTCTCCTCCTTGCAATAGGAGAAATAAATCAGATTGAGTGAAAGTGCTTGTTTTAGTTGCCAGTGGTGGCATGTCCAAACCTTCCGTGGGGAGTGGCATGATTTATTGTCGTATGGCACAAAGCGAACAAATTCTGCCATGGCAACAGGACAGACACCCCCACAGAATGCGATTTGCCTTCTGTTGGGCTGGACCGTGTTAGCAAATAAGGCAGAACCCATCCCCTCCCTGCTCTAACACGCACACTTGCATATACACCCCCTTTTTTTCTCAGTTGAAATACTACTGGGGACAAGCCAGGGGAGATCAGAGTGGGAGGCTGGTGTATGAGGGAGGGAAGTATTTCTATGTTACGAAAAAGCCAGATCCCTGTTTCCCTCTGCTCCACCCTGCTCATCGGTGGCCCACAGCCCTAAAAAAGAGCCCCCAAGTGTAACTTCTCTCTGATCCTCCCCCCTTTTCCTTCATTGGTCCCCTCAGCAGGAGGTCTGGACTCCAGAAACCCTCAGCCTCCCTATGGGCCTCTATGATCCCCTCCGTGTCCCTGCCGTGGATAAAAGTCATCTTACATCCTCACAGATGTTAGGCCAATTTTCCAACACTCAAGGCCCCACACAGATGCACAGGTTTGTATCACAGTCAAAGGCACCGTGGCCCACACATCCACACACGTAGACACATAACACATGCAGATACGCATACACATAACTAATGTGTGTCACTGCTGCATATCAAAGTCTTTATGCATCACCACACACTCCTAACTTACCATTACAAAGACAGACTCTCACATGCACCCACATGCACAAACACACACTTTTTCACAGACACGCTTGATACACATTTTTTTAGCATGCAGTGTTATCTAGGAATTCTTTTTTTGTTTTTTTGTTTTTTTTATTTATGCCGCAAGTTTCTGCAAAATAACCATGAGATTAAATGGAACTAACTCAAAACCAGACAGATGCCCTATCATATTTGAAGTATCGCCACCTGCTGTGTTTTGAAAAATGAGCGGCTATATTTGAAGCATGAGCATCGGGTCTGCTTCTCTCGACTGTTTGTCTTAGTTGACTTCCCATGGGGGATTGTAATGCCTGTGTCAGTGGACACACTAATAGAGATGTGTGAGGTTAAGACTATTGTATACATCAACGCCAGGGATCTGTGCTCCACTATTATAGGCCTGTCACCTTCCCTCCAGGGATTATACAGGTTTTAAATAGAAGAACGGCTTTTTACAATACAGTACTGAGGGGTTTTAATCTAGACAAACAACACCTTCATATGAGGTATTATAGCAGACTGTCATCCGCGGATCTCACTTCTTGTAGAACAGGATGTGGGGCGCCTGCTGAAGGCCTGCCACAGACCACATGAAGAGGATTAGTCGGAGTGAATCCACCTGGAAAATGTTAATGTGCTAAACCAGATGAAACTGTCTGAGCCTGAAATAAGAATTATGTATTGGCAGAGTTGAGAAGGTTACTTTCAAAATGTCAACTAATGTCACATTTTTTGTGACTTTTAAAGAGCTGTTCCAATTCCTACTATGTGTTTTTTTGGCCATGCTAGCTGTGTGGCTGTAGGGATGGCCACCTTTTTGGTCCTTACTGAAATAAACAATTGGATGGATTACCATGAAATTTGGTCAAAACATTCGTGTTCCTGTCAGGATGAATCGCAACAACTTTCAGGTCAAAATGTCCAATAGTAATAATTCGTCCAATAATTTGGTTTATGACAAAATACCTGCAAAAGTAATGAGATTCCCATCAGCCTAAGCTGCACTTTGTGTTTAGTGCTAATTAGAAAATGTTTGATTGCTAACATGCTAAGATGATGGACAATGTTAGCATTATACCCGATTAACATCAACATGTTAGCATGCTGACATTAGCAGTTAACTCAAAAAAACACACAGAGCCACCAGCATGGCTGTAAATTCTTATTGTACCAAAACCGCAAGCAGTTATTGCATGGCATTTAACAAAAACATCAGTTTCCATAGGCAACATAATTAAATAAATGCCAATTTGTTATAATATCAATATTAAATTGTAATTGAAAGGAAAGTGCCTGTTTACCAAAACATGGAGGTCTAAAAATTGTGTTGAATGTATATCCTTCCTCATAAAACATCTGCAAAGCTCATCTGGTATTATGGACTTTTTTAAATAAATTTTTATATGTTTTTAACATATCTGCGACATTTTATTCACCAAAAGTTGTTTAGATTTCCCTAAATCCATCTTTCCTTACAGCCCAGATTCCCCTCTGTCTTCAGCATTATTAATGACCACCTACTTCGACTGGCTGGAGTTGTGGCCTGCACCTCCCCCCCCAGCCAATCAGAATACTACCTAATGAATAATGCAAGTTCCCTTATGCCGCATCTTTGCCTGGAGTAATGGCTGCAGCTGAAGATGTAAGCGGTCTATGAACTGGAGTCTAATCACAAATGGGAAGGGGAAGATCCTGCTGTTGCACAGTTGAGATTTCAACATGATGTTTCAGAACGCTAATATTGTGTCTAAGTTTCCTAACAAAGTAAAAATATTTTTTTGTTATTTGTGATTTTGGGCTATATAAATAAAATATGGCTTGACTTGATTTGACTTGAATGGAATAAGTTCAGCCTTATTAGAAAATAAGCTAGAAGCTACATTAGCACAGTTTAACTTGGTTGATATAGTTAGCCAATATTAATGATGGTCACAAGATCCAACAGAATACTAAACACTGCACATATAACATATACTTAATATTGATTTAGACTAATAAAATCTGTTAAACATGAATAGGTTAACTACATATAACCACACTGGGCCAAAACCTAATATATGGCTGGACCGTGTATGGTCAATGTGAAAAATTCTGACTAGAGGGCTTTTAATTTGAAACGGATACAGGAAGTGATTGCTTGATAAACCATAATTTCCTTACCTTTGTATAGCTATCCTGTCCCTGGCTTCTCCTTCCTGTTTTCACACTTCTGAATGTCACGTCCCACAAATGCATGTTCTTCATCAGGCACTTGTAAACTACGCTACACAAAAGTCATTTTAATCTACTTGAGTAGTCTACCACTGGCAGTTCAGCCATGACCAGTTCCTCGCTCATCTGTTTTCACTTCTTCTTACTAGGTGGGTCAACATTAGTGACATGCAGGGTCCAAAATTAACACCCACCAAGCGCCAAATGTGGGTAGATTTTCGTTTGGTGAGTAAATCTTGGAAGGCTATCCGCCACAAAGGTGGGTAAATATTTTTACCATGCAATAAAATATCTGTCATGATGGCTCAGAGGAAATTACTCATTTAACACACCATCGAGGTCCGCAAACGAGATAGGTTGAATCCTAATGTCCACCCTCCGGACTTGCGGACTGAGCCTTCATGGGCTTTAGTCGTACCGTGACGTGTTCACCGTCGTCAAGTCTGTGAGGGGATAAAATGTGAGATGGTACTAAAGACCTCCAGTGTTTCCATGGAGATACATTGAAATTCCTGATGCTGTAACTCATTTCAAAATGTTTTTCTAAATAGCCCCTAATGGTTTTGATATGTGCAAAACAAATCTGGTCAGAATGCTAAGTGAGATTTTTCCTTTACATGAACTGTGAAACACTACTAATATTATATTCACATTAAATCCTCAACCTAGGACCTTCACATTGTAGATGACAAAAACCAACCTTTGCCCGTCTAGTTAAGCAGATTATAATAAACAAATTCAAGTTAAACCTATAGGCCTATCATTCTCTGTGTACATCATACCTCACTACATCAATTCATTTATACAACAAAAATGAAAAAAGCAAATGTCATCAAAAGTAAAAATATTTTACTATTATATTCTACTATATTTTAATATTATTATGATTTTTTTTTAAATATTGATAATAATTAGCATTACTACTTTCTTTTACATAATCACTTTATAGCCTATTGCGGCAGGATTATGGGTAATTTTCCAAGCCAAGTCTGGTGAAATCTGCACCCCAAGTAGACTCTCTGGAAGTCTGCAGAAAGTCAGCTTGAGGCCCCTTGTGGGCTTGATGAATGGTGGCTTTGGACAGCCCTCAGCACTCGCAGACTTCCAGGAACACGCCCGCAAAGTCTGCAAGTCTGCAAGTGCGGTGAAGTCCAGACATTTGGATTCAGCTATAGAGAATGAATGGGAAGTTAGCTCTCTCTCTCCCTCAACCCAAATGACAGAAATCTGCAGATGTTTGTTTTTGTTGACTAACTTCCCTGATTCATCTGTAAAATATACAAAATCTTCTTGCATTATGAGTTTTTTGTAACTGTACAGAATGTAGCAAAATGAAAGTCTGGATCAGCAGATGTTGCTCATTTTGGCTTTATGAAATCTTTTTTAGTCTTTTTTAATACCAAAAAAAAATACACATACACATATAAGCAAATATATATGTAACACAAAAAGGCAATTTATCATTTTGGCCAGTAAAAAGTATGCTTGGCCGGGGCATTTTTTCATCTACCAGTCCCCTTGGCAGATGAGTCAAAAAGTTAATTTTGGACACTGGTGACATGGCAAATGTCAGAACCAAAGAATTATGCAGTTATTTCTATGTTCAAAACATAGCAGACTAACAAAAGTAAGAGCATGAGATGTGGGCTACGCAATGACGTGATACAAAACAAAGGTATAATATTGTGGTGTGAACATCAAGGTATCAAGGTAATTTTACATTACATTATTACATTATTAGTTGCTTATATTACAACATAGCGTTTCACAGTGAAATGTAAGTTGTAGTCTCCTCATGCTACACACACATAGAACATATATATAAATAATTAAATTTAGAATAAAATAAGATGTAATAAAAAATAAATTAAATTAAATAATATATAGAGTTATTTATATACATGTATATATATATACATAGGTGCCTGGTTATGTATTAAAATGGAGGAGCAAACTTGGAAAGATACATAATTAGTGGGGGGATCTGGGGGTCCTCCCCCAGAAAAAAAATGTAATGTAAAACACATTTGATGCATTTGTACACCACCTAACCTTTTGGATTAAGTCAAGAAACAGCCATCTGCACTAGTCTAGATTAGTTAGATTGAGGGTTCTATAAAAACCAGGAATGCATCAAGAACAGTATGTAATTGGGTGGATCAGGACAAGAAATGATTATTAGAAGAATAGCTTTTTCAAATTTGAAATTATATTCATAAAAACATTATGTAGCCTAAAATGTTAGTGGGTTGAAGGACACCAGGGCAACTTCAAAGTTAAATAAGGACAAACAATTTATATAAATGAAATAGCCTTACAACATATCACAATATCATTTGTATAATTAAACCTTGTTAAACAATGTTAAACCTGAAGGTTGCTATTGTCAATACTCACAAGGCCATCTTCAAAGTCTAGCAATTGCAACAAAGTACAAACAATTTGAAATGGCCTCACAAAAACTACTACTTCCAATCTCACACACAGGTTCTAGTGGTAGCTACTGTAGTTATAATGTTATACAGGAATTAAAAATCATAACTTCAAAAGCAGATCATTTTAACCTACATTATCTCAAATCAAGGACTATTTTAATGCACAACTCAGAAGGTGATTTTTGTTCCTCAAGACTTAAAAGGGCCATTTTAGTTGACTAGACTTTACTTCCCCTTAGAGTAAACTTGTAGCTCTCATTTACCCTGTATGAGAAAATGAGAGAATAATCATAATAATGAATTATTTAAAAATAATTCCATCCAAAGTCATACTAAAACTGAAACTAAAGCAGAGTATTCTGTAGATGTCTAAACAAGTACTTTCCACCGCTGAACATTTGATTTGTTAATACAGACACTTTGACACTGTGAGGAAAAGCTCTGCTCTGTGTCTGTCTGTCTCTCTCTCTCTCGTGACAGGTTGGATTGAACCAACTCAAAGGGTGGTCCAAAAATGTCAGATTTTTTTATTACTTGTTTTTGTCAGTTGCTGAAAATTGGAAAATTATCATTGATATAGGTTGCTAAAATATAAATACCTGATTGTGAGGACTGTATGATGATATGTTTATTTTTAAAAAGACAAAAAGTGGAGTAACAAAACCATAGCTTTGCTCCACCTAATTGAATAATGGGGATGCATATGCTCCACTTGCTCCATTGCTCAGGTGCCTATGTATACATATACACGTGTTCACCCAGGAGATAATTCTGTGGTGCTTTTTAATTTGCGTCTGGGGGAAAGTAAACAGCAGTAACAAAATAGTGTTGATAATATGGTCTTTGCCTTCACATCAAAAGTTTGATATCTGGAAAACATTGTCCATCAACTTTGACTGTATTTGAGCACCAAGCACCACTGATGTAAACACAGTGTGCGCCTCCCCTCATCTTGCCAGAGTCTTGCGTTCTGATGGCTCAGAGCACGGTCCGCCCATCAAGTGCAATAGCTTGATCTGGGTGTTGTGATGGAGGCAGGTCTCCGTAAAGATGTGGGCACAACAGTCTCTGATTTCCCGTTGCTTGTCCAGCCTAAGTCCCATTTCGTCCATTCCATTTTCCTGCCACCAGACATTAGCCAGGAGCAGCCTTAAGACCAAGCTGGGTTAGCTTGGCTAGCTGAGTGGTCAGAAGATGCCGAGGGCAGTGATCGTGTCAAGGTCTTCTGCTCTTAATCCAAACACTGCTCTTCCTTTTTCCAGTTCCGATAAGTGTATTTCTGACATAGGTAATATATGTTTTAGCAATAAAGCCAAAAAAAATCCTAATTGAAACAAAAAATGCAGCATCTGAACACATTGCATAATTAATTATTTCAACAATGAGCACATACATTCATTAATTATTTTCTCTCCTGATAGCTGGTTGTATTTGGCATACTTGATAATGGATTGCCTCTTCCGTTCAACATCTACATGCTCCCACTAGCTCAGATTATGGAAAACAACAAAATATGTTATCATAATTATGCAGACGACACACAAATTTACATAACCACATCACCAGGGAATATGGTCCAATACAAGCACTGAGTAAGTGCACTGAACAAATCAATGATTGGATGTGCCAGACTTTTCTTCAATTAAAGAAAGACAAAACTGAAGTAATTGTTTTTGGAGCCAAGGAAGAACGATTAAAAGTCATGTTCAGCTTCAGTCGGTAATGTTAAAAACCACAAACCAAGCCAGAAATCTTGGTGTAGTCATCGACTCAGACCTGAATTTCAACAGCCACATTAAAACAATTACAAAGTCAGCCTACTATCACCTCAAGAATATATCAAGGATTAAAGAAAGAATTCAAAGAATTGATTTCAAAATACTACTGTTGGTTTATAAAGTAGTGAATGGTTTAGGGCCAAAATACATTTCTGTTCCCAGAGTCAAACCTAAACATTGAGAAGCAGCGTTCAGTTTTTATGCTCCACATATCTGGAACAAACTCCCAGAAGGTCTGCTGCAACTCTCAGTTCTTTTAGATCAAGTCTGAAGACTTTTCTGTTTACTGCTGCCTTTAATTCCTTATTCAAATAATTCTTACACTGCATGGTAACTGTTATTCTTTTATTTTATACATTTTATTGTATTTTAGCTTGTGTTTGTTTTCTTTCCTCTTAGCTTTTTAATGACTGTAATTTTATTTCTTTTGCACTTTGTCTCAATGCTTTTAATGTTTTATGTAAAGCACCTTGAAGTACCTTGTTGCTGGAATGTGCTGTATAAATAAACTTGCCTAGCCTTGTGCCACTGTGGGCTGTGTATGTCACTCATCCTGAACCAGAGAGGTAAGGGGGACTAAACAATGTAGGTTACCTAGGTGACCAACTGCATATTTGAGCCAGAAACATCTACAGCACCCACCACCTACACAACAGCCAATGACACAGCAAATTGCTGTATGCTTGTAAATGGTAATTCATAGGTGAATTCTGAGATGATGGAGTGTACAAGGCTCAGACTCAGAGATTCTGGTAGGCTTAATTCAAGCACTTTCAAGGTCTTGTTTTTTGTTTGTTTGTTGTTTTGTTTTGTTTGTTTGTCGTTTTTTGTTAATCCAAACATTTTCAAGTACTTTCCAGACTCATGGCAACCCTGTAAGATATGGAGGGAAAAAATATTTTCAGCAAACATTAAGTCATAGATACTTTTTATGTCATAAATTGAACAAAATTTAAAAACAATGAAATAAAAACATCATTGTGGCATTGAAAAAGGTATCCTACATAGTCAGTACTTAGTAATGCCCCCTCTGGCAGATATCACAGCTTGCAAACACTTTTAGTAGTCAGTTAAAAGTCTTTCAATTCTTATATTTGGGATTTTCTCCCATTCTTCCTTGCAAAAGTCCTCTAGTTGTGCAATGTTATTGGGCTGTCTTGAATGCAGAGCTCTTTTAAGATCTACCCACAGATCTTGAATTATGCTTAAGTCAGGGGACTGTTAGGACCATTTCAAAACCTTCAGCCTTCATCTCTTGAGGTAGTCCATGGTGGATTTAGGTGTGTTTAGGATCATTATCCTGTTATAGAAGTCATCCTCTTTTCAGCTTCAGCTTTACAGTCGATGTAATGTTTGCTTCCAGCATTTGCTGGTATTTAGTGGAATTCATTCTTCCCTCCACCAATGTTTCTTGTGCCTCTGGCTGCAACACAACCCCAAAGCATGACAGATCCACCCTCAAGCTTAACAGTTGGTTAGGTGTTCTTTTCATGAAAGGCTGCTCCTTTTTTTTCTCTAAACATACATTTGCTGCCAAAGAGTTCTATTTTAACTTCATCAGTCCAAAGCATTTGTTTCCAAAACGCATCAGACTTTCGTTGCATACTTCTGATGTTGGATTTTATGATGAGGATGCAGGTAAGGTTTTCCTATACTGACTCTTACATGGAGGTCTTGTCTGTGCGAACATTGCTGCACAGTGGAACAGTGCACCACCACTCCTGAGTCTGCTAAATCTTCCAGCAGGTTTTTATCAGTCAAATGGGGGTTTTGATTTGCCTTTCTGACCAGCATACAAGCAGTTCTCTCCAGGAGTTTTCTTGATATTTCAGATCTCATCTTGACCTCCACAGTTCCGCTAAACTGCCATCTCTTAATTACATTTTACACTGTGGAAACTGCAAGCTGACAAAGCTTTGCTATCTTCTTGTAGCCTTCCCCTGCATTGTGGGTATCAATAACTTATAACATAACATAACTTATAATAACATTTTCGGAGTCTTACACAGCTGCTCAGAGGAAGAGTCAGATATTTGTAAAGCTTTGACATTGGCACCAGCTGACATTTCCTAATAACAATTGTTGACATGCCTCAGGCCTAACAAGCTGATTAAAGTCTGGGACTTTATATAAAGAATCTGAGACTTCAGAACTCTTACAGTGCCCAAACTTTTGCACATGCCACAACAATGTTTATGCCACAATATTAAAATATTATTTAAAAAAATCACCAAAATATGTTATTTGTCAAGGGGTGGCCAGAATTTTGCTTACAACTGTATGTAATCAGCAGGTTTTAAGAAATGTGTTTCCTTGAACAGGTTTTGTTGCTTCATGGGTACAGGAGTCTATTTTGAATTGGGGGCCACTATTAAAGGATAGAAGAGGAAGGGAAAATCTGTTAGAAATAGTTATAAAATGCCATTTTAGTTTTTTCCTCACTGATAAAAACATTCCCACTTGTGTCCTAGAACTTAGACCTATTATTCAGTCATATTGATACTTAGAGAAAATCAATGAGAATCAACAATTTACCCATTAAGTAAAAAATAAATAAAAATCCTATTAGAATCTTCAGTCATTTCACAATTTGTATGGCTCAGGCATTAACCTTTATGATACAAAAAAAAAGGTTCCTCAGATTTAAAGTATTTCATTCCTAGCCCAAGGCCATTTCCGACAACTTGAGTGGCTGTACAGAGCTGAAGTACAGTTTCCCTTAACCCTGAAGAAAGGTGATTGTATTTGTATGCCTCTGTGTCTATCCGTGTGTGTGCTCCTTGAATTGTGTGCAGTTGTGCGAGTTTGCGTGGCAGATGCATGCTTTTTTTCTCTGTTTCTGAAATAGCTTTCTGACCTTTCCGTGAAGTTTTTCCTCCTCTTTTGTGCTGTCAGCCATATCCTCCTCTCCTAAATCGATGGCTGTTACTTGTGTTCTCTTCCTAACAGCAGCACATGGCTGACGTTATACATTAACAATGTTTAATAATGATTACAATCTCAATCTAACCACTCTACCCCCTACCTTCTGTCTCCCTCTCTTCTGACTCTCTCTGTGAATTTATTCAAGGAGAGAAATTGCAAATTAACCAAATTCCAAATGGCTATGGCAAAGGCCTCAGAGCAGGGTAACAAGTTGAGGGGGAAAAACACACCAAACACAGCAGTCTTCATTTACATTTTCATTTAATTTTCCTTTGGCCTGTAGCGCTGTGTACAGAATCAATCTTTCTAACTCCATTTCCAATATATTACTGAGGGACAGCAGGAAGAAAGGGGAAGTATTGATTGGCTGAGTGTTCATTGTGTCTTCTCACAGATTGCACACTTCATAAGAGCAGCGATGAAATTGCTGTTTGTTTCATTTTTCTGTGTCTTTATTTTATGTGAAAGACTAATGACGGTTGTTTGATGTGGCTGAGGTGCGACAGTCAATACACATCTTTCTCTCCTTCTGCATGACACATCTGCTCTTGTCTTGTGTTGACCCACTAACCACAAAGAGGCATTATTTTTTTGCTGTGATCAAGTCATTAAATACTTCACTCAACATTTTTTTTATTATTATTACACCAATACTGAAATCTGGTGTTTCAAGTACTTTGTGTAATAGTGGCCATGGGCATAGATTTGGGTATGGATGATACAGACATGTCTCTACCATTATCAAGATGTTGCTGGATTGTTAATAGTAGGATCTCTGCAGAGTTGCCAGGTTTGTGTGTTTTCTGCAAAAAAAAAGTGTACTACTATGATAAAGAGTGAAAGAACAGGATATGGGGGATGCTTGACCTGATGATCTGACAACCTTTAACTTCAACCTGTATGCAGTGTTCACTAGCAGCAGCCCGGCAGCAGCAGCAGCAGCAGCAGTGGAGCTGGCGAGATGGAGAATCTGAATTGGTTAGTATTTATAGATTAAATGTTCAAAACATCACAGAATTGAAGACGACTTCACTGCGCAAAACTAAGATCATTTGATATTATATTTAATTTCAGGCGTTAGCTGTTGTTAGCTAATTTGTGATAGTTGCTCAGACATGCTGTTTAATTAAACAACTTTATTACTGCTGGTGAAAATTCCTCCCAAAAGTAAATTAAGACATCTGGTGCTTTTTGAAGAAGAACTAAAGTGTCAGTAATGGTTGAGCTCAGTAGATAAGAATGATCTGTAATCAATCCAAACATTAATCTTTGAAACTAGAGGGAAAAATATTTACTATTTAATACCATCTCTGCCCTTTTCCATCAGTGGATTAAGAGCAGAGTTATTATTGCATATGTGTCATTAAGACATGAACGTTATTTATAAGATAAATTAGCCACAGCTTGTCCAACTGATCTGTTTGTGACTCTCAGGCATCACTTCCTTATGAAAATCCTGTCAGCAGCAGCCTGAGCAGCACAGAGACGCACAGACAGGTGAGCTGCAGCCTCTCAGGTGAACTCTGACGTCATAGTGAAAGATCTAGCCATGAGTTCAGGAGTTGAATGAAAAATAATACAAATAGAAGTTTTTGAGATGATTTAAAGATAGATTGAGTTGTGTGTTGCCCAAATCCACAAACTGAAAGAAGGGCAGAAACTCAGGTTTGAAAACCTTATAGCAGCTAGTTACAGAGCAGCACATTACCTACAGGCTTCTATACATTTATTTGATTCTAACATGTATTGTGTTAGTCTATGATATGTCATTTTTAAATAATAATTTTGGTCTCAGATTTATAGTTAAGGAATCTAACAATAAAATAAAATGTAAAAATCAGAGAAAAAAATATGATACAAGTCCAGTTTCAGGCAAGTCAGCAAATGCATATTCAATTAAGTAAACATTTTGCAGACTCAGGCTCTTTATGTGTGTATGTGTGTGTGCACATGTGCTTATGAAAGAGTGATAGAGAGCAAGTACACATTCACAATTATTTTGGCCGTCTCACAAAAAATGTCCCCACCAAAGTTAAAACCAAACCTTGATAGTGGCACTAAAAAATGTCTCATCCTGCCGTGAGAATGCTGAACCTTTGCTGCAGTTGCACCACTCTTTCAAATACTGTTTGCAGTTTACTCTCAACTACAACATATTAAAGAGGACAGCACACTTATTTTTGTACTAATGCCTGCAGTTTCTGGGAATGCATCTGTAATACTAAAACCAATATTTAAAACATTGAGTCATTGCATTTTAATAGGAAGCAATCACCTTAAGCATTACAGGAGTGCTGATAGGGTCTGGTTAACCTACACTGAACAAGACCGTGGGGGACATTTACTAAGCCTGTCGTAAATTACAGTCAGGGGTGCAAGCTTTTGCGTCACCCCAATTTTTTAATTCAGTGGGGTATTTACTAAGACTACAAATGCAGATGAGCCCAGCGGCAGTTCATCTGATTTGCATTAAGTGCAGCTAAGTAAAAGCTGATGCCAGGCTGTTTTGACATGCATGTCTGGAAAGGAATGGAGCACAAGTCCCTTCTTCCATATTTTGCACCTCTAAATAGGAACACTGTAAAATACACATTGCCTAAGTCCAAACAGAATTTTCAGTCGTGCCACTATTCTTCCATTTTACTAGTGCAAAGCCTCAGTGCGGTCCTTCCATAAATAAGGATAAATCAAATGCGGCTGTTTAGTACCTAAAAAGTGGCCACAAATAAAAGAGTCTACAGCATACAAAAATGCACTAATGAGCACTAAACACAAAGTACAGCTGAGGGTGATCAGAATGTCATTACTTTTGCAGATATTTGGTCGTAAACCAAAGTATTACGATATGCCAAGTATTTATTAGAATGAATGCTCTAGGGAACATGAATGTCTGTACCAAAATGTATGGCAATCCATCCCATAGTTGTCAAGACATTTGACTCACAATACAAGTTGCAACTTGCTGGTGGCGCTAGAGGAAAAGTCAGAGGATCACCAAAGTCAATATAATACATTGTCTAGTAACCATGAATGTTTGTACAAAATTTTGTTTAATTCCACGTCGTATATGTTGAGATATCTTACTGGATAAGCGAAAACTTTGACCTGTTGGTGGTGCCTGGGGAAAAGTCAAGGGATCAACAGGATTCATTCTCTGGGGACCATAAATATCTGTACAAAATTTCAAGATAATACATCCAATAGTTGTTGAGATATTTCTATCTGACAGATATTTTAGTCCAAGCAACTGACGTTGTCATCCACAGAGCCCTGCTGCTAGCTAAAAATATTGACATGTTTAAACCTGGTTCCGGGTTATTTCACGATATGAAAAGAAATATATAATACATTAAATAACCCAAAATATAAGTGTTTTGTATGTGTAAGTGAATGTTGTTTGTTGCGGCAAGAAAAATATATAGAAGATTTAGGCTCAGGAGACTGTTGAGTAGGCAGTAGATACCTTTTACTGCTCTGGAAAGATAGCCTATTCAACTCTGCTCCTGCACTAGACATTACAGGTTTCACTAACAACTCCCCCAACTTTGCCTTCTAGCAACCTGCAAGGCAAACACAGCAAAGCATAACCAAGCATGTCTTTGGGGTCAACACAGAACCCATCATAGTAGAAAACGTAATAGCATAGAGGATATACTGTGTATATTAAATATTTACAGTACTAAATAATTTAAATGAGTTGCCCTACTTATGTTTATATAACTAATAATTTTACAACAGTTAAAGCTTTGACTCAAAGTCTGATAACAAAATAAAATTCTATTTTCCGGCTGTCTGGTTAATTTGTCTTCAGCCATCAGTGGCAGCAATAAATTACACTGCTGCCACTGATGTTAGTTGTCTCTGTTTGAGTTGAGAAGCTGTTAACTGAAATGTTGACACTCATTCACACCTTCAGCTGGAAGAGGTAGGTAAATCTGCCTCAGGACAGTCCTCCATATACTTGGAGTATCTATTGAGATTCCAGTGATTTTTAGTGAGGAGCAGAGACTCCTAATGGAGGTGTATATTAGGCAGCCAGCTGTCTGTTAGTGCAGCTCTGTGATTGATGGGAGGAGACATGCGCCATTTACTGGCCAAGCTGGAACTAGAAGGAATCTCCATCTTGTCTTTCAAAGCAGTCACAAGATGCCTCACAGAGAAAATTGACCTATTTTCATGGGGGAAGATCTGTTAAACTCAGCCAGTCACACAGACATACAAACAAACACACGGCATTCTTGTTTACCTATAAATACTATACCCGTGCTTGCACATATACACATGGACATTAAATGAGAGCACAAACAGGGTCAATCAATTGCTGAGGTACCAAAATGGTACACAATACAGTTTGCAGTGGCTAGTCTTAAGCTACATGCATAGCTGCATACACGTTCACACGTACACAAAAACGAGCACGAACACCTTATTGCAACGCCATCTGTCTCAGTTTACAGCTCTTCAAACAAATGTGTTAGAGATGCCTGTCAGTCAAAAGTTGCTAAAAAGCTTTCCACTTCAGCATTCAGGTTGAGAATTTGTATTATTTCTTTGTTGGCAAGACAGTTCTAATACTGTAAACCAGGATCTAATTTTGGCAGACGATGTTTGATGTCTACAGATTCCCGCAGTGTTCAATATTCAATATAATGAATAAATAATTATAAAAGTCTTTTTCTTTCATGTCGTATTTCCCTGATAATACCTTTATGTCATGTCACATTTAATTTCAGAATGTTTCTTTACATAATGTCACTTTTCATGACAGTGCTGTTTTCATCAGCCACCATTGCTCACTTTTCAACCAATCACATGCCCCTGGCTTCTTTCAGGAAGCATGATTGCTATGTTGTGTTAGCCAGTGTTAATAACAACAGCGAGCTGGTAAATTAAGTTACATTAGTAGGTTTTGATTAAATGTTCCTTCAGAAAAAGACACACAACTCTGTGAAGAGCAAAAAGATGGTCACTCTAGCCAACAGGAGCTAGCTGCTAACACTGCTAACACTGGCTCTTTACTGTGAAACTTACTAATGAACCAAACTCACAACCCAGCCTAGGTAGTTAGCTGGCTAGTTATGTAGCATGTGTAGTCTTATTAAGCTAATTGAAGGAAAAGTTAGTAACTGTGCCTGTGTGCTGTGTTCATTTATAGTGAACAGAAGCTAAAAGGCTAAATTTGGGGCACTTATTGAGCTTGCTTGCTTAAGAGAAATGGGGACATGTGATCTCTAGAATAAAATGTGACATCAAATGTGTCATTGGGGAAATAGCCATTAGGAAATAAAAACTAATTTTTATAAAGGGCTATTTTGAAATAAAATTTTCCAATGAAGCTCTGTCATTATGCAATAAGAATGATGAAATCACATTTCATAATAACTGAGCTTGATCACTTTCTTATTTCACATTTTATTGGTTCATTAATATATTTTACACAATTTATTCACATGATTATATATTTTAGATTGTCCCTTTTATTTATTTAACATTAAACACTTTGGAGCTCTCTAAAAACCTTATGAATATTTGCACCTAAAAACAGTCCAAATTGACTGCCAAAGGCTCACCAGTGTCCAATCTATAAAGATAACCATTTACAAATGTCTATTTCATAACCATAATAAATATGGGATGGAAATACTATATTAAATAACTAAATGTAACGTAAGTGTCTTGTAGAACAAATAGGCGCAGTGGCATTGCCACACACACTTGCGTATCCAATAACTGACAGTGTGGCAGTTAATTAAATCACCATCTTGTTTTCTAATATGTCTGTTGTCCTGTATTTGAACAGAGTAAGTTTGTCTCTGTGACTGACATACACTATACTGTCATCCACCCATTCATCAAGCTCTTCTGAAAACAATGGGCTGTTGGGAGCCAGCCCTGCCAGCCTTGCCAGTCCGGAGGGACATGGGAGCCAAAGACAGATGCTGTCTCATCTCTGCTAATTTGATTTCTGGTGTGTGCCTGTCGCAGCTACATGGACTGCACATTAATTGAGATCATGCAAATAAGACAGGGCTTAATTTACTTAATTATAGATTTTTTTCCCACCCTGTACAATATTTCTTCATCCCTCTCTCCCTTTCTTAGTTCAGTCAGATGAATGTGTCATCTTAGCTTTCCATTCATCAGGAGGCTCTTTGAGTGTGTTTCCAGTAGTTGTATAAAGTGTTTGATATTTGATTTTTAGTTGCTACATGAAACTGACTGAAGGCATAATTTTGGCACATTTCCAAACCTTAATAGCGTCTCCGTGTTTGTAAGAGACAGAGATAACATTAGTAAAGACAGCTACAGTAATTTAACTTTGATAGGCATCCTTTACTATTACTGGCCCTCTTGGCTGGACATTTAATGTGACAGAACAGTATAACACAAGAGCAGAGACAGTGTTTCCCCACAGCCATCCATATAAAACACATATGGGTTATACCAATTACTGGATTGTTAATTGCCTCAAACTGGCCTGGCCCCTGAACCTGTAAAATTTCAGATACGTAATGTAAACTACCACCATACCGTCTTCCAATAAGAGAAATTTATAAAGGGCACAGTATACACAGTGTTACAAAGTTTTTTACTAAGTTGTTGCTAATGAGTGTATTACTGTTAATGAATCAATTACTGATGGTCTACATATCAGTAATATGTTATAATGCATAAATAAAATGTAATTTTGGGTTGCCAGTGTGTAAGCCTGTGAAGTGCTACTTTCAAGAAGAAGGCTGCAGAACATCCCGGCCAATAAGATGCCTCATTATGAAGTTGAAACCAACACTGTGCAATAAGACTGCAAACCTGCAGTTAGAAATTTTGATTTAGCTAAAAAGTTACATTGGCAAAGGGATATGCAGTAGATCAACAAAATAAATCCCTCTCATAAATGTGGGCTCACTACCTCTTTTGTTTTCTACTGTCTTAATGTGTTACTGTAGCTGGTTACTTTTGCTGTTGGCACTTTTCCAATTCCTCAATCATGAGATACAGATAAAAGTAAATAAACACAGCAGCATCCATTTTGTTGTTAGTGGCCTAGCAACCTTGTTCACATAATGTACAACACTTCATATGACAATATGACTTTATCAATTCAATTAAATTTGAAGTGAATAATAGCACCATTAAAATAAAAAAACTTACTCGACATCCTTGACTTTGGCGGCCCATGTTGGCCAGCAATCTGCTAGACTCCCTCTCCTGAGTCATGAGGGTTGTTCTCGTCATTTCACACTGATGGGAGGCCGGTGTGCTATATGGCTACTATTATACATAGCTATTATAGTAAAAAGTATGGCCGCTGGTATATATGTATATTAACTATCTTTTTATTCCAAGAGCTGTAAAGAAAGTAAGGGAAGTACATTTAATAAAGCCTGTATAAAGCCCTGGAGGGTGGGAGTGGATGAACATGGTTAAATAGTAACCGCCCTTTACAGGACGCTCCACAAAGTAAAGCGAACACGCCCGCATGGAGGCAGGGATCATTTCATTGGTCAACACTCCACCTGGCATTCTATTGGGAAATTTTGAGAGGGTTGTTGCACAAAAAAACCCAAGAGCAGAGCGAAAATCTGAGAGCAGACATTTCACGAACACACAGAAGCAGCTTGAGTGTGAGGAGAAGGGCTAAAGCTGGAGCAGGTGTAAGCAACAATATATCTGAGAGCAAGGGTATAGTTTGAGCAGAAACAGAGGAAATCTAAGTGCAAGCAGTGGCTATTTGAGGGTGACAGCAGGGTTTTGAGGGAAAGAATTACAAAATCTGAACGTGAAATCAATAAATCATGCTCTCAAATTGAGAGACCACGCTCTTGAATAAAGATAGGAAAAAAAGCCCCATACTGGTGATGGTCAGTGAATACCACCAAAACACAGGCTGTTTGTCAAACCAAAATGTCGTGTTACATGTGTAACACAAAATATATAACTCGTTGGTGGAGGCTCTGGAGGAATTGTTTTAAGGTGCCTTTGACGAAGCTCTGCAAAAAGTAACGCATTGGGTAATGTAACTAATTATTTTTGGTGTTGAGTTTTCAATGAGTGACATGTAAAAAGTCACTGATTACATTATTCATCACTGATCATAACAGATTATTACCAATTCATCAAAACTGTTTCTAAACCTCCATAACCACATTTCTTTCAGCAAATTTCTATTCAGTAAGACAATGTAGGCAGCATATGTTCCTGGAGTTATTGCTGTTGTTTTGAAATCTCACCCCAGCAGAGTGAGAACAGTGTTTTACCCCTTTTGTTACAGGATGTGCTGGCAAATGGTAATACTGCTGACAAAAGTGTCAAAATAAATTATCAATTTCCTGAAGAAATACATATCTTACCTGAATACATTATCACAAAGCAATCTGGCTATGAGTCAGTGTGTATTTTTATGCTGATTTAGGAGATACATGGTATCTGTGTGGAAGAGGCACCTGTGGATGACTGCTATCTATTCCAAACATAACACAAAATAGCAGAGGCTGAACTCCACAGGAAAGTTAAAGAATATCAAAAGCAATATCTCACAGATGGCAACAACTACCACTCGGAAACATCTGTTTATTTGTCCCCCTCTCCTGCACAGTCACTTCAGCGCACCTCGACAAGACCTCACCATCTTGTGCAAATATCAGCGCTCTCGTGGGACTAAAGAATCCCCTTCTGGATGTCACAATTTTATTGGAAAATTTCAGCAAGTTTAGATATATCTGTAACTGGTGGTTCAAAGTAAAATCAGTCTCACCAACAGTATTGTCATACGTTAATGATTTTCACTCAAAAGCAGGTTAACCATTGTTATTTGGCAGCAATTATTCAGCCTGTCATCTGGCCAAGTGTGTAGAATAAACACATAATTTCCCTCCTATAGAGCCAGTGTGTGAAGGCTGCCCCCTCCCTGCCTCTTCCACTTCTTTCCCCCTGAGTGCATCTGATAAAATTAATTGAAAAGAAAAGCAAGTAGCATCCTAAGGCAGTGTTATTGTTATTATTATAATTAGCAAACGTGGCATGGCCCACTGTCTCTGTGGCCTGTTAGCTCTCGGGCTAAAGCCTCTAATGAGGTGGCAGTCATGTGGTGTCAGCTCCACTGTGAAAGAGCAGTGTAGATGAAGCGGAATGGGCTCATCATATCTGTGTGCGACCATGAATGCGTTTGTGTGTGTGTGCATTTGTACACGCATGTTTGCATTTGCATGTGTGTGTGTGTGTGTGCGTGTGTGTGTGTGTGTCTACGCAAATTGGCATATCATGGGCTGAGCTCAAAATGGGCTCCTGACAGCATTCAAATGCGGTCAAGAATAACCAAGTAGGACACCATGGACCAAGAGCATATTAGTTGCTTAATGCACCAATATTGCTGCCATGTTTGTCTATACACTGCTAATAGCTTTGGCATAAATTACTTCACAATGACACCTGTAAACTACAAACTATACCACTGGAGTTATTTTTATAGGAAGCCAACAATTAGTGTGTGCACCCAAGTGAAAAAAAAAACCTGTGTTGTCACTGAAAGCAAAGATAATTGTCTAGATCATCGCATCATTACATTATCCACCAAAAGCAAAGATAATTGTATAGATCGTTGCATCATTACATTATCCAGGAGTACTCATCCAAACACAAGTGGGTTTTAAACATACAGTACGTTGCTGGGGATTCACATCATTTAGCTTAATTATGTTTTGGGTTGGTTTTTTTTTGCTCTTTTGAGTGAACAGGAAATATATTACTACTTTCTTGATACAATCTGAGAAAAGCAGCTGTCTAGTTAGTGCTGCACATTCTTTACAGAATGTACATCACACATATTTTCTCAAAACTCACTAAAACAAAGAAACATTATTCTTGTTTGTTTGCCCGTTTGTTCTTGTGTTGCATCATGGAAATAAGAACTTGTGCTGTTTGAACTGAGAACAAAAAAGTCTTTTTATTTTGTGGGGCATCATTTACAACAATATCTGACAAACAGTTTGTAGTATCTACCATGGATTTCAACTGTGGAACTTGTTATCACACTGTGTTGCATTGACAGTACCAACTGCTCCGCACAGTATGTCCTAACAACATATTTTCTCATATATAACTAAGCAATAATAGTAGCAGAATAACTACCATTTGTATCTTGCTAATTAAGTGTTAAATTTCCAATCTGTTATTATAATGTAAACAAAGAGGTATTCCCCCCGCCAAAAGTTAACATGAAGGAGTGGAACTTGCCATCACTTCCGTATTAATTGACAGGTCTTTTAACACATGGGCTAACACTAGACAACAACAAATCCAAGCTATTTATGTTTTCTGTTCCCTTTATGCAGTAATGTTTGGAAAGAAAGTGGGAAAAGAAGCCTATATATTTGCAATTATGATAGCTTGAGAAATGTGCAAAAAGCTGCCTTTTTACTTTTAATGCTGAATTTTTAACAACTCTTAATCTAGCAAAACCCCGGATTACATCAAATGATTGCATTTTTTAGCATCCAAAGCCTAATAAAAAAATGTTTTCTTTCTACAGTATTGACTTTGATAAGTTTAGGAAAGGATTGTGCTTAAAGTCAAAAGCCTCTTTCTTTCCACTTTGCAACATAAAGGGTACCTACTTCCTGCGCTGACACTGATCATGCATTTCAGATTCATCCGGAGGAAAATAAATGCCAAGAGATACTGGAATGCATTTTAATAATTTCAATAATTATATTTTATTTCACTCTCTTTTTTTTCGGCCTTTTATGTTTTATGTCAAGCACTTTGAATTTCCTTGTTGTTGAAAGATGCTATACCAGTAAACTTGCCTTGCCTTGCCTATAGCTCAAATGCATTTGGTAAAAAAACAAAAATCAAATACAAACAACAACAAAATTATAGATTGTGCCTTTATCAAATCAGCATAATAGCCTTCTTTTCAGTTGCTTGGTGTTGGGGTGAAAGATTAAGCTCCCACTCAATAATTAGAATAATATTAAATCCCTTTTGTTAGAGGAAATATACTTAAGTAAATGAGTAAATAATTGCCTGGAGAGAATCTCACAAACTTCTGTTGTACTGGTTTTCTAGGTGATATATTATGCTGAACCATATCTCATAACTAGCCATTAAATCCAGAAAAAGAGAAAGCCTGACTTCTGTGTGTAACCACAGTGGTCCTCCCAGCTGAGAACACGAGCTCAAGTGAGGCAGGAGGAAGGCTGTTTCAGCTCGTGTTGAGACTGAGCGCTAAGATTCATGGGAGCATGCAGCTGTCAGAGGCCTTGATTGGTGGAGGGCTTTATCAGTCACCAAAACAGAGCCTGTGTGGAGGGTTTCGTATGAAAGCTGCTGCCATATCGAAGTGCTTAGTTCCTCTGAGCCATCAGCTGGGAAATTGCTGAGTAAAAATAAGTGTGCGTGTGTGTGTGTGTGTTTGTGTGCACACACAGTGAGGTAGGGGGGGAGACTCAATTAAAAACCAGCTGTGCCCTATTCCTCTGTAAGCCTTCCAGCGTTCCTCACCCCCCTTCTCTCATGTCTTACCCCCATCCCCTCCTTCTCCACTACCCCCTGCCACAAACCCCCTGCTGCTCTGTAAGCTGCCTGTAAGCTTCTAGACTCATGCCGATGGATCTAATGCTTCTCTGAAAACACACATGCACACATGTGAAGGCACGCACGCACACAAACATAGCCTACCTCTCAAATATACTGTAAATGCTCATTTGCCCCCCGCTGCTTGATGTAATTTCGGCAGACTTGTGTGCCAAACCAGGCAAGCTCCCCCTACATCTTCCACCACTCTCTCCAACTCCCTGATGTACCTGTTACTGCCTCACATCAGCCAGCTCCCACTACAGTAGGGGCACTAACGGCACTCAGGGAGAGATGAGAGAAACAGGGAGTGGAGGGAGAAGAAATACAAAGTCAAAGTTTTATTTACTAAAAAGACAAACAAGCAGACTCCTGTAAGCCTGTTAATATAGTCTTAAATAACCAGCTTCATTTGGGGCAGCAAAGGTTAATGTGAGCACAAATTGGCTTAAGATACTGTCAGACTAACACCCAGTACTCTGAACATTACTGCCGCTTTTTGCTTGTCTTGGTTGACTGAAAGCCCTCTATATGTTAGGTCGTCTTTTTATTCTTTTCATACTATTTTGAATAGCTATAAATTATGTATTATATTACTGCTATTTTGAAAAAGGTACAGCTAATGTAGCTTAATAAGAGTGTATCCAGAGGCCAGCGATAGTGCTTAGCCAGCTAATCAGTGGTAATTCTATAAGTTCAGGTCCTTTAATTAGCTAATTTGCATTTTGAGAATTAATAAAATTGATTATATAATTAACGGCGCAATACATCTCCCTCTCAGTGTTCGCCAGGCACATGTATACACTCCCAAAACCTACAAATACACTCTGTATGCTCATGTTGGGGAGGGGGGGGGTTAACCCCTTGAGGATGTGGATCTGATTGGTAGTGATAGATGTATGGGAGCGAACTCATTGCACAAGGTTAAATAGAACCCCTGACACTGTGCAGTCTGTAATGATGGAGATAGCGCTAGGAACGCAATTCACAACTGGAGTGCTGTGAGGCTCAAGGACCCCCTGAGAATTGGCTATAAGCATTAGGCTTTGATAGGTTATAATGGCTTGTGCTAATATTGGCTTGTGATACAGAAAGGTCAGCTAACTCATAGACACGTATAGCATCTGAAAACCCTGCCTCGGGATTATTTTTTCCTCATTTGAGCAAGTCTCAAGCAACACATTCTTTCAAGGGTCAGATTTTATGATGACCCATCACTTTTTAAGATGGCAGTTTCTAATTATTGCACAGGTGAATAGATGCGATAGAAAGGCTGCAGTTTTTAACTAATTAGCCATAGACTGTTGTCATAGTTTGCCTTTAAGGAGAAAAAACTATTCAAGACTGGCAGAAAAGTAGAAGAGAAAAGGTGAATTGCCAGTGGTAATTTCGATACCACTAGAGGCCCTTAGTTTGCCCTAATGTGGTAAAAGAGAGGGTGGAGCATCGCCATGACTGATCCTGCAGTATGACAGGAGGAGGCCCATGGGCAGCCTTTAGGCAAAGCCTGGCGGCTGTCGACTCTACGGAGGTTGATTTTAAACCGATGAGCAAAATGCTAGTCAGCCACCCGTGGCTGCAGCTTCTGGGCGATCTAATCTGGACTTGTCCACTGGCTGGTGTCCACATCTATGCTCGCTGGCTAAGTGTTGGCCTGTTATAGGACATATTAGGGCTAATCTCTAGGTGTGTCCATATGCAAGGACTTAAGTGCAGATGGATGGAAAGGACAGATTTAATACTGCTGACATCATTACTTTCAAATCCCAACTAACACCCGGAAAATGAGGAGGGGGGTGAGGGATGCAAATGTCTTTATTATATTTTCATCATATTAATCTTGGTTCTTACAGTCTGTGGAATAACAGTTTATATGGCTGCAAGCTATAACTCATATTTGTCGATAAGCTTATGTTGCCATACTGTACTTTAACTACACTTTTACTTTTAGTTAATTATCTTTAAGAAAACAAATCTCAGCAGAGGGCTGTATGGGGAACTGTAAAGCTCTGGATAAGCAGCACCTGCATGATTAAGAATGAGTACTGTGGGACCAAGTCAAAGCTGTGTGTTTTTTTCTTTTTTTTTAGGTTATCACTTAGGGACTTTAAAATGGTTCAGTACGCCATCCTACCTTCATCTGCATTTTTCATCTCAAACTGCACCTGTGTTACCCACTAGAGATCCGATGATTCCCTTCTCTTCCCTTTCACCCTTCACTCTGGATTTAATCATGCCATCTGTGAATTCCAATCAAGTCAAGGATTCAAAATTTTACTTACCTTAAAAGCTGACATGCTTATTTGTCTCAATTGATATATGAACGGTGCTCAGGGTAATGTATTGCTAAACCAAAATAGGAAATGAAATAGTAAAAAATAAATAAATAAATATAGCCAAAAGTGGGAGGTTTATGTCCCCTGCCAATCCCCAGTTATGCATTAAAATGCCTCTGAAATGAAATCTTTATCAAAAGAGCCACAAGGTTCTCCTTACAAGGTGTTTTCAAATAAGCAGGCGTTATTATCATACCTCCATTGGGAAATATGCATTTACAGCTTGGAGAGTGAGAGGCAATAGGGTAACTGTTAACAATGTTTTCCCTAGTTATGGTGCATAATTGCATGCTTCTGTTATTGCACCTTTCTACTGCTGCTAATACAGAGAAAGCCCATTAGACAGTGTGCTAATGTGAACAGTAGCCTGCAGTGCAGTGGGTGTTTAAAAAGAGATGCATGAGGACCACTGTAATGAGCAGTAGGCCGTGGAAGGAGGGTACTACACCCAAAGCAGGCATGCTCAAACTCTGAAAAATACCATCAGAGTCAACTTCTCCTGTTAGGCTGTATATGCTGCTTATTTGGAATGATGGAACTGACCTTTTATTCCTGTAATACATGTAAGTTATCATATAACACAGACATCACAGCATGATAAAGCATTGCATTTACTTTTAAACTTACAGTCCACGAAATATATATTTTAAAATAATGAGTCTGTGTGATTTCCACTTAAGGAAATATAAGGATCTGAGCATAATTTAAAAAAATTCTAATAGTTTAATTGCTTTCACTATATCTGATCTCTTCCTGTCATCTTGTAAGGATGCAGCTGCATTCAGAAGTCCACAGTGGATTAGTTTCCACATGCGCTGATAATGACCATTGACTTGGCCTGGCCGTGAACGCGCGCTCCGCGAAGTCACGGTCATTCCTCTAGACTGTGTGTGAATGGTCGCTCCCTGGGTGCCGCTGCACGCAGCCTTTACTGATCTGGCCGTCGCTCGCGTTCAGAGCATGCCCGCCTGACCGCCGTTTCTCCGCTCTGAAGAGAATCAACGGAAGACGTGCCGTGTGCGCACAGCTGCGTTCGTCCGGTTTTTGGTCCATCTTGTGCAGTCAGCGTTGTTCCCCTGTAACGAGCATCAGCGCGGAATGGATTGCTCCGTTTCATTCCCGATTTGGTGAGATGTTGCACTGGATGCTTATAGCCTACCCTTTACATCAGCTCACCCCTGTGCGTTCATCTCACTCTGTATGCAGTAGCGCCTTGTCAGCGTAGACAGGGCAAAGAAAAGTATGCAATAAACAAGTGTCAAGTCGCTTCGGGCTGTTCGATTGGAGGGAAGGAAAAGTTGAAGTTGAAGACGGAGGATTATGCAGTGAGTGCCGCGCATTGCTGGAATCAGGTACGTGATGTTTTAAAATATATAGCTTTTCCTGTGGAAACGATGCTTTCGCGCCACTGTTGTTTACACACCAGCATCTGTGACCACAAACAGTGTGTGCGCAATCAGTTCTTGTGTCAAGTAGAACGGGGAGGGCAGCGCAGAGCGATGACATTGAAGTGCCTTTTATCGGAATAACATTTGTGGTCTTAATGCGAGCCTGCTCTTGACCGGCGTTGGTCACACAGGGCTTCGTTCGAGTGTCTGCAGTGTCGTTTATGTATCATCTGTCCATCTGCCTGGTTTGTAGTCCCTAGGCAGGGATGACCTTAGGCTACGTGAATCGCTATGGAGTTTGTGGTTTAAGAGACTGCATAGAGCACATCTGCACGCACATCCTCTTGATATCTCTAAAAAAAAAAAAAATCACACATGTCCCGAGTGTGAGGAGCTTCTCTGTCTTCAGAGGTCCATGGCGGAATGTGAGACCTGATTGGAAGAGCAGGGGCTCAACCTTTAATTCCTATCCGATTCATTTATGGCTACCGCAGCGCAGCATCTTCCTCTCAACGCTCACTTGATGCGTGAGAAAGTGAGTTTGTCCTTTGAAAAAAAAAAAAAAAGGTGCTTCCACTTCATCATGACAAAGATGGAGTTACTGGCGTGCTTTAATTGGCCGCTTGACCTGTCATTACCGCTCTCCTCTCCTCAGGATGGCCACTACTCTGCGTCTCTGCGGTGCGTCTGACCGGCCACAGCTGCTTATTTCAGCCTCTCCTCATTAACAGTTAATCTGTTCAAAAGCATCAATTGCTGCAACGCTCTTTGTATCTTCTACAACATTTGTATCCTTTCATATTTCACCCATGCTTACATGCTGCCATGTATTGGATTAGAAATGCATTATGCTTTGTGGAGATCAAAATCAAAGGTTCAGACAGCCTAGGTGCTTGTGTGTTGTGCTGAATTTTAATATTTTTCTTCTGCTGCCATGCTCTGTGTTTTTGGTGACACAGAGAGGCTGAAAGCCACAGTCCAGCTGGCCTCCCTCAAGCTGCAGTGAGGACCATAACGCTGCAGGACGCAGCTCACTCATGAATGAATATTCATTGAGCATGAGCAAACTCTTCGTTAAAGATTCGATGCAATATGTGGTGCGTGGAGTTTAAGGTTGCATTAGAATACAGTGTCTGAAAAACTTTTGGAGTCAGTTGTGTATCAAGTAGGGTGTCAAGGGATAAGGCCCACACACCAGCTGTAGATCCCAGAGCCTGGCAGTCATCAGCACCTCATGACACGAAAACACACACAGATGCCATGCAGATCTTGATGATGAGGCACCCTGCTGAGATTCACACTTCATTCTAACTGGTACAGTTTCTCTCTGTGGCCCTTCTATCTCCTCCTCCACCTTTAGTTCACTTCAAGCCTGCCTGTGTCTGTGTGATCTCTCACGCTCTTTGATCTCTCTCCCGCTTTCCATCCCTCCATCTTGAGCTTTTGATAGTGGCATATAAATCAAAAAGAAAGCAAAGCCCTCAGATTGCTGTGCGATCATTACTGACACACATTTAAATATATGGAAATAAGTGCATATTGTGTGCCTTTGCTATGTCTGTTTTACTCACGGGCAAGTACAACCACCATGTCCCTTCAGTCTTTAACCTGCCAGGCGTAATCATTATGACCAGTGTGTTGTAGCTGTGTGTCTGTACATACGTGTAGTGAGACTCAGTCTTAAGTGCTGCTAATAAGAGCTCACACTGGACAGCAGCAGGTCATGTCAACCACAATCTCCAGACAAGCCCTCAGGGTGTCCCATTTGGCACGGGTATACACACACATACACACATACACATATACACACACACACATAAACAAGCCTGAGAGGTTTAGTCTTGACACAAGAGTCTGAGCACTAGGGGTTCTGAGTCCATGTCCTTGGTGGACCTTCACAACTATTCAACAAGATTAACTGTCTGCTGTTACCATGGAAATACACTGTAGATTGACTTTTACACACGCAAACCTTCGTGTGAACGCAGGATAGTCGTTAATTCACATGTGAATATGATCAGAGAGTGAATCTCTCTCTGTTTAATCTGTCTCTTTCCCCACTCTCACTTCCTCTATGTGGGTTACGTATTTATACATACATTTTACTGCAACACCTGTGAGGCCTGGAAAGAGGAGCATCAATCTTCATTAGACTGAAATGAGGCTGGCCCTGTTGAATAAATGACTATCATTGAGTATGTGTGTGTGTGTGTGTGTGTGTGTGTGTTTGGTTGTGTGTATGCGTGTGCACGTGTGCTTGTGTTGAGCCCTGTAGCCTGCTCTGACCCAGCTGACAGATGACTGCAGTGATTTCCAGGGTTCAGCAGATTAGGGGATTAAAGACTGAAGGCTTCACACAATAACCCTAATGCATGTGCACATCGGCGAACGTGCACACTCACACACACGCGCATCAAATAAACACACACTCCTGGGGCCGTGGGGCTGTTCAGAGGTCAGTGATATCCAGTACCACCCCTCTACTCTGTGTATTGTCCTGTGTTGTGCAGATAGGGCCGTCCACGTTCACACAGGCAAACAGATGGAAAAGAGCATTAGAAAACCTCATGGGTCCAATTTCACTAATGCCATTTTCACACTATAGGCGCAACCCATATTGGTTCTGAGAGCCCGGTTAATACATTTTGTCCTTCCCAACCAATTCTGAACCCACTCAGTGTTAGATAATAAACCGACATAGTGGGCTGAATGTTTCCGACTAGGCCTGTGCGATTTTGTTCCCGATTTAAAGCCAAAAGTCCCTTTCAAATACAAAATAGGCTCCATTGTGTTCATTGTTTAAAATTCTGTCAATGATAACTACATTGCAGCGTGTTAACTGATGTCATAACAAAAAGCTGCTCATTTGTCTCTCAGATGTAATTACCTGAGAGGCAGTATAAAGTGTCCCTTATTTGTATACGATTTCACATTTCACTGTTTTGGTTTTGGAAACAGCCGTTTGCTGAATGGTGTTCAGGTTTTTCCTTCACCTGGACATTTTAACGAGGTGTGAAATGCTAAGCACTGTTGCCCCTGGCAGCAAAACCACATAAATATTAGCAAGTTTGAAAATACCTTAAATCTATTACATTTACTGTTGGGACTTAAGTTAGATTTTGTGTTACATGTTGCAATAAAAAATCAAACATGGCAATAAAAATAACAGCCACAGCTCTGTCTCACAAAGCTGGCTATCATGACATCGCTAAATTTAAATATGACATGTAAACGACTAAGCCTCTATTATTTTGTGAAAAGAAATGAAACAAGCAAATCACATTGACTTATTTCATATATTTGCTTAGCTTGAATGAAAGTAAAATATCTAGAATAATCATTAGTTACTGTTCAGCAACTATAGATGGATCCAATGTTGATCCAGTGTTTTTGTGTTTGTTTGAGCTCAGAGATACTTGAATTTCAATGTAGATGTAATACCTCTCTACCAGAAGTAAAGGCAGCGATGCCATACATACAAGTTTAAATTTAGATATCAGATGTCTCACACTGACCAGCCAACACCTCCTGAGGTGAAATGGGAAAAGGCACAAGTTCTTTGTAAGCGGTGCTCAGCCGTTTTTTATCTGGCCTTAATTAAGCCATTTATTGTCATTTCATGTCCATGACAATAAAACTAGAGATGCAAATTGTAAGTTTACAGTATTCTTCTTACAATTTGCATAGAAAGCTGTGATTATCAAATGATAAAAATGATAATTTGTTTATTTCTCACTGAAATGTGTTTTGACTGCAGGAAAATGATGATGACAAATTTATCCATTTCATACAGACTTCTGTGCCTGAACACTCAAATACCCAACATAAATTCAAACACAGCAAAAATTAAGACACAAAATTGAACAAAAGTCAACTTAAAATCAGAGTTACATTTTTAACTATACAAATGCTCACAGATTGTCAATGTTCACAATGAGACCAGTTATTAACCAGCAACTTGTGCCCATGAAGCAATCAGCAATGACTTTCTGCTTTCTTACGGCAAGTGAAGCCATCATGGAAAGTTTGGAGTTAGCATTTATTTCCAGAAACATCTTCAACCAAACATAATGCAAATTTTGCCCAGAATAAGGGTATAAGTGAATTCATGTTTCTCATTCAGCAGAGAAATGGAACTGGGAGTTACTGGGTTACTGAGTTACCGTTCGTTGTCATTCAGTCGTCTCTTTTTTCCCCTTGCTCACTCATTGACTACTTTCATGGGTTACTTATCCACTAAGTATTTGCAAATGCCCGGAAGATGTCGGGTTATTGTCCCGCCCACAACTCAACCAAATATGATTGGCTAAGACAATTGTCAGAAACAAATTCATGCCCACATTGACTTGAATTATACAGGCGTTCTTTACAGCTACTGAAGGTCCTGGCAGGGGGAAGTCGCTGATTCACCCAGATACCATCAGAAGAAAGATTGTGATTGGTCCATTTCCCGTTCTGTAATATTAACCCACTGTTTGTGACAAGACATGTTAATTCAAGTTTATAACCTATGATCTAGAAATTATTACTATTATTTCAGTGAATCTAAATAATTAAAAAAAAAATATTAATTAGGAGAACAAAAATTCTTTCAATATTTTTTCTTAGGCCTTTACTGAACACCTTGAAGGCCCAGAGAGTTCTCCTCTTTCCCTAGCAGATCTACACACCTGCAGTGTAAACCCTCCATTGTTCTTTTTGTTGTTATTGTTGTTTTTAAGCCCTTTCCACAAGCAGGTCTTGAATGGCTCAGAGGTTAACAGAGGTGAGGGCATGGATGCTATTTTATCAGCTAAAATCATTTTTGAAATACAGCAAACACTGTTGTTGTATGGTACATTACACCCTAGCACCTTATCATTTGAGACAGAACAGGATAGGTGGTAATGGAAGCAGAAAGAACCTCTTGTCACCACTGATTAACTAAGAACATTGACCTTTAGAAAGAGGAGAGGTAGGTGATGGTCTTCGTGACAGAATATGGAGAGGATATTGTTTATACTGTTGCTGTAATTGTCAGGATGTGAGAAGTAAAAAGAAAATACTAAGCTTGGTGGCATAGCTCTATTACAGGCTGTTCTAGCCGTCCTACCCTCTCAGCTATTTCACAAGCTCATGGCTTTTTTTGAGCCAGACATACAATCAGCTCAGTGTCATAAATCCACATCCAGATAGGAAAAAAACACTTGGTTTCATTCCTGTTACTATATATCCTATGGCCTAGTTTGGCCTCCGATAGTAGCTTTTAGGGTGGCATGAGATATCACTGTGTCAGAAAGGCTTTGATGAGAATGGACCAACTGAGTTTTCCCCCTCATTTCTATTGCGTGGTGGACTACTTACTGTCCCCCTCCACATTTCCTGCTCTAGCTGTCCAGCCCTCAATTTGATCCATTCATGCTTCATTGTCCTCTCTGTTTCACATTTCAACATTTCAACTTTCAACATTAATTGTGCTCCTTCAGGGAGCTTGCCAAGGCATATGTAGGAATAGCATTCTGCGGTTTTTTAACAGGCTAAAATTACAAAGACTTGCTGATGAAGGAGCAAATTACATTAATTGCTGTAATGGATTAATTGGTGGTTAGATGTTAGATGAAAGAAATGGTTGATGGCATATCCCATTGCTTTCTTGAGAGATGTTTTAAGGCTTTTGGGTTTGAAAGTTAAAGTCTGGTTAAATTTCACATGTGACAGTAATACCTCTGTACTAACTGTAAATTAGATGAAGTCCTCTCTAATAATCTTACATGACTTGTGTCTTAACTTGCTCCATCAAATCTAACCAAACAACTGTAATCATAATTCTGCTGTATCGCGTTTTATCACAAGTATAATGCATTAATGATTAAAAATAAAATTCTTCTTTTGCCAGACAATTTTGTGCCATCTATCTTGTGGGTTTGGATGAGAAAGGAAAATCAGTTGTGTACAGAGGTTGGCATGGTTATTCTGCAGCAGCCTTGAGTCAGTTTTTCATTATTTAATTAAAGTAGAGGTGCAGTGGATCATAGTGTGTAATGCACTACCACAAAAAAACAAAGCCCATATCTCTTTATTGGAACAATGATGCTCAAAATGGCTGCCAAAACACATATTAGAAGAAGTGAAATTGCCCACAGAGACCCAAACTCAATGTGGAAACAATTATTGATGCTGTAGTTGAAGAGAGAACATTTGAATACATAGCAGTTCTTGGAACCAGCATCTATCTAACATTACATATTGGCTTCAGCTTTCAGATTTACTACAATTGAATATTGTTAATGTTGAGTTTGGTTGTCAATGATTTTTCTAAAAAAGAAATCTGAAGGCCATCTGTACTCCATCACACTCCTTCTGACCTTCATCTTTTTTTAAAGGGGTTTTGTGTAGCTAAGACCACAGTGCTCACTGTTGTTCAATGTGTGTCCGCATGTGTGTGGCGTATGACACCCAGCATTAGCTGTGCTTTAGAAAAAGTGACGCTTGTAGAGAGCAGCCTTCATTTTGGATTACCATGCCCATGGATCCTGTGGGTTTTTGTGTTGGAAGCGATGGCAGAGTGGGATGATATTTACTACATCTGTCTGACAGCTGACCGACTGGTTTTAACTCATCCTCCTCACATGCTCATGGCGCTTTGTTGTGAGCATCCTGGTTGAATTCGAGTAAAGTCTGTAACTCATGTGCCTGCTTGCACTCAGGGATCATGGCTAATACCAGACTTTGAGCATATACCAGTCTGTATAAGACCACTAGTGGATGATTTAGCAGAGGTTTTCCACACCAGGAAACAAAGACAAATGACAGCCCAATGAGTGATGTGTTTGTGTAGTTATGTGCAGTGTCCATGTTGATGTCTTAGCAAAGGAGAGCACTGTCAATCATCTGTCACTTCAAATGGCACCTACTATATATATAAAAACGGGTTAAATGCTAACCCCGTTGTAATTTTTGTCTCATTGAAGATGAACCTAACTCAAGCGAAATGCCTGTTGAGCCTTGCCAGACCACGATGAATCAAACAGAATTTCTTGGCGGGCTTTGCAAAGCTAATTTTTACACAAAGTAACCAAGGAAAGCCTTCATCTGTTGGCCCTGGTGTAGAAAGACAGGCTTTTTCAAACTATTTCCCATTAGTATGGAGAAGCAGGTATTCTCCCCTACAAATTACAAATTCTCCCACTACTTCCTCCTGTCTCCTTTTTGAGAAATGCAGTGCAAAGTGGACTTGTCCCCTGCTGCCCTTAAGGGGAAGGTGTGGCTGGTTGAGTCATGCTGAAAGAGACTGCCCAGTCATTGCTGGGACATACATATCCATTTCAGTCCTGATCCTTTTGCTCCTTCGGACAGGAAATGTAGTTACAGCAATCAAGGATGATACTTAAGCATGCTTTGCAGCAGTGAACTTGCTTAATAGCCTTGGACTTTTGCATTTCTAAGTACACTTCATCTGAGGGCTATGCAGGTTACTCAAGTGTCTGCTGTAACCCCGACTAGCTGAGGACATATCTGCTAAGGGGCTTGTCCTTATTAGCAAATATGCATCCAGGCACACACACGCACGCAAACTCGCAATTCCAGTAACTGTGGCTTTGCCATTTACTGTACACTAACTCCCTTACCCTTGATTTGTGGGATCATTCAATTCCATGCCTTTCGCAGCCAATGAAATAACCACAAACTCTCTGTGGCAGCCGATGAATTCTGGAAATTTAGTGTGCTTTCCATCCCTCTACTGCTTATCCTCTCCCTCCTTCTCTCTGTCTCTCTTTTTAAGCAGACATGCCTAGTTACAGTCTAAAATGGCCTTGTGAAGGAGGACGGGAGTTAAGATGGCATCCCCAGAGACTTTTCAGAGAAGTAATTTAATAAACTGTGATATTTTCCAACTCCACAAGGGAAAGGGAATAGGCTCAGAAAAGTAATATAACTCAGCTGTTGAATTTTTAATATTAAGGAATCAATTTCCTGCACTTGAACATAACCAAGGAAGGCTTTTTTTTTCTTCACATGGGTCACAAGATGCACAGTACAGCATTGACTTCCGGCTAGCTTCCTGCTCTCACTGATATCATAGTGGGAAGGCGTAAAGGTTTGATCAAAACATTTGTTCAAGAGCGTCTCTTGGCTCCCATTTGCCCTTGAACATTTGAGTAGCAGCTGGAATGGCTGTCCTAAGCACAGTCACTGCTGAGAAAGTGGAATATTAACTACCTTACAAGAATGGATTCATGTCCTTGTTCATGAATAATAGAACTATGAGGACAAAAAACACAATCTAAACTCCAAGATTTGAGAGTGTTAGGTATGTATATTCATGTGTGCAGAGACATTTTGGTGCTGCTTTCATGCAGACTTCAAAATGTGATCTCACCTCTTTCTATGCCTGTTTTGGGCAGACTCTGGAAATGTGACATGGCTCTACAGTTTCTGGCAAGCGTCCTTTAAAGGGATGCACCCATACAGTGTCTGGCTGTTAGGTTCATATTGATTTCTAAATTATATCTATAGCCAAACAAAGACAACCAATCGACCATGTTCAGATGTTAGAAGGAGGGTTCTATTGAGATAATATTTCACTTTCAGGTAGGGCTTGACATAGTTCAAATCACTCTCACAATAGAATGGAAAGATATTTTCCATTTTCCAATATTGAGATTTATCACAATAAGGCAGGTATATGCAAATTCATAATCATAAATGCAGAGCTTATTTTCAAAGCAATGATCCAGCATTGCTATTAAGCTAAAGCTTCAATAACTGGTTTTGTTTTTAGTTACAGTTTGTGAAGAATCATTAATTTGGATGACAGAAATGTATATATGATATGATCATACTATCAATATATGATTTAGCTTAAAGCTAAACTATAGCACTGAATTATTGCTGAGTGTTACTTCCAGGCCAAATTAAATGGTTTTACAACCTGGTATTTTACAAATTATATTCATGTTGGACAATTTCACTTTGAACACTTTACATTAACGCCAACCTTGTGTGTGTCCTTTATGTAGCAAGGGAGAATGTAAGGGTGTGGAGGTCGTGGTGGTGGTTGGGTGTGTAGTGCCAAGTGTCTTAGTTGCTAAACCATGACCATACCATAACCACTAATTATTTGCCATAATCACAATCTATTCCTAATCTTAACCATCTCAAGGCACAGGTCAATATTGTAGAAATAAGTTATCTAAAAATGTTGGCATTAAAGGTTAAAAAGTTAAGTTTTGTCACTGAAAATAACCAGATTTTTGTAGACCTACAACTCACACCTGCAATCCTGTCCTTGTTTACCTTCAAATTATGATTTACAGAAACACTCCCATTCAGTTTTTTATTTTAATTCTCTCAATAATTTTGACCTTAACAGACTTCCATACATTTGATTGATCATTAGTTTGGCACTGGTATTTGATAATTAGCTCTGTTTCGTGCCTTTCACACTTCTGTCAAGGCTGTTGGCTGGTTTGTTTACTGCAGATATGCAATGACACTCCTTTTACCCTGACTCCACCGCTACGTGTGGCAGTGAGAGAGAGAGAGAGAGAGAGAGAAAGAGAGAGAGAAAGAGAGAGAGAGAGAGGGGTCAGGTGATGATTTATGACCGCGATGCTGCATTCCAGCACAGGATGATTAATCTCTTCTGGGAACACTTCGCGAGTACAAGTTTAACCTACCTCGGCCTTGCACACGCATGCACGTACACGCACACACACACACACACAAACACACATTCACAATACTGTGCACACAAAAACACAAACACACACATGCGTAACCACACGCGCGCTCTGCATGCCTGACAAGCAGGACATAAACGCAGGGGCAGAGTGCATGTAGGTGCTTTTGTATGCAATTCATGTGCAGCAGCCCCCCACCACCACCCCACCCCATGCATACACACAACCCCACCCCACGTACACACATCCCCTCTTTTAGTCTCTGCCTCCCTTGTTCATCCTCTCTTTTTCTCTCTTCTCACTGACCTCGGTGGTGCAATGTCTTACATTCACCCCTCTCCTCTTTCGCCTCGTCCATTCATCACAAAGAGTCACAGATGCTCACACTCACACACAGAGAAAGAAAGGGAGGGAGAGAAAGAATGAGAGAGCCTCCGTATAAGACCATTTGGCACCAGTACCAGTGAGCATAAGGCTATAGGATTAGTGCTGCTAGGTGCTAAAAGCTTCTTAATATCAATCAATCAATCAATCAATCAAGTTTATTTGTCACATGTAATCATAGAAGGTATAATCACAGTTAAATGTGAGGGGGGTGGGAGGGAGGGGGTACAGCTGTGTGTGTCTGTGTGTGCAGAAGTGTGCGTATACAGGTGCTGTGCGCAGGTATAAATACTCTTCGGCAGTCCTGGGCCGGCACATTTAGAGGATAAGTGTAAATACCACAGGCTGCATCTGAAGCTCCATTACTTGAGCACACTTCAACAAATCATTCCACAGTTGTACTCATTGAAACACAGAGGGTGGTTGAACACATCTTTATTGTAATGAAGTCATTTATTGTAATGGAGAGCATTTACAGTCAACTGTAGCTTAGATTCCTACGCTTTTGTCATTACGGCTTCCTGTCTCTTTTTCTAGCCTGCTCTCTCTCTCTCTGCCTCAGTGTCTCTCTGTCTCTCTCCGTCTCTAGTGACCAGCTTTAGCCTGTGAATACAGTGACCTTCCCTCTCTCTTGAGAGCTGTATGTTTTGTTTTTTTGTTTTTTGGGGGGGTTTTCGTGGGAATAGAATTTGCAATCATTGCAATTTTTTTTTCTCGTTTTCTTTTTTTAGAAACATGCTTTTGTGCAATTAGATGAAGCCTAATTTCCTCTTGCATATACACTAGGATTCATCAGGGGGAAATGTACAAACAAGAAGCAAAAAATTCCACCAAATAACAAAATGATTGTTAACATAACATTTAAAGAAGATAGGATATTTTTAAAGATTCACCCCTTTCGGATAGGATTAACATTACAGGGAGAGGTAGGAAATGAAGTATTCACCGTGCTGCTTGGTAATTTAACTCATTGTTCCGGATAGCATTTTAACTATGGAGGAATTACAGAGTAGAATAGACAGGACAACATCAAAAGCCTCCCCAGGGGGTACAGGAGAGTCGTGGCAAAGATACTGTGTGAGGTGAATTTCAGGCATAGCTCCTTCTCGAAGTCAAATCTTAACATACAGACATGAAACGCATATTGTATATTCCAGCGTGACTCACACTTCCCAAGGGTATCATTATATCTGATGTACATCACAAATAAACGTCTGTGAATCCACTGAGAAATCATAGAAAAAAAGACACTTCAGAACTTGCCTGAGAAAGATCACATTTAAAATTTATTCAGTATCAAAGCAATAAAATGATGGTTGTCCGTACATCAATGGGTACCTTGCAAACAGGAACTGCTAATAGCTGGTTTCAGTATACTTTTAATAGTATCATTAAACAAATATAAGCTAAAAACTGGACTCAAAGAGAATACCAGTACCTACGCTTAGCTGACATTACAACAGCCCCACTTTGTGAGCTTTTATGTGGTCTTGCTCTGCTGATTGTATTTATTTATTTCTGTGGTTATTTTGGTTCCAAAACAGGCCTATATGTTGGTGTTAGTATGTTTTCAGCTATCAGATTAGCAAAAATGTGTGTTGTAGAAGAACAAACAGCTCTTAAGCAGTGGAAAAATAAATCCGTCCCATCTGAATGGGGCTTTAGTCACATTTGTTGTTTATATATCAAAGATGTGCACTACAGCTTCAAACACATTATATGCTTTACAAGGTATCTTCTGAGTGATTTGGCTGTCACAAAATATCTTGCCAAGTTCCCTTGCATTGTTTATGAAATGCTGGCCCAGTATAAGCATTTTGGGGTTGTATGTACATATCATGAAACATACAATATAGGCCACAGAAAGCCAATATTACATCGCATCCATCAAGACCATTGTTCTTTATATTTATTATAATAAAAAATCTAGACTGAAATGTATTAATAACAATTAACAACAGACTTATTCACAATGAATGTATGATGCTAAATCATACAGTATAAAGTCCTTAGTGCCAGCTCCTCCCAGATCAACAAATTTTAAGCCGATCCTCCCAAACGCCACACACATAACATTCACATAATGGAGTGACCTATTTAAATTCCAGCTCCATACATCTATTACTACTGCTAACTTCCATTATATAGCCAGCAGCTGCTATTAGATTGCAACCTATTTCATTAACTAATGGTTATCCTTATCATTATTTCTACAATACACCAGGCGTTTAAACATACTTTTAATCATCCCTACTATAATGTCACGTGTGCACAGATAGTGCTGGACATGTTACGCCATGGCTCCATTCACACTATTCCCACAGGGGACTTGCTTTTGCTCTGCCCCAATATGAGATGGTTTTCTGATTGGATAGGACAGTGGCTTCAAATGGAGCCACTACAGGGGGGGTCAATACGATTTGTCATAGTAGTGAAGAATGAAAAAAGAAATCTGATTGAACTGTGTAATTAGCATATGTGCAGTGAACGGACGGTAAAAGAAAAGTAGCCAATTCAATAAGTCAAGTCGAACATACATATTCACACATGCTTGCATGCATATACCTTCATTTCTCTCATGTTAATCTTTTATTTAGCACCTGCTCAGTTCATAATATAGGCGGTGTCCATTATCAAATGTAAGGACCGGGGAGAGCAAAAGAGTACTGTATGAGAGAGAGGGGAGTAATGTAATCCTTTGTGAAAGTGCCATCATATCACCCAGCCCCACTCAATCTCCTCACCAGCAGCAGAATAGATGAATGTCCTGAATGATTCTAATCTCATCACACACATACACACATGTATACACACACAAGTATACACAGACAAGGACTTGTCTATTTGATGTTTACAAAGAGATGATGAATAGTAATAACACGAGTGGATGTTGTGATGTTATTGTGTATGAATATGCCCTCTGAGATGTTTGTGTGTGTGCATGTGTGTGGGGGGTTTGTATGTGAGTCGCATGTGTGTGTGTGTGTGAGTGAGTGTGTAGGAGTTATATTTGTATCTTCTGGTCAGAACATCCGTGCTTAAAGTTAATTCCTCAGCTTCTAATTGTGACCAGGTGTCTTTTCGCCTTAAGATTTCTATTTGTTTGTGTAGGTGTCGAGTCGTGATGGGGCTCCCGGTGTGATGTGACGCCGTAGATAATAAGAGCATGTCTCATCAGTGTGTGTGTGTGTGTCTGTGTGTGTATGTGTATTCAGGCAGAGTGCATGATTAGTCTAGACAATAGTCTCCACTGTCTTCTTTACGCCACAGTCGTTTCACATCGATTTCAAAATATGTCTGTTCTTAAGGAGGAAGGCCTGATAAGGACTGAGGATGGTTTTAGGGACGATGTGTTTGATTCGTACTGTTAAGTTATCTGAGTCTTTCAAGTTTGAATTGTTCCTTTTCATGCTTGTGTTTGATGTTCACATTGAGGATGTGGGATTTACCTTTGTTTTATTCAAGAGTTATTCACGGCCACTTTTACATGAGACACCATGATAATTTTATTAATTTCTTCCTAAGATGACAAAATTTATCAAGGACTGAATGAATTTGCAATTTATTCCCAGGGACACCAATTGGATTACATATATTGATTGACTACTATAATCATTTTAAATTGATGCAGCACAGTTACCATATTCCACAGATTTTCTTTAAAAATCAGAGATACAGAATGCTGACACACAAAATGCTATGTCACTATATATGTAAGTGAAACCGTTTTAAGTGTAAATATACTTATAACTTAATTGGTCAAAAACTGACTGATGAAGCAGTCTGTGACAGCAGTTGGAAATTAAATGATGTTATTTTATTATATATGTTAATTAATTGATTATGTTATTTGGGTTGAGCATATATGTTGCAGCTAAATTAGGATTAGGCCTGCTGCTACCTGCGAGACTGGAGTAGAAAGCTTTTTTTTTTTTCCTTTCAGAATTATTCTGGATTACTACACTGATTAATGTGACACCTCCAATGTTTTGCAGTCCTCCACTTTGGAATTTTTTATAAATCCAAACACAATCAGCTGCATGAAGTCACATGTCAGAGATCAACACATTTAAGGAGAAAAATGTATTTGCAGCCAGAAATGATTGCTTTGTGAATTTTCTTTGCATGTTTTCCAACAAATGTGAATGATGTTCAAAGTGAATCTCCAAAGGTTTATGACAGTGTGACCACCCCTTAACACTACAATCACCATGTTTACTAGCGCTTGCTGCTGATTTGAGCCAAAGAGAATGCACCTTTTGGTAAAATTACATTATGTATTCCATCATTGACCATCATGCATCTGTTGCAAAGCTAAACCCTGATTATGATAACAAAAACATTGTGTCAGAATGGTCAAAATAAGGAAAAAGATTGCATTAAATTAGCTCTGACTGAGTCGTACCCTTCCAGTGTGGTGACAGCCACACACGACTCTGTGATTAGACTTTAAATAGGACGTTTCCCTTAAACTGAAATTACTGTAAATATCATCTGGTGTAAAGCCAGCATAAGATATGTGAAAAGGCTTAAGTGCAATTTTGGTATAAGAGTTAGGCCTTTGCCTCTAACTACTCAGACTACATCTTAGTGTAAATACTCACATTCTGTGCTATTTTCATGGATTTAGTTTCATGGATTTTCATGGATTTAGTTTCTGAAGGCGCACCAACAAAATCACTTAAACTGCTTTCATGTTTATTATGTCTGCCTGTATTTCATTTTTTTCTCAACATGGATTTCATAACCCAAAAAGGAGCTAAATGCAGTGAGAGTCTGAGGCAGAATGGGAATACATTTGTTAAATCAGACGTACAGGTGCATGGCTGGTGGGATCATGTGGATTCATAGACAAAGATTATACACTCCATCAAACATCTCAGGCCATTGTATCCTCTCTTTCCTTTCTACACACCTGAATTCAGAACAATTTGTTCTTACCAATATCCAGCTTCTCTCCACATCCAGAAGTATATATATATCATCTTTGTTTTCCTCAGATTTCCCCAAATCATATGTGGCATTTTATAATTGTAGTGTGTGTGTAGCTGTAATAAATATTATGATATGGAAATCTGAAAGTGTCAAGACAGAAAACATCAATATTTGTATTTACAAGACTCAGATTTTACCTCACATGATTGAAACGAGCACTTATGTAAGAGATTAATCCCTACATCAAAGCATTCCTGTAAAATTTGTATCTAGGAGTTGAACCAATAATATATTGTGCCACAAAGTATGTAAACATTGTGATAAGGATTTGTGGAGCACATCCAGGTGCTGTCAGTTACAGTAGACGATGTTAACAACAGTTCACATCAACCAAAACTTCAAACTTCAATTCTGATCAAATGTTTTTTTTTTATTTCCTGTCAGGCATAAATCTATGACTGAGGTTTTTGTAGACACAGTTTTAAATCCAGTGCTGTGGATATACAGCACATCTGCACATTTTCATTATTATGAACACCATTTTTCTCCTGAGTTTTCATTATTGAATCTGCCTGTATACTGACTAGACACTTCAATATTTTTGGCACAATAGCAGCCTGCCAGGATGAAAGCAAAGCCATCAGTTCATTTGAGTCATATTTACTTGGGGATTGAAGAAATTTAAAATTAAGAAAATGTATGTATAAACAGAGAGCAAGGCACCGTCAATTGTTTTGGTGGATGTTCAACTGATGAGTTTAACTCTGTCTTGTGACCTGTGTTGCCTCACACCTCCGTTCTGTCGCATCGGTAAATTCCATCTTCAATAAATCGCACACTATAAAACATGAATACTAAACAATAACCATAAAAAGAAGGAAGAATCAGCAAAAAAACAATTTGACTGCATTCAAGACATGTTTTTGTTCCACAGCAAGGATTACGGTGGGGCTTTTAAACTGTTAGAATCCTGCTGATTTTTAATATCTTGTGTGATCTATTTGTGTCATAAGCTGCTAATAGCTAGAAGGAATCAGCGGAACACAGCAGGGGTGGTGCTCGCATAATGGATTGGTTATTTTATTTTTCTCCCCCAAAAAGAGATAGGATTGGGAATTTGTCTATCCCTCCCTCCTATATTCATCACTTTTGTCTCAGTTCTGTTTAACCAGAAAACATAGGTTTCTGTGGAATAATAGCGCTATAAAATCTCCCCCCGTACAGTTGTTTAGAGGCATGTGCTGGGCTGGCACTACCCAACACAAGCCAAGCCAGAACATAAAGTATATGATGAGGGCACAAATCCAGTGTAGATGGAATTTCATGAGCCTGTATTGACCAACGGCAAGTGGATATCACACTGGGTGAGCTGAACTTGAGGAACAGTGGGCGAGAGTGATTTTGAGAGCAGTGAAACTGTATTCTCCATTTCACAGTCACAGCACTGGCACAGTTGTGATAACAATGTGCCCTAAACCTGACTTATGTTCTTATTTATTTGGTCTGACCCACAGTTGCCTGACTATTATTCTGAGAAAAAGTAATTGCTAACAATGTACGCTCACACATTCCCTTCTCTGCTCTGGCTCGTCTTCCGCGCAGTAAAGCAGAGCTGCAGCTGATATGCATAATCACACTTTTTGAGACGGGTGACAGAGAGCTATTTTCAAAACCTCTTCCTGACAACAATTTTGGAAGTTTTCAGGACAATCAGCCTGCTAATTTTGTATTAATTAGCGACTAACTCTGAAAAGACAAAACAAGTTAATGGCTGTTTTTGGAGGGGGAAACAGGGGTGAAAAACGGGTTTTCGCTGCACAAAGGAAAGAAAGACACAAGAAGGAAAGAGGAAACTGGCACATAACTGATCCATGAATTTACATCATTGTTGATCATCTATAGGGACCAAACAATTCTCCATAGCAAATACTAAAATCTATAATGTTGGGCGATGTTGCATAAATGTTTTAGAATCACGGTGCTTGTTATGGGCTACACTGAGCCTCAGTGGACCAATTTAGCCGGCCTTATAATGGCATCTCTAATGCTCTAGTCTACATGAAAATAAACAAGTCTGTAAAAAGGAATATTAAATGCACTGTATTATTGCTTATTCCCAAAGAAACAAATTGATCTTTTTATGACATTCAATCTATAAAACAAGGCGGCAGCTATTTTACAGCAGTTATCATAAACAAACTGGTGAGCTGGGTTTTATTACCTTACATTTCAGCCTTGTGGATAGAATTTTTAAACTCATCTGATTGGCTACACCTGGTCTGCATGTCTGCATGAGTGTATGCAGGTACAGTAGATATGTGTCTGCTTGTGTGCATGTGGGTGATTTTGCGTGTGTGTGATCTCTGCCTTAGCTGTGAAATATGGCTGATTCCCTGATCCTGCAGGTTGAGGAGGGCTTTGGCTCTGTGCTGCTGACCCATCTGGACTGTTTGCCGGGTTTCATCCTCATCCCTGGACTACAGTTGGAGCATTGAAAGCTCATCTATGCAGCCTTGACTCAGTTCAGACCTACGGCATTACAGCTGTCACAAAATTTGAATGGTCATTGACCCAGTGTACCTTTGAAGATTTCGTGTGGCTCAATGTGTGAGTGTGCATCTGTAATCCTGTGGCAGATGTGGTTCTCAACTCACTGGTAGCAGCACACACACAGATATACAGAATACAGACAGATAATTCAAATTATTTTTTCATATTTTCCTATGCTACGGTAACGTTGATCCTTTTCAATCTGTTGTTAGTGACTTTAGCTCCCATCCAAATATCGTATCTCCTCTGTTTTTCTGCCCATCTTATCCCAGAGCTCAAGCTGGATGTGACCTCCTACACACACTATGAGAGCCAAAGAGGATCAGCGCTCAGATTCACTCAGATTACCACCTTCTTTGTCGCTCTCTCTCTCTCTCTCCCTCTCTGTCTCCCTCCCTTTTTTTTTCTATCCTGTCCACGTAGCGATGAATGGCTACTCCATCCAGAAGTTACATTTGGACAAGAACAAATAGCACAACAGGCACACACGCAGACAGACACCGCTGCAGGGCTGGGTAACATTTGAGGGGCAGGATAATGTCAGCTGACTGAGGCCTTGGTGGCTCCCAGTCATCCATGGCTGCCAACTTCACTAACGTCAGCTCCGCTCTCAGTAATAGGACAAAGGCAGCCTGTTTTTTGCTGCAGCTTTTATTAGGGCAGTTCATCTGTGCGTGTGTGTGTGTGTGAGTGAACCAGAGAGAGACAAAAAGACAGAAAGGGAAGAGGAGGAGCATAGTGAGCATTAATGGGACTTAGTGTCTTTTTTTTGTGACCAGCGAGTATAGCAGGACAGTAGGACAAGGCCTCAAAAATGACAGCAACCTAGTGCTGTTCTGGCTCGCCTGTGCTTTTTTTTCTCTTCCATGTGTTCATTTTCTTTATTTACACCTTGGTCGTATGCTTGTTGTCACCTCTACGATGTTCCTGTGTTTCAGGCCAAATGCTGCAAATATCTCCCTTTTCTATCCTCCAGGTATTCCTGCTGTCACTGCAGACCTCTCTCCTTTAACATCATCCTCCCACCATCCCACGCACATATGCACACATACATTCACACTTATCTCGAAACAGCCCGTTTTCACTGAACAAAAATATATTGAGATTTGAATACAATCACAAATGTTTACATCGGAATTTGACGTTTTGTTTCATCTGTTGGTTGGGACACGCTGCATCGGAGAAAACTTGCGGTAGACACATGTACAGATGTAAAAATTGCACTGAATTCACTTGGCCATTGTTACTTAACTCCCAGTCATCCTCCCACACACAGCAGCAGCAGGGCAGACAGCCTCTTGACACAGTTCCATTTAGCCCACACTCGTGCCGGAGGATTCAGCTAATAACTCACATAGACTCATAGAGCCATGGCATGGAACAATTACTTTCAAGAAGAATCATAGGAATCAGGGGAAATGAGAGAAAGCGTAACCTTGAGAGAGTATACTGTAGGATTTTTTTAATATCAGCCAAAACCCCTGCACTGAGAGTGATGTAGCATAAAAAAAAAAAAAATTCGAAAAAAAGAAAAAAAAAATCATCAGAGTTTGTTAATGAATCTCTGAACTGAAGTTGTATTACAGCACTCACTCATCACTATTCAAGGCCTCTCTCTCACTCTCTGCAGGCCAGAGAAACAGGCTGGAAAGAAAGCAGGAAAAAAAAAAACACTCCCAATGTGTCAGATATCGAACAGCTCTCCCAATAGAACAAAATTACCTGAAGCAACTGGGGACATTTAAGAAAACACACAACCCATCTATATTTCCCATTAAACACATAATTTGCTTATAGTGGTTATACAACACAACAAGACAGTGCCTATTGATCGTAAAATTAGCCCTACAGCTACAGGCGAGGTCCCTCTGCTCAATGGATATTAGACTGATGGAACAGATATTTGGTAATGAATGACTAGAAAACACAAAGAGATTACATGGCGTCTTGTGCATGTGGGTTTCATTATTGTCCACTGTTTTTCTTCTACATTCCAAAGACATGCCAATTAGTTGAAGTGGATGCTTAAATTCCCCATAGATTTGAATTTAAATGTGTTTGTCTGTTGCTATGGTCCGCAGTGGGGTGCAAGTTAATCAAAAAATGTAATCACCAAAAGTCAATTACTCATTACTCATTGAAAAAGTAACTACATAACTTTATTAATTAGTCATCAGCAAACATAATCTGTTATGTTAACTGTTGCGCCACTTTTGGTGCTCAGCACAGCTCTGTCAAAGGTGTGTTTAAACAAAAATTAAACAAGCCTACACACCATCAACAGCTAAGGCTAGCTTTACCCCAGTGACCGCAGCTCTCCAGAAGCCCCGTCGACACAGTGAAGCCAAAGAGTTCACACATCTTCTGGACAAAACAGATGATTTCCCAATGTAGACTTACCACCAGCTCCTTGTGTTCCCGGTTTATGATGGATATATCTAGGTACTGTTCCCCAGTGACTTTTCAAAGTGTGCAGCATAATAATTAATGTTTCTAGCATTTGCATTATTATTAGATCAGAGTGCACAAAGTGAGAAAAAACAACTGTCAAGCAACAGATTGTGATAGAGTGACGTACTGTTTCTGCACTCATCATTTATTTCATGGTGTGTATGCCTTTGGATAACCTGCCAAATTTGGACAATGCAATTTCACATATATGTACCGTAGAGATATTTCCAGCGCTACAGCTAGCTTTAAATTCAGACGGGAAGATCATCAATATTAAATATCAAGGAATTCAAGGAATTGTTTTTTCCAGAATTATGTCAGTATAATAGTTTATAGAATACATTTTTCATTTTTCTTGACCGAACACTTATGTTCATGCTGATATTAGATTAATGTTATCAATATTGCTATTGTTGTTGTTTTCTCTGGCCTCTCACAGAATCCAGGCACGTTTTCTGGAGTATGTCGAAAGGCTTCCTGGGAAATATAGAAAATCACTAACTGAAGCAGAAGTAGATGAAGGATGGTTGACAGAAAGTGGATACAACAGAAAGGTAAATTACACCGTTTAATCACAAAATAACTTGAATGCTTAGACATCAGACTGATAAAAGTAGATGAGGATAGAATTTCTCTAATAATGTATTATCTACTTAGCTCTTTTTAGAGATTTTGTCAGTTTTATTTAGTCTGTTAAGCGCTCTGACTCACACACTCAACCGTGTTGCAGTATTGGATTTAACTTACTCTGCTACTCCAACTAAGGCCATTGTTTTTCTCTTCTCTGACAGTGCTATGCATGGTTCATGGATAAACATACATTTATTTTTCACAGTATAAACAAAGTATGAGCAAAGTTCATGCTGTATTTGGGAGCTGTATTAGCTATTTTGCTTCTAGGTTAGCAAGCTAAACCACACGATATATAAGGCCAGCTCTTTTGCTCACATTTGAATCACAGATAGTTCTTTTAATATATGTGAGAATGTCAGTCTCAAATGTCATATTAAGTGTGGGAGGCTTCTGCAAATATGTGTTATCTATGAATTATGGGAAACACATTCACAGAAGGATGGAAACTGGGAAAAAAATGTTTATATTCCCACCAGTGTAATGAGTGAACTAAATATAAATGGAACAGATGTGCTGGTCAGATCTTACTGTAGGTGTCTGATTTGTGGAAGATGTTAAAGACTGTTTCAAGTAACATATTTTAATAGGGCGTGTGTGTGTGTGTGTGTGTGTGTGTGTGTGTGTGTGTGTGTGTGTGTGTGTGTGCGTGCGCTCACGTGTGTGTGCATGTGTGCGTGTTTCTTCGGGGGCGAGTTTCTTCCGCGGTTGTCTGTGGTTGAGTGGATAGAGCTCATTTGAGAAGACGCGATTTGAGGAGCGATCAGGGAATTCCTCCAACATCATGCTCCTATAAATCATCTCTTTAATCAGCCTGAAACTCCCTCTCAGCACACAGCTGACAAACACATACACAGGCACACGACGTTACAATGCAAGAAAAAAAAAAAAAAAAAGAAGCAGAAGCCTGCTGCAGGCTGACAGAGCGTGACAGCGTCACATAGCGAGGTAAACGACGAGCAAACCAAAGATAAAGGTGGAGTGACTGAATGAAGGGAAAGTAAGGCAGGCAGAGTAGAAGAGACATAGTTCACCCAGGTTGGCAGAGTCGGTGCCGAGCTGAGCAGTGCCAGGCTGGTAATTGGATCGGAGAGTCTATGGGGAGGAGTATAGACACTAGGGGAGAGATGAGGAGACTAGATTGCTAAAATCCCTGTCTCCTGAGCCTATCAGCCAAGAGAAGCGATCTATGGACAATATTACATATTCATTTAGTTGACAGAATTCAACATAGAGCCTAAACAAGGCCCAAACCTAATCATCATCCAAGCATTAACCCAGATCCTCTTGTGTCAAAAGAGCTTTTTTTCTATTTAAATATATAAGGATTTTGCTGCAAGGCATTTTAATCTGATATACATAGAAATGAAATGTCTGCACACTAGCAGAATCTACTGTATATTAATAACATCACTCTTGCTGATGTTCAGCCTGAATGAAAGAGACAGAGGGAGATAGAAAGAGATAGAGTTGTCCGATAGTTGTATTACAGTAATACCTTGGTTTAATGGATGTCTGGTTTGGAATAAGGCTGTACTCAGTCCAATTGAGATTGTGTTGCGTTGGAGGGATGAGGTGCGCCCCCTCATAAATCCTCTCCTAGATGAGATTGGGGTTCAGAAAGAGGGAATGAGTAAGAAAGACAGAATGATGCTCACAAATCCAGCTGAGGATTTTGATGTTGTGACGGAGTGTGTTTGTATGTGTGGGGAGGGTGAGTCCCACATATGGGCTCTGTTAATCCTTCAGTCAGGCCTGGTGTTGTCAATGTGGCACACACACTTACCCATACCCACACACACACACACACACACACACACACACACACACACACACACACACACACACACAGGAAGAAGAGCTAATGTTTCTCAGACGCAGCCCTTTGGAGAACGATATTATTTGTTCTCTCGTGCTCGTCTATCTAGCTCGATTACTCACTCTTTTTTTTTTTTTTTGCAGTCACACACACACACACACACACACACACACACACACACACACACACACTACAATATAATGACACTATCTGGCCCTGTTTTCTGGATGTAGATGGACAGAAAGGAGGAGAGAAGGAGAAGGGAGAGAGAGAGAGGATAAGAGAAGTGAAGCCAAAGGGAGGAGGAAACAGCTGGAGGTGGAAAAGGTCAGCCAGCCAGTGGTTCTGCTATAAATTATAAAGCTGCTGTTGGCTGCTTAGAATCAGCTCGTTGTGGAATAAGAAACAAGGGGAGGCAAGGTTGGGAAAGGAGAGCGCATGAGGAAGGAAAAAAAAAAAAAAAAAAGGTGGTAAGGATGGGAGACTACTATAGGCCGACAAAAAGAGGAGGGGAGATGCAGGCAGGGGAGACAAGAGAGCAGAAAAGGAGATGACAGGGAGGAGGGCAACAGAGAAAAAAGCAGCTCAGATATGCTGCAGGAGGCAAAGGCAGTCATCTTGAGCAGAGGCTGATGATTTTATTGGGTTCTTCGGGGGCCCGCGGGAGAGGGGAAGGGTCAGGTTGCCCATGTGTGAACAGCAGATGTGAAAAGCCGCCTGCACACGCCACCACCCCGGGCTCCAGCGAGCTGCACAGTCAAGGACTCGTCGTGTGTTTCCTCTCCCATCTGCTGTTGCTTCAGCCCCATAAGCTAAAGCCTGTAAAGACATTGACAGTGACAGCTACCTCGAGCCTTTAGGATTCAGGTGCGATTAAAACAAGTGTTGCTTCCATTAGGTTTTACACACTAGTCAGCAGTAATGCGAGCAGGCCCAGGCATGCTCCTGCTCATTAGTGCTGTGGACTCTGCACTGGCAGGGTCTTAATTGTTTTTCTCTTTAACTGAGCAACTTCATCAATAATCATTAAAAGGTGCTCAAGCAGGTGGGGCACTTCTTAACTTCGTCACAAGCAGCACAACACGAGTTCACACACACATGCACGCACGAACACACAAGCCATGTGAGAAACCTACACAGTTCGTTTTTGAATATTCTTTAATTTCCTGTGAAATTAGACTCACGTTGCTTATTTCATTAGCCGCTTTTGGAGTGTTTTAGAGACTTTTGATATCCAGTTACAGAAATCCTGGTGAGGAATGACGCAATATCAGTGTTAAACACAGTATGACTGAAAGAAGCTCATTACTCAGCAGCTGTACTGAAAGAGAATTAATCAAACAGAGCAGATTGAAAATAAAAGGACGCATAGAATAAGCCGGTGCAGAGAGGACTTCTTTGGCATATCTTTTGTGATGTCTTCACATTGTTGAGATGTGAATGCTATTTTGTCACAGAATTGACCACATTTTCAGTCATCATGGCGTACTTAAAAGAAGATGTAGGTTTTGTCAGCTGTATCGCCTGTGTGGCGCAGATACGTCTCTCTGTGTGTCTAGCACTTTCTCTTGCTTACTGTCGGTGACATTTCAGCTGTGCATCTGGGAGCATGCTGAGTTCTGTAAAGGTTGTCATAGCAAAGTCTCCGGCAACGTGTCTCTCAACCACTGCCTCTGTCTGTCTCTGGCCCCATCTTTTCCCATCTCTTTCTTTATCTATTTGTCTGTCTCCTTCTGTCAATCATTTTGTTTGTATCTCTTTTGCGTTTGTTTCTTTGTGGGGGTTTTTTTTCTTCTTCTGACTTAGTCGCTCTGCCTTTCTGTCTCTGTCTATGTCGCTCTCATAACATATCATTATTAAATACACCCACACTGGTCTTCTTGGCAACCTATAATACACAGACTCATTACATGTGACCTCTCACAGTAAACATGCAGTGCTGCCTTTTCATTCCTCATTTGTAAATACTTTCTTCATTTAAGCTCTAATTTACACACACATGCATGCATACACATGTCTGCTGGTCCTTCTTATGCTGGACTCTCACTGCCCCCATCCCTCTATCTCCCTCTGTAAAGGGTGATCTAGCTTTGCTTCATTCTCCGTGTTGCCTCCCCCTCCCCACTCTGTCATCTGTTGCTCATAGTTGTGCCGTATTAGAGGAAGCGGGCCCTGGGGCAGCCTATTTGTATGGGCCATGTGCTCTCAGAGCCCGCAGAGCTGACAGAAAAGCTTTACAGCAAAACACATTGTGTTCGGTTCCACACTTACACACAAATCACTCTTGTTCATTTACTTTTCCTGTCCTGGGGAGATGTCGCTGCACTGGGGGAAAGTTTGCCTGCCTTCCTCTGGCAAGGCCTGGGTTCTCTGTATTTGTGTGTGTGTGCGCGTGTGTGTGTGTGTGTGTGTGCGCGCGTGTGTACTAAAGCCAGCGAGTGAGCATGTTAAGAATAGCTGTAGGGAATGAATGCTTTTGGTCCCTGTAGGCATGCGTGAGTTGCAGACAGAGAGGATGGGGAGCTGATTCAGTGAGTAAGCTGATTGAAGACTTCAGTAGTAAACATAGAAATTAGACTGTAACCAAAGAGCAGCATGTTAGCAAAAAGAAAAAAACATGTGAAAATAAGGTATTATTACTACCCTATTAGTACCCAGTGTTAATTTAAACTATATGAAACAAATCACTTTATAAAAAAAAGCAGTAGGGGAGAATAACTTGGGATTTGTGGTTGATAATTCACTGACAGTTTTAATTATTAGATTCCTGGTGATTACTGGTGAATTTTGCATAATTATACCGTGGCAGAAGCAGTTATTTTTTGAAACCTCATGTCATTGTGTCATCTTTTCATGAAAAATGAAAAATAAACAGGTTCCACAGATTGGTCTGATATTCTGTAATTGTGTAAAAGACAAAGAAGGTGGCATTTTCAACCCTTCTTCAAAGCCCCACCCCCACTCCCCTCAATCATGCTTTCCCTGCCTCTTTGGCATTTGTAGCATGGTGTGTGAGTGACAGTGGAGAGATGTGGATCTAGAGTAGTAATTAAATCAAGGTCTGCTGCTGTTAAACATGTGGCGTCCAGGGGTGACAATGCTTATTGACAAAAATCTACGCAAATGTCAACTGCCCCTTTCCATTCCAATTTTATGTAATTTACCAATGTTGTCAAGCTAAATAGCTCATTTTGGCCACAAAGTCAGAGGGACAGGCAGATTTACAGAAAAAATGTAGGCGTTTTGGCAGACAGATGAATAAAGGAGTGAGCACACCTTGCTTTTTCACAGAGATCTGATGTCTCTTTTTTCCTGTCTGCCATCAGTCTTTCCCAGTGGCAATCTCTGTTCTCACCTTCTTCCTCTTTTCATGTCAGTCTTTGCTGTACAGTTAGTGGGAGAACTCTCCTCCGGCTACTGACAGTAAGAGAGAAGGGAAGAGAGAAACAGCCACAGGAGGCCTGCTAGGCCTGGAGATAGACTAGATATCAAAATATTCAGTGATTTTTGTGTCTTTCTGATTACAGATTTGCATGACCAAACCTGAATAGAGGTGCATGTGGAGACTAAGAATAAATTGGCAAAAACCCCAGCAACACATGGCAAAAGGGGATGTAGCAACAAAATGCCCCTCACTGATCAAAGTAGGATGCTGAGGCAACACTTGTGTTGCTCCAAAAGCTGTCCTGTGAGAATTGTGAAGAGTTCATGGGGAGTTGTATTTGCTTAATATCCCCTGAAACACATATGAACATTTAGGACACAGGCATGTTGGCACACAAGCTCACAGGCACTCAAGCATGCACACACAGCACTTTTACACACACACACACAGGTATCATATATACACACACAGCCACATTCACCCATGTACATTTGCACAAAAAAAGCAAATTGGTGCTCAGCTATGCAGGATAAAATTAACATTTAATTTGCTATGAAATCAGCTTTTAACACCATTCAATGTGAACAGCACATCAATGGTAGCAGGGTTAAAACTGTGTTTTTATGCTCCTAACTCTCTGAGCCATCGTGATTAAATGAGCAGAGTAAAGCAGAGAGGGGAAGAGGAGCAGGAGAGAAGAAAATAGAGAAAAGAGCACTTATTGATGTGATCCTTATGAGTTGGTCTTAATTAGCATAATGAGGAAAAGAAAGGATTAAAAGAGAATAGAGTACATACTGGCAGTTGCCATGGAAATGAAAAATGAGTTGAAGAGATAGCGGTCAAAGTTGGGCCACTGGTCGTCATTCAGCCATATCCCAGGTTGAAGGAAGCGTGAGAGTGGGGAATAGAATAGTATAAAGCTACTTTTAAGCTCACCATATTAAGTAGCCACCTGTACAGTGTTATTAAATTGTTCATCAACAGCCCACATAATTGCCAGTATGAATAGAACACTTAGAAATAGGGGGATAAACACAAAATCATGGAGCTGTAATGTTGGCGACCACATGACCCCCAAATGAGGACATAACAGGCAAGTTTATATTTGTCAAAAACAAATATAAAAAACTGAACCAATGATAATAAGATAGGGCTTTTGAAGTGAAGTTTTACCACCAAACATGGGATAAAATGAGACACAGATCCGGGCAGCTGGTCCATCATATCTATCATCACATTTTAAACAAGCACAGACTTGTTATTTTCAAAAAGTTGTCAGACAAACCATGCTGCTTATCAAAGTGGACGAGGCAAATCTGAAAGCAGCTCATTCATCAACTCTCAGTGTAGTAATGATGGTAACTGATTGCCATCTTTTGTATCAGTGGTTCCTTTTTTGTCTATGATCTCTTAAGAGAAGGCAATGCCTAATTGCGACCCTTCATCAATGGGTGCATGTCTTTGAGGTGTGAGCAGTTAAATCAAAGAGTGGTTTTCCATTTCCATTTATTACAGCAGTTTACATTATCATATTACTTAAATAATGCATTTCAGTACTTTTTAGAGCCTGAGGATGTAAATCAATACAGGATTTTACAAAAAAAAAGAGAAGAAACCAAGAATAGGCAAAACTACAAGCATAACATTGTGCAAGCATACCATTCGTTCTTATTTCCTACCCTGGTAATCATCTTGCAGCCTCTTCATCTTTTCAGCTTTTGACCCCTTGTTAGATTAGGAACAACTGATTTCAACCTCTGAGAGTCAACGTTAGTAGTTCAAGTGCTCCAAAATCACACAAGAAGTCAACACTAATTTTTTGATTTTTTAAAAATTTGTCAATATAAAAGCAAATCACCAAATACAAATTAAAGGTGTCATTCCCTCACAGCTAAAGAAATGGAATTACTAAGTCATTTTTGACTTCTGCTTAATTAACCAAGGTCTCCAAAGTACCTTTACAGAATCAATTTAATTTTGCTGCATGGGCATTTTAAAAGGAGGCTGAGTTATTATCTCTTTGTTTTGCTGCCACTGGTAGAACTTTTAAAACATGCAATGGCAATAAAATGCACCACACTGAATTATATCAGAAAGGTTTGGTGTGACTCACTGCCTTCCCTTTCCCAAAGATCTATCACAAAGCAGTCTGGCCAGTGCCAAAATGTTTGCCCATTTTGCATTAAAAGCAAAAGATAACAAACTGCAGAAAAAAAAAACTACTTGTATCACACAGAACTCGAGCTATTTGTTACAAAGAAGTGTTGCATCGCTAAAGAGCCTGTCCTTGGAAGAGAAAGAGACAAAGTTGTATGGCAGGTTCTTTTTCCAAGCACTTGTATGTTACCAGGACTATTGAAGATGAATGCAAAGCACAATCAGTGAAGGTTATATCATCTCTTTTCCCCCACAATTTGTAAACTATCTTTTAAGTGAATGCTTAGCACAGATGCCAGTAAAAATTCCGTTTTTTTCTGTTCTGTCTGCTCTTGTTGCTTTATCTGCTTCCTCACTGCTACCATCTCCATTACCGTAAAGTGAGAGTTAAGGGGAGAGGGGGGGTTTATGAAAAAAGGAGTGAAAGGCAGGGGGATGATAAGGGGTAGAAAGTGCAGGCTTATTAGGTTTGGAGCAGATGCACCCGTTGATTGACTAGTGAGATTGTTTGCCTGGTCTGTGTGTGCATGTGTGTGGTTGCATGTTTGCACCAGAGTACACTAACACAAGTTTGTTAGTGACGTCCAACTTGTTTGCAGGGGCCCAACATGAACCCTCAGCAACTTCTAATGTTTTGAACTCGCAACCACACAAGCGCACAGGAACACACTCACCGCTGCGGCCACTCATTTGCATGACAAAGGCTTGGTTAATTATTTAAGAAGCCTTATTTGATCAATACAGGAGAGCTGTATCCGACTGCAGGGACAATCTGAGCAACTGGATTCTATAGGCCTTCATTATTCATGAGAACCACAGAGAGGGACCAGGCGAGAGGGAGGAAGGGAGAAAAGAGAGGGAGCAAGAGAGAGGGAGCAACAACAAAGGCAGCAGGGTCTTGTTTCATGTGTATTAAAAGTTTTCTTTTTTCAGTGCTGATGAATATTTTACAGGGTTTGAAACTTAGATGGGACCTTTCTATCTGTAGAGGTGAGAGCGGAGGGGAAGGGTTAGGTGGCGACACTGCTGCTGTGGCAACTGTGGTTTGTCTCGGGGTGAGGGGGTCACAGGCCTGAAAGCCCAAACACACAGGCTGCATGTACGTGTGTCAAGTCTTATTCTTAAATGAAAAAATACTCCCTTCTTTGGTTTTTATTTCTGTGATAGCCTCATAGTCACCTCTGCAGTTAAAAAAGTGGTATATTGTGACACATGCCATCTTTAAAACATGCATCAAGTGTGTCATCCTTTTTATTACCGTGAATGGGCAGATCTGCATGCATGCAGAGTATGTGCGTGCGTGCGTGTGGGACTCGTGCGATGCGTGTGTAATAGATTAGTCACAGGTACATGTTTGCACTCTAGCACAGCCAGGGGGCGCTTATCTAAAAATAGTCATAATCCCACTGGAGTGTGTGTTCTTTCTTCCATCCTATCTCCCCTCTGGCCACGCTCGAAGGGGTTGGAGGTGCAGGGTTGCTGGGCAAAGGCTGTGAATAGTTCAAGAAATCTGCATGTATACACACAATCATCAGGACTCAGGACCATATCAGGCTCACTATGTGCAGGCATATCTGATTGGGGAGTTACACTTATGTCTGTAAAAAAAGACAGAAAAAGTGTTGATACACTCACAGACAGAAAGATACACATACAAACCGTACAAAATACTGAGGTAAACATCATCTCACTACAAAAAACACATAATTGTTCCCCGGTCGAAAATCCATCCACTTTTATTGACTTCTTCTCCACTGCAACACACGGCTCATTTGGATCTTGCTTCATCTGGGAATTTTTTATGCGGCCCTGATGCGGCTCAGCCTTTTGAAGAGTAGGCAAGTTATGTCTCTGTATAGTATAGAGAAAGCAGAAACACTTACATTAAAGCCAGGAGCCTACAAGAAACTTCTGCTGGAGGCTACTGAAGATTTAAGTTAAACTAAAAGTAACACAAATTCCTATTTTTTAAACCCTACACACCTTTGTTGTTTTTACCCTTCTCATTGGAAGTAGCAAAGTTAATTTCACTGTGGCAACTCTTTGCGGTTATTAGAGAAAATTGCATAAATACATCAATGGAAAAGTTTTGTAACAAAGGTCAAAGCCATGTAAGGGTCCCTCTAAGGGTCATTTTCAGACTGGAACACCAGATGGTGGTTGTTGGGTGAGATGCATTCTGGGACTGTGGATGATGCTTTGGGCATACCTGTGAGATTTTAAAAAGAGGATTATTTTTGGAGAGACACATCTTTTGCTCACCTTTACGACTTGTGCATCTGCGGAGAATGTTACCCATGTGCATGTCAGCCAGTCAGTGTGTGCGTGCGTGTGTGGGTGTGTGCTTACATGCACATTTGACCAAACATTCATAATTGGGCCCAGTAGCTCTTTAGACTTTGACTCGCAGCTGTCGTCATGCCAACCGACCACTTTCCTTTTGTGCCGTTCCCATTTTGTGTAGAGATGGCAACTGCATGGAGATGCCTCAGACAACACAGCAAAATGCACCAATCATTAGTCCACAGGCTCCGTCCTCACCTTATGTCCTTTTTGGGCTGATTCTTTTGTATCCTTTGGTAAACCTATGTCTTTGTTACAGAAGCTTGGCGCCTTTCTAGTGTAGGTTACTGAATCCCAGTAAATGTGTCAGTAGCGCGTGCTGTATCTCACGTGCATGTGTGTGTTTGTGGCACATTTTGTGTTTGTGCATGTTACAAGTATGTCAGTGGGCTAGTCTCATTAAGGGATTACTCCAGCTCCTGGTCACCTCTCCAAGCGTCTAATTGGGCTGAGACAAGCTGATCCCTCCAATCACAACACCTGCTGTGGTGTCATCTGGAGAGCAAGAATAACCATAGATCAGTGCTGGAAGAAAGAGATGAGGTGTTAAAGAAGCAACTATAAGACAGAGTTTGGTAGCGGTTGGCTTATGAATTATATATAAAAACTATTAGATATAAAGAGAATGACAGAGGAAAGGCTGGGATGAGTAGAACTTCCTCAGTCACACTCGATGCGTCAAAGAGGTTTTTTTTCTCTCTTGAAACCGACTGTCAGGCAGCCCATTTCTGAGTCAGACCCTCTCTGTTCTTAAATAACTTCTACCCATTTCCTCATCTCTGTCTGCCTCCCCCCATCTCTCCTTCTGACTGTACTTCTGCCAATTAACGCAGACCACCAAAGGATTATCTAATTTGATCAAAGTATGATATTTAAATGATTTCACAAGTATGATGGTTCTGTCTCTATAGCATATGATCAGCAAATTGGATTAAACTACTTTTTATTACATCAGTCTGTCACACTAATTGGAAGATTAAGGAGTATACTGTTAGCACAACCACCTGTGTATCAGAGGATGCTTCACGGGTTGTAATTTCACCATAAATCAAAATAATAAATTCAAATTTCACCCATTGCATCTTTAATTTAAATTTTATGAACAAGTCTTTGAAAATCCAGCACCTATGTATATTATTCTCTATTTAACTATGAATCCTTTGCATAGATGAAATTAATGCATCTGAGCTGTCTGATGCAATCACCCATTTGCTTGGAGCGATTACACTAAAATTCATCCAATGAACAGATTTTCAGTGGGCAAAGGCAGCGGAGCTGCCGCCCAATCAGAATCTGAGCTTGTCTTGAGACTGATCAGGTTACTCAGGCTGAAGTGTTGTGTTTGGAGTGTGGCTCAATCAGTCCCATTAATGGATTAACAGGCAGCATGTTAATGTTGCCCCAATGACTCTGTCTCTCTCGTGCTCTTATAATTGTTAACTATGAAGTTCATATCAAAACTAATAGCCGGTCTGATGCCATTACCCCACACTTCTGTTGCCACTAGCAACCGATAGAGTCCCACTCTGTATAGGGGAGTCTGTCGCTGCGTTTGAATGTGAGTGAGAGAGGAGATAGACACAGACTCAGCAAAAGAGTGAGAATAAAAGAGCATTATAAAGAGGGAATCAAAAGAGGTATACTGAATTCTGATTATTCAGGCAGAAGAAAAAGACACATGCTGCGTCTTGACAGATGTAAATGTCAGCTGGATAGTTTGGTTTGAATGGTCTTGAATGGAGAATACCTATGCCTATGTTTCCCTTTTCTCTTAAAATGTGTGTGTGTGCCTAACAGCGGCTGCGGGGGCTGAGACACACAGCAGTGCTACAGCAGACATGAGCAGCCCTGAGGAAAGTCTCGTCCTTCACTGCCCAATTTTTTTTACACTACACCAATGTGTCAGCCTCCACTATGCATTTCACCTGAACTTGTTTGCTCATTCTTGTGAGCATGCAGGTTTTTTTTTTTTTTTTGTTTGTTTTTTTTTTTTTGCTTTTTTCTAGAAGGAGAAGTAAAGGAGAGGAGGCTCTTGATGCAACTCATCACTGAGCTCACTGCTACTGTCTCTCCTGTCTTGTCTGCTCAGAGCTCTGGCACCCCGCTGGGAAAGATGAGAGGCTTGATTACAGTCAAATTAGCAAATGAGCAGGTTAATTACAGAACCAAATTCCTGTATAAGAAGTGTCATTTCTCTGAGAGATGCTCCCGCTCCTGCTCAAAGAGCCTAAAGAAAAAGGGAGGAAGAGGGTGGAGGGAGAGAAAAGGCAGAGGACGGATGCCTTTTTCTCCTTTCTTTTTCAAGAAAACTCCCTGGTTTCTGCCCCTTTTTAGCCCAGAAGCTTGCTGTTTGAGGTTAAGGGGAAATGGTTGCATCAATGAGCTATTATTTTTTTCAGAGGACACTTTTTCCCCTACATTTTCTTTCTCTTTCTCCCTTCCCTCACTCAGGAGACTGCATCAAACCCCTCACTCCAGCTTTCTACCCACTCTCCCGCTCACTGGCTTTCATCCTTCACTTCACAAGAGCCTTTGGGAGACTTCAGATTTTTTTATTTGCTACAACCACGTAGAAAAGGATTTTCTGAGACATCGCCTAAAGTTTGCAAGGACGTTCCATTTTACACACAGAGGAAGATTGTGGAGTGAATCCGCTGGAGGAAAGGCAAAAGTAATTAGGCAGAAAAGGCAGATTTTTCAGCTGACCTTGGTTAGCGCCTGCCACTGTTGCTCAGTTAGTTCATGTCACAAGGCAGCGATAAGTGTTTAGGAGCTACGTGACACACTAGAGTGATTGTCTGCTCTGCTTTGAGTTGGCCATTGGCTTATGCGTTCTGCAGAGATGGTATGTGTGTGTGTGTGCGAGTGTGAGAGAGATGAATGGATTCTGTGGGCAGATGTGTATGAAGTCTGGAGCAAATGGAGTGAGAAGCTGAGCAGCTGGCAGAGGACAAGGAGCAGGGTAGTGAAGATGATGGGAGATTCACACACACACACACACACACACACACACACACACAAGCAATGATGATTCAGGCTGGTGGTGCACACACTTGAAATGACATGACTCACACCAGTTCACTTACCAGACGCCGTCATTTGTGTGTCATCTCTGAGACAACCTACTGCAACACTGCTAACTTAATTTCTCCTGCATTGTCACGCGAGTGTCATCATCTGTCATCAGTTCAGTAAATTAGAGTTTCACTCTGACAGTGTTTCAAGGGAATTTGTCTCAGATGTAGTCTTATCTAATGGAAGTGTAGTTGTGAAAGTTGGCAGATAGCTCTTCATAGATTTTATGGGTGCTGCTGTAGCCAGAGGGATACACATAGTTGTGTCGGAGGTCTGTGCAGATAGATTCAGAGACAGTGGGAAGTTGGAGAAGGATGTTTAGTAACCAACAGCAGTGGGAGGGCATCAATATTTGATCTGTCATTCATATTTGAGTGGAGGAGAAGATGGGAGAGGCAGCACGGTGGTGGGAGAAGCTGAACATGCTCTCTCTCTGTATTTTCCACTACACAGCTTTCTTTACAGAGGTATATCAGTGCAGGTTATCCCTTTTAAATTACAGCACCAGCAACGCCCCCCTCCTCCTCCTCTGCTCTCTCTTTCTTCATTTCCCTACATTTCTTTCCTCCTCTTCGTTTTCCTCCTCCTCCCACTTAGACAACTCTATTGGATTTTTAGTCCATTCCAAATGAATTGAGCTGCGGCGCTCATGTCGAAACGAGCCCAGTCGATTGCCTAAATGTAACTATGCACAGTTATCGGGACTGCAGCGCAAGCCATTTGCGGGAAGCCTAAACATTATAAACAAATAAAGCAGCCGTATTGCCTCCAGGCCTTTGGTTAGGAATGCACTGCAGTGTCTGGTGAATGGGCAGCCAGCGTGAAATCCAATATAGGCCTGTGTGTGGAGGAGGAGGGAGAACACTCCACTCCTATCTTCATCAATATAGCACTATATACAAGACTGGTACGGCTGCTGTCACCAAAATACAACCACTATTATTTTGACCACTCCATGCCACATCTGATACAGCTACTGCTGCTGCTGCTGCTGCTGCTGCTGCTGTTTCTTTTACTACACAAATAAAAAAGGACTGTGCTGCAAGGGTTCTTTGGTTACAGGAGTTCCCTACAGAGCTATAATCAATTCAATTCAATGGCCTTTATTGGCATGAAAGTTTCGAGAACAATGTTGCCAAAGTATCAAAATACAATTTGTCTAAATATTTGGACAGTACAAAATAACAATAATATGAACATTAACACAACATTAAGATTGACATATATTGATTATATTAATTATTTTGCTATCTATATAGTAGGGATGTACAGAGAGCCCAGTATTTGTATTTGTATCTATATTTGTTGAGGCAGCAAAATTATTTGTATTTGTATCTGTATTCGTATAAAAGTGGAAAGAGGCTTAAAATAAAAAGTTTTTATTACACTTTTAATCTTAGAAAAGTGTTACAATAAGTTTTCATGAATAAACTACCTTACGAAGGAGGTCCTCACACCGGGTTTTGAACTGGAGTCTCCCAGATCATAGACAACTGCGCTGACTACTGAGCTAAAACTTCACTCATTGCCTCATTACAGACAGACCTCTACCTATTTATACACACATAACACAGATGAAGCACAGTGTGTAACGCGTAGGGAAGAACTTCAAAGGCAATTCTTGCTATGCACTTGCACTGAACTCATTTATTGCCTATTTTTTACAACCTAACTTTGTGGAAAGGAGAAGGGTAACAACAGGTTACGCAGAGTCCCTTGGGAGCACTTCCTGTGTGTCAGCAGCTCAGCTTTATATTTGGGGAACACCCCCAACTCCAGGAGTGATGTCCAAATTAGGAAACGTGCGTCATGTAGCAGGTGGATGTGACTCTCCTCATTGAGACCTACTGATAGACGTAACAGTGGATCAGAGGAGCGAGACTGAGATAGTGATGGAACCGACCTGTGCGCTGGTATTAGACATGTTTTTTTTTTCTTCCCGAAAACAAATAATTTTTAAAATATTTGTATGAAACAAATAATCGTAAAAAAAACAAAAAACAATTTGATTTGCCAAATAATGTATTTGTATTCAGGCAAACCACTACTATATAGTCATTCACTGTCCCTCAGGTTGGGGCATGTTGATACATACTTGGCAGCATAATATGCCCTGTCTCCTTCTTCTAGGAGTATTTTTAATTTTTAGAGATCATTAAGCTCTTTGAAATCTGAAATTACAGAGTTGAACTTGTTAAAGTAAATGTTCCTTATTTCACTGAATGTTTTACATTGTAGGAGGAAGAGCATCTCTGTCTCAACCTCAGCTGTCGAACAATGACCGCATATTCTGTTTTCTTTTGGTTGCCATGATTTTTTTGTGTCATCTTTTTTCGATTGCCACTTTGTGGTCACTGAGCCTGTACTTGGTCAGGATCTGTCTCTGTTTTCTATCTCTGACAGTAAAAAGATATTCTGCCAATTCATTATCTCTTTTTAGGGCCAGATAACAGTCTAATCTACCTTGGCTTTTAGTTTTTTCTTTCTAATGTTCCAAATAGGTTTCTTTACATTGTGTTATAATTTGGATTGATGTGAGACTGGTCAGAGAGTGTCTGAGAGGGGGTAGTTAGGCTCAGCACTAACTGACATAGGGGACTCTTTCCTGGGCTCCGCTCTTGGGTTTGGAGGGTTTTGGAACGGAGGGTGTCTAGGCATTTAAGTTAATTAAAAAAATTGAGTGCTCCCTTTTGTTAATTATTTTGTTAATTATCAGTGGGTATCTACGTAATTCTGCTCTATATGCATTATTTGGTGTACGTGTAAAATTTATCTGCAGAATTCTGCATGTAAAGATGGAGGATGTTGGAGGAAGTTGGATGTTTGTCCTAATGGGTATAGCTATGATGACTGAGTGGACCCCATACTTCACTACCACACAGCGCAATGGGCAGGATCACACTATCAGATATTTTAAGCCAGATTTTAATTGGAATTCGAAAATTATGAAATAATCTCTTAATTACATTTAAGCTCTTCAAGCTTTTTCTTTTAATGCATTCACTGCAATGTTAAAACTCCCTGATACTGTTATGGTTATACCAAGGCAGGTATAACTCATACTATGTTCAATGATATGATTATTTATGGTAAACTGGTACTTGTTCTCCTGACATCTGACATCTGACATCATCTTTCTATTATGTCCAGCTGTTGCTGTAGTCCTTGTTCAGTAAGAAACATTAGAACAAGGTCATCAGCATAAAACAGAAACTTCATCTCTCTATCAGGAGGGGAGAGGCCAGGAACAGCACGTTGATCCAACTGATAGGAAAGTTCATTTATACGCACATTAAATAAAGTTGGACTTAAATTGCAACCCTGACAAACACCTATTCTCTGGGTGAAGAATTCAATTGTTTGTTTGTCTCCAGCACACCCATTTTCCAAACACATTGATTTAACCAGATCATACATTTTGCCTCCTATACCACAATGTAGGAGTCTGTAATAGAGCCCTTTCATATCAAATAGAGTTGAAAGCTTTCGTGAAATCAGTAAAACAAGTGAATATCTCACCACATTTTGTTTGGTACAGATGTTTTGTTAATTAAAGTGGTATATACATAGTCGGTGGTGCAGTGTTTTGGGAGGCAGCCAGTTTGATTTTTACTCGAGATGGAGTGTTCATCAAGGAAATCTAGTAATCTTTTATTTAGAATACTACGGAATAATTTACCTACACAACTGCTGGTACAGATGCCTCGGTAGTTACTAGTGTCTGATTTGTCCCCACTCTTATGAATGGGGGAAATGAGCCCTTTGCACCAGATGTCATGAAAACATCCTGACTGTAATATGATATTCAACAACTTCAACGCTGCCTCCTGCATCTCTGGGATGCTGCATTTGAGTATTTCATTTTCAATGCTGTCTGGACCAAAAGCTTTCCTTGGCCGGAGAGATTTTGTCTGTGTGGTCAATTCTTCCCAAGTAATTGGGGAATCAAGGGGGTTTTGATAGTCTTTAATTGTGTCTTCTAATGTTTGGAGTTTTTCTTTTATAATACATTGATCTGAATTAATTAGATTTATTGGTATGTCTTTGTACAGATTTTCAAAAAGTGCTCCCCAGATGTCACCATTTTGAATGGTAATGCTTGTGGTTGCTTTGTGTTGAAGTTGTTCCACATATTTTGATAATGTAATTCTCAATATCTTCTAGTTTCATGTTGGTATAATTTTGTTTTTTGTTCCTAATTGTATGTTTATATTAGCTTAAAATTTCCTTATACCTAAAGTGTAAGGCTGGGTTGTTTGGTTGGCGATGTTTTTCATTTGCTATTTTTCTCATGTCTTTTCTGATGGTCTCCCATTCTTGATTAAACCATTTGTCAAAATTTTGCCTTTTTGTAGCTTCCTTATGAAATAAAATATTGATTTCATCAATGGCCTTGTTCACACCATCTCTGGTAGGGACATCCTGATTTTTGTCATTCATCAGATCAGGTGAGCTCATGGCCATTATGAATCTGTCCCATCTGTAATTTATACAGCTTATTGGGTGCCATTTTTGTATCACACATTTGACCTGAGAGTTTAAAGAACACATTTATTTGGTTGTGGTCTGAAAGGGGGGGATTGCAGTGAATGCACTGATAGTGGCGGGGTCCATGCCAGTCTACATAGTCTACTACACTAGATCCAAGTGGTGAGGAGTATGTGAATCTCCCTAAAGAGTCCCTCTGAACCTACTGTTAACTATGTAAAGGCCTAAGGCCCAATAAAGACGCACTACCTCCCTGCCACTTTGATTTATTTCAGAGTCAAGGTTGTTCCAATGGGTGATGGTTGGGGTGGTAAACAGGGGAAACTGACCAAACACATGGTTATTGCCCTGTTGGTAGATGACACCAGGTTCAATTCCTGTTGGTCCATTCAGATCTCCAATTAGAATTACATTTCCCTGGGCTTGGAAATAGGCCATTTCTGAATGAAGAGTTTCAAAAATGTCTTCTTCAAAATAAGGAGAATCTACTGGGGGTATATAAATAGCGCAATATATTGATCCCCATCAGCCATGCCCAGGGTTTGATCTAACCTTAACCAAATATGTGATCTACCCTGTTTTACTGGTGAGATCTGACGGCAAAGATCTCCTTAATACCACACGAACATCCCCACCCCCACCCCCGATTTTCTGCCCTTGCGTATATTTTTTGAATTCTATAGAGGGCACCATGACTTCATTATATCCTGGAGGACAGTGAGTGAGCAGATCATTTTAACACCATGTCTCTGTCAACAGAATTATATCAACGTCTTTGATAGATTTCATGAATTCAGGGTTTCCACTTTTCAGCTCAAAGGTTGAGGAGTGGAGACCCTGAATATTCCTGCAACTTATATGAAATGAATACATTAAAAACAGTCAAAATGAACCTGTATAGTGAGACAAATATGAAAACACCTACAACTATCTATACATATACAATAATAAATAATAATATGACATAAATTCCATGGAGGCACGTACTATGTTCACTAGTACTACTACTGTTATAACTACTAGTATTGCTATTATAACTACTACATTTAACAATACATTTCCATGTTGTTCTTTTACTGAAACGGGAAGGTTTTCTGAGTATGTAAATCTTAGCTGAACAGAAGCCAGGTGCAAAGAGTGTGCAGCATCTCCCTGATGTTTCCCAGCTCAGAGGTGGCAGGGGGAGGGACTGTGGGACTCATGTGGATCTTAAAAATGTCTTCAAACCTCTGGTGGATCTTAAAAATGGCCTCTGATGCTATTGATTTCAAACATTTCATGCACTTGCAGAGTTATATTTTAAAGCTTCGTTTTGGCCTCGCTTTAGTGGCAGCCTACAGAACATTTTTCATCAACAGGGTTTTCTAAAGTGCCAGTGTAGGCGTGGGACAAAAAAGGCAACTTTCCCACCATCGCCCTTGCATATTATAATGTCTATTGCAATCATAACGGACAACATGAAAACACTGATTGCTAGTGTAGTTTCACTGGCAGCGGAAGCTATTATTAACAGCTGTAACTCAAAATTATTGTGCTGGACATTGCAGCCTAGCTGTTCTGGGGAAAAAAGATCACCTCTCTGCATGACCAGTATAGATTGAATTTCACATGGCACTGAGAAGGCTGTGTTCTCTCCTATCTCCCCACCAATTCTGTCCTAGACTATGTTTATCTCTTATCACTGCATCCTAATGGTTTAGTATGGTACTGTACAGGAGCTGTGAGGGATAAATCACCAGGGGTCTAGGTGCTGTGAGGCATGCACACCCAGAGGGCTCCTCTCTCCTCTGTGAATTTGCTGAAACCCCCTGGTTACCATGGAAACCTCTTTATCACCAGCAGTTATGGTGACATTGACCCAGAGCAAGGGCCGGGGCTAAGTGTGATGACCTCACGCCATTTGTTGCAGGGTGCCTTTCGATGACCTGTGTGGTGCTCTTCTGTTTCTGGAGGATATGTGCTCCATGAGACCACACGCAGAGGCATGAACACACACACACAAACACACACGCACATATCTGCAGCCTTGTCGTGTTTGTGTTCTTCCCTCTAGCACTCTATTGTGATATTGTCTGCTTGGGGTTGCATGCATGTGCAAGTGCGTGCACACTTGGAGCTAAGGGACAAGGTTTGAGGTAACATGTGCCTCTCATGATGGATGACCTTGGGGGAGCCATATCTCATCCGTTGCTCTTTGTGCTGCTCAGATCACAAGATATCAGCCGAGCTACGTTCCCGATGCTGCCACCAGTCCTCTAGATAACCTCTCAAATAGCCACACATTAATTGCCACGACACACCTCTCTCTGTCTCATCACTGCAAACACTATACACCTTGACAAGTCATTTATTCTTATTTTCAATTTTACAAACGTATTTTTCATAATATAAGTGAAACAAATCTGCCAATTGGATGTGATAGCTCATTTGTTTCTGTCATGCCAAAGTGGGACATTTGTTGAATTAAGACACAGCTTTGAAGGATTACATGTTGCATGACAGATTATGTAATATTTCTAAATATATCCCACCCATCAGGTAGATTGTTCAGGTCCTTATTTGTGGTGAGCACTTTTGGAGGACTGAATATGAAATTAAAGATTACTTTTGGATGAATAGTTTTTTATAGTCTTTATAATTAGTTTTCATAATTTCATCCTTACAGTGATGTGCATTTTCACATATTTTAAATTAAGCAACATTATGACTCATTGTACCCCAAAGTACAGCATGGAAACCAGTAAACTGCATGCTATATCTTGCTGATAAGCGACGTGTGCTATAATCTAGCCCAGTGTGGTGCGCTTTTAATTTAACTCCATCTGCTGCATTAATCCATTTCTCTCTATTGGGTAGCCATTAAGGATATGATTGGTTTATAAGGTATTTTTATGAGACGGTTTTGGCTTTTTTTCCAGCTCTACTGCAGAGTGGCCCTGCAAAAGCATTGCTGTCGTTCCCTCGTCTCCCCCTCTTACCCCTCATTTCATTTCTTCTGTGTGCCTTCCCAGCCACATCCTCTCTAATGAAGCTAAATCTAGCATGCTAAATGGGACCAGTCAGCTATGTCATTGGTGCTGGAGCGGCCATAGCTGTCTTCTATTGGCCCCCGAAGGCACAAACACCACTCCAAGACGATGAGTTGATGGCATTAGAAGTATTCACAGTACAGCAGGCACAAAACAATGTAGACCCAAGCAGGCAAGCACTTATCTGTGTTAGCTCTGAAATATCGGTGGCATGCATGCATCCAGAGACAGAGGCACCCATATGTGGGCTGGAGAGAACAGATAAAGTAACAGAGTCAAAATGTGTGTGTGAAAGTGCAACTGTAGCTGCAGTCAGGATCAGTACTGTACCAGAGATCAAGAGCAGAGAGACGTGCTCTGCAGGATACCAGCCCTTCGATTGCACCGCTCTCAGCTTCAAAGTTCTCAGCTTCAGGATTTTGTATAGAATCTAATGGCTTTGGAGTGTGAGTGCACACAGTAACACAAGTGGAAAAGCACCGTAATATAGGACCCTACATGACAATCCAAAAAGCACACACACTTATAGATACATGCACACGCTCACACACACAGTGTGTCAAATCTGCTACTGAAGTCCAATATATCCCTCACAAACCCATTAAAGGTGCTTCATACAACAGCCTCTCACAGAATACAGAGAGAGGGATAGTGAGAGCAGCACAGACTGAGAGAGAAACGCAGAGAGTAGGAGAGCCGTGTATTTGTCAGGTGCTCAAAGTTAAAACTAATTCTGGCAGGTAAAAGTGTGCGTTTTATGTACTTTTATGTGATTTTGAAAATAAAAATATACAGTTGTAACCCTTTTTTTGCTTAATAAGTTGTTTGCTTGGATACAATATTATTAAGAGTGGCTTTATTCTATTTGTAGAGGATTACAGAATAACACTGTTCTATCATTTCTAAGCTTATCTTAACTACCTGAAAACGAACTGATGCCGTACCGACCTTGCACAGCAATAGTCAAGCCACATGTTTTTGAACAGCATCAAATGAGAGCGTGTATGATACAGTTTACTGAATATGAGCATGCTCACACACACAAGACACTCACAGATAAATATTGTCACCGTTACATAGGTGTAAACAGTCACATAGTAATCATTGATTACCATTAGTGGTAACTTTTTTGTGGTAACTCAACATGTTACTTTGTTGATCCCCTAACTTTTCCTCTAACTCACTTATTCACAGAAACAGCTTGACAACTTCTTAATGGATTGGCACAAAACATGGTGCAGTTCCTAGACAATGTATTTGAATGATGATGCCCTGATGTTTTTTCTAGCACCATGAACATGGAGCAAAATATCTCAACAACCATTGGATGGATTGGCACAATATTCACATCCCATCAGGATAAATTAATCCACTTCAGTGTCATCTCGCGCCATCATAGGTTCAAACTTATATACTTTGGTTTATAACCAAATATTACATTCACATCAGCCTCCTCTAATTTGTGTGAAGTGGTAATTTGCAAATGATAGTATGCTAACATGCTGAACTAATATGGTAAACATACCTTCATTACATTTGTCAGTTTATTCACCTAGTTTATGGTCAGGTTAACACAAAACAGACATCTAGGACATATTTTGTTCATTCACGGAGTTAATATGTTGAAGGTTTGCTTACTAAAATCCATTCAGCTTTCATACGTCATCATGAGCAATTTCACATCTCTGAAGATTGTTGTTCCACAGACACAGATGAAGGATGGAAGAAAAAAAGTAGTCCCACTCAAGTTAAAAAATGAATCACTGCAGCTTGTTTTGACCTACATATATCTACCTGGGTTGAAGTAAGACACCCATATACGGCTGGCAATCTGGTCTCCTCGCCGCTCTGCCCCTATTTGACATTTCAGCCTGAGGAAATGACTCTTCTCTGGCATTTATTCACTGCTCCAGGGTTTTCAGAGCCCTATAGCTGCTGTCATTTACACTTTTTTAAAGTGTGTGTTAGTGCTACACTTTTCTGTATAGTTAAACAGTGACTGACTTTCCTCTAAAGAGACAGAATGGCAGTAAAAACGACTACAGTGTCCCTCAGTATTTCACTTCTGCATACAGCTATTGCATGACATGCACACACACACACCCAGACGATGCATGTTGTACAGTAAAAGCCAGCCAAAGCCCTCAGTGTGTCACCTCTGTCATAGTGTTAATTAGACAGTGTCACCGTCTGTCCCCAGTGACATTTATTGCACATTTGAATATTTTACCCAGACAGATGGTAAGAATGTCAAAGCGTGACACTGAGTTATTAAGCCTTAGCCCTCTCCCTCGGCGACAGAATGCAGGGCTTGTCAGCACTCGATTGTTTTAATAACTCACTGGCAGTACAGCAGCAAAGTTTGCCCTGACTCTCTGTGCTGCAGCTAGTTCCTAGGGCATAGGTGAAAGAGCCCACACACTCGCACACGCACATGGTAGCACACACACAAACACATACCAGCATGGGCGCAATATCGCTGAATGAAGATGTGCAGGAATTCCCTCACTGAATAAAAGAACAGGTAGCATGCCTCTGCGACCCCTTCACTGACATTATCCATCTGCAGACTTCCATATGCCTTTCTATATGGCATATGACCTTCACCATCTTGTCAGACACATATCACAGCATGGATGTGCTCCATAACCTTAGAATATGATCCCACAATGTCACACTACAATCAGATCATTCTCACTTACTTTCACATACTGTACAAAGGACTCATGGTATTGCAGACATCCAGCCTGCTCATATTCTTCCACAAACACAATAAAGGAAATACATCTCTTTCAAAGAAACATTATGGTTTGTACACACTGTTCATTATAACTTTCAAACATAGTATCTGTGTAGAAGACACTATGTTCTCTCACCTTGAGAAAAGCTATTGAGAAGTTAAAGTATGTATTGTGATAAAGTTGACTTGCTACAAACTTGTTAAAGTCATCAAAGTGCATGAACACAACAGCAATTATTAAAAAAAAAAAAAAAAAAAAAAAAGGTGTAAGCTCTCCTCCCCTAACAAGTGAAACAACACCAACATGGGAGAATCAGAGAGATTTCAGAGGTGAATCTGGCCTTGTTGGCATGGTGCATACTCGTAGCAGCAGGGGCAGGGAAACCTGCTTAAATGAAGTTCTGCTGGCAGGTGTTCGGTTGGATCCTTATCATCTGATGATCAAACAATGGCAGATTGTGTGGCAGAAGCTGTGGCAACAATCCCTGTTGCAGAAGACTTATACTAAGGTGCAGTAGAGTGAGGTAAATGTCAGTTGGGTAGCATATTAAACTGTCTATTAGGCTATTAATAGACATCATTCAGGCCAAACAAATTCACAACTTTCAAGTGCTTGCACTTGTTCACACTGGCACTGTGCTGGACATTGCCTAAATCTTGGTTATTTATTATTGTTGTACATGGTTGGATTATCTGCATTTTTCTATCACATAAAAAAGCAAAGTATCTTAAAGGCTGTCTCATTTAGAGACAGCGCAGTAAACCTGGTAAGTGTGTGAAAGTAGCCAGAAAATAAACTGAGCCCACTTGTCAACATTATTACATGCTACGTTTGGTAAACGGACTCGCTGTTACTTAAAGATTGCAGTGTAAAATTAGCATTAACAACTGAGCGAATGCAATTTCAGCGCTGAATTTTTGCATTATTCATTTGCCATATTGGGGAGAAACAGAATGAAATTGTGATTAAAATTGTGTGAAGAACACAGGGAGAATAAAAAAGAAGTCTGAAGTATGCCTGTCACAACCGTGGCATCTGTCTAAAAAGGGCCAGGGTTTTGTGGAGAATTCAAGTGAGCTATAAATTGTGAGATGATTCTTGCATTTTTACAGAACCTGTTATGGATGTGAAGGCCCTTTAATGCAGATAAATACTGGACAAATATTGATCTGTTGGCGGTTTATTTTTGCCGGCACACTGTAACAAGCCTGTAGCCCCCAGAAGTGGAATCCTGGCATTCACTGTTAGCGTGTAAAAATTCTCTTCCTCTGTTGTTTTTGCAACTGTATGAGTCTATAATATAAGCCTTTTTTTTTTGGTTATTCTGATTATATCCTCATCGCTGTCAGTGTGTCTTATTCCCACAGCTCATTCTCATCTTGTCCGTCATTTCTCCCGTGAGTTTTTGAGCTTTGTGTAATTACCCAGTTTGTTTGCACCTTGGCTCTAACCTGTCTTGTCACAGCCAGCTTGTGTTCACAGGAAGCATGTGTGTGTGCACGAGGGTTTGTATGCGCCAATCAGTCTTTAGCAAATATGGGTGTGACAGGCAAGAGCATGCAACAGTGCAAGTGTGTTTCTCAGCACATGTGTGCGTCACCCCGAGCCCACTCTGGCAGACACGGAGAGACAGAGAGAGGGACCTTGTCGTCTCTAATCCCTTTGTTTTGAGTCAGATTAGAGCTTTGCGAGGCGTTTGCGAGGCCTGCAGAATGTGGATTTAAGGATTAGTCTAATAAACAGAGGCTCTGTGGCACTCTGCAGCCCAGTGTGGAGATTACGCAGCACAGAGAGCAAGGAAAAGAGAGGGGTGGATTGCCCCTGTACCCACACCCCCACTCTTCATTTCCACCCTGACAAATGAGAGGATGAGAGGAGAAGAGACATAGAGGAGAAAATGGAAGGTGGATGAGTTCTCTTCACAGTTTCTGATCAGTGTAGCAACTTTCATCCATCTCCTCCCCTGCAAGGACTATAACTCTGATTCACATATGCAAGCCTTGAGATGCGTGACTCTTATGACCTCAACGAAATTTCATAATTATTGCCATTCATGGCAGGCTGATCACAAGGGATGTTCACTCATTCAGATAGAATGTTCAGCAATGCACAAATAATGCATTCAACAAGTATTCAATATTAACTGAGAAGTCTCAATGGAAAACAGCTATTAGTCCCTTGAAAAGCTCCTCAACATTTTCTAAAGCATACAATACTGTTGTAGACTGCTCAATGTCATTTTAGTTTCGCTTCATTTCAGTACAGTATGGAAATCAAGTTGCAGAGACTTGAAACTTGATAGAATGAGGTTCAAAGTTCAGAGTATATTTTATATTATTTCCGTAAGTGACCTTATTGTTGTGTGGCAGTGCAGATGAAAGGCAGCCTCATTTGTAAAGTCTACCGCTGACTGATGATGTCTTCACGTGCTAATGAGAGGCTCCAAAATCTCAGATATGAGAGCTTGCTGCACAACAGCATGGCATTCAAAAACCAACTTGTTGGAAATTCAAATGCAAATGACACATTAACCACTGACATCATGAAATTATCATGTGAATTTGACGTCTTCTTGGATGTCAGAGGCAGCATTACTCTTGTTGCAATGTGCTATTATGATGGTGGATTGTACAAAAATAACTGTAGTGTATCAATATCACAACAGTGTCAATGACAGGGGGAAAAAAACGTGCCAATTTATACAAATACAAATAGTGACACAACCAGTGAATACCACAACCGATCACACTTAATAAGCAAGCGATTTTTGCTATTTGGCTCAAAGAGGTGTTGGAGGTAATGGGGCGAGGTGTGTGGGAGAGAGAGTGATGAAATGTTTCCTGTCCTGCACGCCCCTCAGCTGTTGGCTCACAGATCATCTTGGATCCAAAATGGGCCGCAGTTTCCAGTTGAACTGGAGCCAGTCCCAGCCATCATTTTACCTTGTGTGCATGTGTGTGTGTGTGTGTGTGTGTGTGTGTGTGTGTGTGTGTGTGTGTAAGTAGTTTTTTTTTTTTTTTTTTTTCTGTGCATGTGTGTCTTTGTGTGTGTGCGTGCACTTTCAACATGCCAACCGAGATCGAAGACATGATTAATGACTCTTCATGGTGTGGAGCCTCTCAGTCAGATCCCCGTCCAAAGCACATACAAGGCAGGCTTGTGTGTGTGTATGTGTGTGAGACAGAGAGAAAGAGAGAGGTCATGGCTCACTTATAGATGTGGATTCATACAGGAATATTTATATATGCTAATATATGTGACTATGACTTTCTGTACACACATACACACACTTCTATCACACTGCAGGAAGTAATCAGGATGCCCGGCCCTGACACTAAAGCTCCCGCTAGCCTTTTCTCTAGACACACACGCACACACATTTTTTATGCAGCTTAAATTTGTTATTCATACAGTGCAATTGAAAATATGTTGTACATAATCAGATATTTGTTGAAAAAGCTATTAATTACTATACATCCTTAATACTAATTATGTTCACTGTGCACCCTCTGAAAAGATTGCACTGTTGAAAACAACAAATTAAACATCAGGATAATAAGGATTTGCACTAAAGATATAATGTCAAGTGTAAGCTGCTCTTAGGGGAAATATGAACATGTAATTGGATGCTTTGATAAACTGTATGTGTAATATTTTAATCTTAACGATATTCAAACCTTGAGTAAGACGCTCTTTCTAGAAACAAGATTCATGCACCTTTTTTGTCGATGTGCAATTAAATACAAGCTTCATACAACAATTTGCTTTTCCTCTTTATTCTCTCGCAACCTCTCTGTACTCCTCTCTCTCCCCATCTACTCTTTTGTTGCTCTCAGTCACTCTGTGTCTTCCGCTCTTTGTCTTTGTGAACAAACTGTGTAAACAACTTAATTTGAGCAGCAGCACAAAAACAGCAGAAAATTGAAGCCAAATGCTTTTATAGCCACAGTTTTGTCTTTTGTGATAACAGGGCCTTGTGTTTTGAATAGCCCATTTTTTTGCTATTCAAATTCCTTTCAAATTAAAAAAGAAAGAAAGAAAAAGACACCAACTTCATCTCATGTTGACAAAGAGTGTTGGAAGAGTGGATGAATTTTCTGATGGAGAGGCTCCATGCTGAGTTTTATCAGGCTTTTAGCTGCCAATCCTGTTGGATGATTGTTGCTTTTGGTTTGGTTACAATTGAATTAAATGAGCCAGGTGATGGCTGCTTTACAGACTTATAATCTGACAGTAAGATAAGATAAGATAAGATAAGATAAGATAAGATAAGATAAGATAAGATAAGATGCTTAAAGAGATACAGTAAGGGTAAGGGTGAGTAAGGGTCTCAATACAATACATTCAATATTTCAACTTATTACATAATTGTCATTTCTTCAAGAAATCAAATTTCATGATTTGAACCTTTTTGAGTTGCCAATCATAAGTACTGTATAGTCACATAATGTTGTCATCAAAGGAAATGTTGCATGCCCACCCACACAAACATATACATACTTATCACACACACAGACAAACACACACGACAAGATAAAGACGAAATAAAGACAAAACACAGGGTTCCTTGAAATTTATGGATGCTGGGTGATTTTGCGGCTCCACTCAATCTACAGAGTTTCATAAACTAAACTCTATATCTTGTGAAATTGTTGCTTTCCTCTGACATTGTCCTTTCAATACTCAAGTAGTATTTCATGAATGTTTTCCTTTTTTGAAGTGTAGGTGCTTCTTCATTTTCCGATTTTGCAATATTAGCTTCTTATAAACTACTGACAATAAAGAATTTGCCATCCAGTTGGATGTCTTATTTTCCCAACATTTTGAAGGAGACAAATCATTGGTTCTTGAAATCCATCTTCCAATGTTCTTCCAAATCTTTCTAATTTTCTTACAATACCTGAGGACATGTATGAGGAAGTCACTCTGCGTGCCATGTTTTAAACATCTATTTGAGGAGCTGGTGTCAAATTTATGAATTCCATCTCTACTATAGTATATATTCTTGTCATTAATTTATACTGAATTAGATGTAAATTTTCATTAGTGGTAATTTTATATGTGAGTTATAAACATCCCTTCCATTTTTCTATTTATTTATGTATTTATTTATTTACTTTTTGCTTCTACCATGCCAAGATCTGTATTCCATTTCTTATATATGTTTTCTTCATTCTTCATTGAATTCAGCTTGGTAAGAATATTGCATACAGCACCTATACTAATTATCTCTTTTTATCCCTTTTATTTAGAATAGAAATTGCAAATTCTTAAAAAATCTATGTTTTTTAGTTTATATTTATTCTTTAGTTCCTGCAATGAAAGTTCTGAGTTATGGTTTATAATATACGATAATTTCTGAATTCCACAGTTTATCCAGAATTCCCAGTGTAGTTGAATACTTATTGATGGGTTATTCAAAATTTGTATATGTTTTGGGATTTGTATTTCTTGACCTAGTTTTTTTTTCATTTTTTAACAAGCATTTAATGTACCATTAATATTTACTGGGGTTTTTTTTGTTTGTTTGTTTGTTTTTTGTTCTTTTTGCTTGGAGAAAAGATCTAGCACTAAACTATTAGGCTATAACTGATTTTCAATATCTACACATGGTTCCTCATTTGTATTGCTAATTCTATGACCAGTATAAATCATTTGAGCTGTGTTGTGATAAAACTCTAAATTGGGAAGGTTTAGGCCTCCCTCCTCTCAGGGATAATGCAATAATTTTCTCCTTAATCTGTGAGCTTTGTTAGACCAAATAAACAAAAAAAGAAGTGAGTTCACATATTTCAAAACAAACTTTGGTGGGGGTAATAGATATAATTATTTCTAAATAAAACATTAAATTAATCTCCATATCAGACCACCTGTCAATGTCTTGCTTAAGGTTTTTAATTAAGAAGAAAATCTTTACACAGCTTTAACTTATCTGCACTAATATAGCAACCCAGGTGTTTAATATTCCTTGTTTGCACTTTAAATTGTTAGCTTTGAAAATTAATAATATTTAATCATAATTTCAATAACATATGAAATGGAAGTATACAGAATGTATATTTCAGTTACCTGCTCTGATATTGACAACTGGAAACTGTGCAAGCTTTGTTGTATAGTTTAGTCAAGAGTATATAAGTCAGGATAGTTTGTAGCTCATACAGACGGTGTACATGCCCTGCTTGTGCACCACCCTCATTGGCTGCATTAAGAGTCATCTGGACAGGAAGCCTCCTGCAGTGTGATGGCCCTATAACAGCATCTATAGCACTCACACACCACCTTCATGCTTATTTGATAAATGAGAGCAGTGGCTGGATGGAATCTTTGCAGCTAATTGTCTTTGGGTATCTAGCCAATGTACATGTAACCATTACAAATGCAGTGAAATAATATGCACAGCAGAGCCAGGTCGACTGTGATCGGCGTGTTCCCACAGAGGGTTGTTTCTGCAGCATTTCTTCAGGCAGATTTGAGGCATGATGCAACAAAGCACAAAATACCTGCAGGCAATTTCAAACCATAAATGTACTAATGCACCAACTGCTGAAATATTGCTTTCAGTGGCCTGTTGTTTTGGCAATATTTTTGTTTCACTTTGTGTGGACTGACTGAATTTGCCACCTCAGCAAGAATTTGACATGTTTTGGGGGGGGGGTGCATGGTTTGTTTACAATTTTAATCTGTATATATCTTGTTGTGACAGAATGTGTCAGATGTGTCTGGTTTTTGACACATTAAAAAGCTAGTCTGCTCATTTTCCATGTGTGAGAAACAGTCTTGGAGCACGTGATAGGGTAAAAAACTGTCTCTTAAAATAGCTGCATCTGTATTTAAAGCCTTGTCTGTGTCAAAACAGTTTATATTGCCTCCTTCTTTTCTTTGATATTTGGATTCTGTTCTTGAAGGGGTTCATCTTGTTTGAGGCTTGCTAATCCATTGATATCATTAGCTTCCTATTAACTGGGTGTGATTTCTAGTTACAGTGGATTTACATTGTGTCACTTTCCATATTTCTCTTCCCAAGCTCTTATTTTCAGAGAAAAGGCCATTATCTGTACCAAACTTCACCTCTGTAATTTCCAAAATGAATTCTCCACCCTCCCTGTCGTCTTCCAATTACATTTCTCATTCTGCCTGGATTTCATGGTCACTTCACGGTCACACGCATGTCTCTTTTCTCCTTCATCTAACCACCCTTTCTTGTCTGTCAAGGAAACGCAGCTACAAGCAGGCTCATGCAGCTGTTTGCACAGTTTTGTGTGTCTGTTTGTCTGTCTACTGAGTCTGTCTGGGTGTTTGCATATAAATATGCATGTATCTGTGTGCCTGACTGGTAGCATACCATGAAATTACGGTATGTGACTAGTCGGAATGACAATAAGTCATTATACTTCTGATAAATGAGATAATCTGCTTCAGTGTGATGATCAGGGGAGGTTGGGCCGCTGTCACCGGAGTAATTAACAAGCAAAAGTTTTGGTGTGTGTGTGTGTGTACAAAGGTGTGTGCTTCAGCGACCTTGAGGAAAACACCTGTGTGGGTGGAATGTGATTGATATGCGTTCCAGATCTCGTGATTGACCCCCTCGTCTGTCTCAGCTTTATCCATCTATCTCTCATTCTGTGTCCTTTCTCCTCCTTCTCATGTGACAGCTACACACACGCACACAGAGCACACAACTGTGTTTCCGTCACTTCAGAGGACATTACATTGACTTACATTCACTTCCTGGAAATTTACCCTAACCATAACCACTTCTTGTCTAACCGTAACCCTGATTCTAACCATAACCTCACCCTAACCTAACCCTAACTTTAAACAAAGTCTTCAGCCTAAAATGTAATGAATTATGGGAGGCAAGTCCCCATATGTGACTGTAAACAGATTTAAGTCCCCTGGTACACATATTAACTGTGTATCAATACACTTGGGGGATATATATAAAATATATAATATTATGAGGGGGGTACTGTAACTATTTTTTGTTGAACATCAACCAGGTGTGTAACTTCTTGTTGTGTATCTTCTTGTCATGTTGCTAGGCAGCCAGCACTACAGGTGGAGAAGCTGCACAGAAGTATTGGGGTGGGCGGATAAACAGTTAAAGCATTTGACTCTCCCATAACACCAAAAAAGTGTCCTTCTTTTATTTCTGCTTGTGTAGGGATTAAACAATCGAGATAACATTTGTTAATCTGTCAATTTAGAGGTGCTATTAGAGCTATTGTTTACTTTGAAGGTAGCTGGGCTAGTTGCCTTGAATTAGATTGAAGCACCTGCTTCAGTTTTCTAATCACTTCCTAGCACCAGCTCTGTACTTACCAGACATGAGAGTGGTATTGATATTCTCGTCAAACTTTAAAGCCAATAAACAAATTTCCCAAAATTGTGAACATCTTTAACATAATCATAATCATATCCCTAACCTCTATCATATGTATTCAGCACACACTCATGCACACACAGCTGCACACACTCACAAAGCCTTGTTTGCCCATTGTTTGCATAATGCCAGTCACAATGTCCCCGCATTTTCTGAGCCAGTATCCCTCTCTATTTCCTCACCCTCCATTCAAGGTACAAACACATTAAGGTTGAACTCCTAATAGCCTGTGTGATGGATGCCGAAGCGTAATGAGCTCTTTATGAGACTTAATACCTACTGTTAATCAATGGACATAGCAGGGCACTTTTCAATACTACCTTCTAAGCATTTTAAAATGAGCCCTCATTGAATAGATTGACTCACATTCTGTATCATTCTCTCTCTTTCTCTCCCTTCTCATTCTTCCTCCACCCCAGCGTGCAATTAGTTACATCGCATATTCTGAATCAAATGACGCCTGTTCTGTAGAAATGCTGCTATCGCCTGCTCTGATATTGATAAATACTGTCCAAACTGAGAGATATTTTGATGAAAATGCAATGCTACGCATTAATGCAGTGGGTGGACTAGACTTTCCTTGGCCTCAAGCAATAGAAACATGGATGACCTATTTATTACCATAAATATCCCATACAGGCAGCTGCTGGAAGCGTTCCTGTCAATTACTGCTGGTTGTTGTATTGTTGTACTTTGATCTTTAGCTGCTAATGTAATGCGTTGCTCAAGGCCGCTGCACTAGTATCATGCTGTATTAGCATCATAATCATGTATAATCTGCATCCACAAGTATAAGATATGAATAGATTAAAAGTGGGCTGGTTGTGATGTAATAGATATGGACAGATCCGGCGTTAGTACAGAGGAAGTGTCTTGATGTACATCATCATGTTACATGTCTTGTTACAAGCTGTGTCAAGTTCAGGTAACACTATTGTCTCATTGCAGGTGCATACTGTATATGTGCATTTGAGTGTGTGTGTTTCTGGTGTTTGTGATATTCTGTGTGTGTGTGTGTGTGTGTGTGTATCTGCATCTGGGTGTGTTTGATTATCCCTTACAGCCTCTAAGGGAGCAGGATTCATTCTCACTCTGATAATGAGGGAGAGACTGGCAATGCCCTCAAGTCATTTTTCCTCTTCTTCCATCCTTCCTGTTGCATCCGGCTGCTTTTCGTTCTTTCTCACCCTTTACCTTTTTCCAATCTAGATAATCTGCGTCTCTTTTCCCATCATTGTTGTTTCTCTCTGCTTTCCGCCCACTTTTGTTTCTTTATTCTCTGCCCCTCCTTGTCATCATTGGTTATTTATGTGTCTGTAATCATGTGTTGCTGACATCAGTTTAGGATGACTGGACCATGTTTAAGTCACTCTTTGTTTTTATGTCATAGATTTAAATGCTGGCTGACTATTTTTCATCAGCCTGGTCGATGGTTGACTACTTCTGTGGACCACAGCGCTGCCAGCTCTGTTTCTCCCTACAATAGCCTTACTTATCCTGCATCAATACTCCAATGTGTCGTATATTTGCCTGGCTGCTCAAATGTCCATGCGCCACGCTCCCCCTTACCGAGTCACAGCAGTGCAATTGTTAATTCTATACCAACCTTTTGCTGTCTTTTCTACTCCTTCCATCTCTCCCTCGCTCTATCTCTATTTTCCAGGTGACTGAAGTGAAGACTGACATTACGGAGGCCCACTAGGAGGCCCCTCCATCTCCCCCCACCACCACCACCTCCTCTTCCTCCTCCTCCTCTACTCCCTGCTTCCATCTCTTCTCCCTTCATCCTCACCCACCCCACCCCCCACCCCCACCCCTCATCACCAGCATGGATCTGAAGGACCGTAGGCACCGCTCCCTGACCAGGGGTCGCTGCTCCAAAGACTCCCAGTACAACACCTCCACCCTGGACACAGATGAATGCCGTGTGCCTACCCAGAAGTCCTACAGCTCCAGCGAGACGCTCAAGGCCTTCGACCACGAGCAAAGGCTGCACTATGGCGGCTGTGTGACTGACCTGGTTCACCACGAGGCTGATGAGTACTCAAGGCAAGGTAGGTTTGTGGACCAATATGTCTCTTTCAAAAGCATTCTTACACAGTAGTTTGAGGCTCGATCCGTACAGTGCTGGACTGGAGACATTACATGAAAAATCAAGTCAATTTTATGACTTCAGTTAATTTTAGCTCATTCATATAGGAAATTAGACATAATGAAAAGTTGTTTCTGCAGGCTTCTCAATAAAGGAGCTCATGAGATGTCATATGATCCCAGGGTCATGAAAGACTTTCTTAATGTAGCAGATAATGAAAGCTGGCAACTGCAGCTAAAAAGCAGAAGGATGTAGCAATTACTTGTCAAAATTGTACCAATTATTTCTGATCTCAGTGCTGTTCCAATAGCTATGGTAAGTCATTTTCCTGTCCAGCACATACAGTATGATGGAGCCCAGCTTGGTTCTAAACACTTCCAGTTGCATTATATGATCCCTAAACATTTGCCATCACACATTCAACAGTCACATTGTTGCACATATAAAAGTTTCCCAGCTGTATGCTACTTTTAGCCACTGCATGTTTCTTGCAAGGCCACTGTGGCAACCTGTTAAGTAATCAGTTGACGTAAATGCTGCACTTTGCAGCAGAGGACCAAAGTAGACCTTTAGCACTGGCAAGCTTGTCATAATGAACTTCTGTATCCCCTGGCGAGCAAGTCAGCCGATAGGCCGATAGGTCATCTCCAAAGGGGTGGGCCTGCTCTCATAGGCATGTCTTTAAACTGTGTGTATGTCTGTGAATGTGTGTGTATGCACATGTGTTTATTGCAGAGGGACATGAAACAGGCGTTATTGATCCCTGGCTAGTGAAAGGAGTGAGACTCTGTGGGATTGATCTGTGCTAAGCTCTGTTTTCTCTGCATGGACACAGGCAGGAGAGGAAGAGAGCTCTGAGCAATACAACACAACAGTGCAGAAAAGAGTAAATATCCCCCCTTAAAAATAGAAAACTATATATGGATAGCCCCTGATTGTATTATCAAGGTTTTCAAATGGAAAATTGTAGCTTGAAAAAGTAGACCCACTGTCAGGGTTACATGTCTGACTGTGCATGGTTTCAAGTAATCTAAGAAATGGATCAATCTCACAGTAGTTTAAAGCATAAAAATCATGTGAAATGGCACACATACACAGAAGATTTTTTTTTTTTCAAAGAAAAGAATACACCAGAACAGAATACTTTGCTCCACGGAGGCAAAAGTAACAATGGAAAATGGCAGATTGATTGGCGGGATGCATGAAAGAGTGGAAATCAGTGGTGTGTGCTGTCCGGACACACTCCACTGCTGCACTGAGCTGACCTCACACCAGACGATAGTTGGTCGATACCACAGTCCTCTCAGCCTATCAGCTCCCTCTAAAGCCCAGTGCCACAGATGCATCGTGGGAAGTGTGGCCACAGGAGACCAACAGTGTTGCAGCACCATATGGACTGTGACACCACGGGAGGAGGAGTAGTGCTGGAAGGAGGGAGACAGAAAAGGAGTTAGAGTGAGAACGACGGAGCAAGAGAAGCAGCAGATGAATAGAGTTTTCTTCATCTTTCAAACAGATATTTTTATAGCTGGTACATGAGAGAATGAGCAACTGAAACAATGTGTCAATTGTCTTTAACAGTTTGTGGTTAAGAGGCAAGATGGTGCGGGTAGACAAAAATCTTTTTTTTCCTTCACCACCACCAGTAACTACTAAAATGGGGGCATAGAGGAGACTGAATTCAGATAGTACCCTTGTTGTTTTGTTGAATATCTAACAAATGCTTTGAAGGGGAGGTTGGATATTTGAACTGACCTGGAATGTTAGTTATTCATGCACTGATAGGGCCACAATAGAAAATGTGATTAACTTTGATTAAATTATAATGATGTTGTTCTTTTGGTTGGGCAAGCCATCATGGCGTTCCTGTTTCTTGCTGAGAAGTTTTGAGGTCATCCGTAGCTATTCTCAGACTGCAATTGGTTATGTGTAGCACAACCAATTTACAGTTCTGTGGTGTGTTAATGCATATTGACTTCCCTTTACAGCTATCATTAGATTCGTGTGTGAGACAAAAAAGGTGTGAGTCATGCTCAGGATCTACTGGAGCACCCAGTGAGCATTTGCACTCTCACACACACACACAATCATACAAACTATTGAATACTAGTCTTGAGCACCCTACTGACTCACCTACACTAGCTGGAGAAAAGTTTATATTCTACCTATATTTATCTTGATGATTTTAACTGCTATCCTAACACACGCAAACACTGCTTAGGCACAGATGTAATTTCAGAGAAAATAATTTGCATTGAGTTATGCAGCGCAAATTATTAGCAGTACAGCAGATGTCCTCAGGATGTGTCCTGAGCCAAATCAAAGGTTTTGGGATTTTTGGAGCAAAACTGCATCATGACTCACTTTTCTTGGATTATCAATAATGTTTTTCATTGCACAAACATGTAGATGCCAGTTTTTGCAATCATGTTACAGCTCTAACAAAAGTTTCTCACTGGACTCACTATAAGTACTACAGTTGTGTTATACTGTAGCTGCACTGCTGTAGTTACTTTCCAAAATAACTCACTTACTGCACATCATTATGCATGAAAATCATCACTGGAATTTCAGTGTTTCTTGAAGCATAAGTTCAACTTAAAAAAGGAACATCATCTCCCTTTGGAACCGTATTTGGAGTGTGTTTGGGGTACAGTATATTTGTGTTTAGTGACTCTATGCCTCCCGGGCAAGAAATATTTTCTCTGGATTTACCTCCTGGGCTATTAGGAAACTGTTTGCTGCTTTAAAAGGAGGTGAGATGAACTGATGTTATTGGCCTTTATTTAGGTCTGCCCCAAGCCTACTTGCTGATAATGTATTCCTCCTATATCCAGTGTATTCATCCTGCTGCAGCCCCTTTTCCACATTTTGGCGTGTTGTACCAGGATAACTTTTAACATGCTGTAAATAGACTGCAGGAAAAAAATGGTCCACTGAGAAGAATTGATAAGAAAGTACTGTTGTACTATACAATATATCGTTGTTAGATGTTAGAGTGTCTACTTCAATGTATGAAACTATATCGGGCACTATTTCAGAACATAAAAATTCTTTTTCTTTTCAGTTCATTTTCAGTTTTTGAACTCTAGGTTTCCCAAACGGCTTTGATAAAGCAGGTTCAGTTGTGTATTTCAATTCACTCCTCCTTGCTTTTCATTGGATCTCAACTCCACTGTTACCCCATTACACACTTATTAGCTAGTCTGCTCGGATATGCACAGCCAAATAACACATTCTTTCCTCGCCATAACATGCAGCAGTCTGGAAAGCTCATTATGAGTGTTCGCTATTTAACACTACAAAGCAACATATTTGAGAACATCAGTGATTCCAACAAGGTACAAGCCTCATTCACATATAACCAGAAATATCAGGGACACGTTTGTTTGCTTTATTTTACATACAAATTTGGAACTAGTTTCAGTTTCCTTTCATGTTTTGCAGAGAGTTAGTATGGGGTGAATTTGCGCAGATAACTGCTGAACAGATAATCCCATGACACAAATACAAATATGACAAATGTGTTTACTCTAATATGCCACTTTGAGCAGTGAACAAAAGCGAACTACCCCGCCAGCTCTCCTACTGCAGTCTCTTTTTGTTTGTCTGCTGTCTTTCACCTTTCTGTCTCTCTGATCTTTCAACCCATACGCTACATCTCCTGGTCTCTCTCCCAGCCTTTCTCTGTAGCTCCTATTCAGCACATCCCAGGGGTGTGTCGTCCCTGCTGGTCCACCTCTAGACAGCAGGTATTATCACAGCCACTGCAGTCTCTAGAAGCTTTGGCCTTTCCTTTTAGAAGGATCTAAATGAGCCCTTCTACATTCTTCTCTGCTGCTTTGCCCCTAGGGCTGGAAACCACACAGAGAATCCACCACCCACCTGCCTGCTTCACTGCCTGGACAACACTCAACATCATCTACTATCCCTACTTATTGTATCTCTATCTCTCTCTGAGAGTCTGCCTTCCCATCTATCACTTTTTTCTCACTTTCTTTTATGTCCTCTTTTGCTCTTCTGTCACACCTTTCATGCCTCATTCTCTCTTTTTTCCATTTTTCTCACCCTTGCTGTTCCTGTATTGTTGCTTTCATGGTCATATTTGTTATGTTGAGGCCCTCTCTTAGGCTTTGAGAAGCAGCACACTGTGTGTGTCTTTGTGTTCAAGTTCAAGCAGGGTTTGACCGCTATCTGAGCTCTATAGCCTTGACTTCTTTACTGACACACCAACATGTGCATGTATGTGCTCCTCTTATCAGAATGATCCCATTCAAACCTGTGAGCTACCTGTCATTATATGTATGCAGCCAGCTCTAAGCTACCTAAGAGCTGGCTGCATACATATAATGACCATGTTTACCTCATTCTGCATTCCCTTTTCTCCACCAACTTTGATGTGACAAATGACTACTGTAGCCAAGGACAGCTTTATCCAAAAACTCTGCCAAAGTCTGCCACTCGCATCCTGGCATGATTGCCTCCACTGCCAGTATTCAAGACCGAATGGCAAGGAAAATGCACTGCTGGGTGGAAGGAGGAGGTTTTGTGCTAACGAAGCATCCACTGCTTCTTCTGTCCCTCTGTTATTTGGAGAGAAAAGACCCCCCCCAGTTTCTGAACAAACAGCAACAGCAGCTGCCTCTCATAGTGTGTCCACTTCAGTGAGAGTCAGGGACTAACCCTTACTCTCAAGAAAGACCAGCCTGCTTTTTGACAGTGTTTACAGAAACCTCCACGACAGGATGAGAGGAAGCTGCTTGACAAGGATATAACTGTGATTTATCAAGTCCTTGACCACTTCTTAGCAAGAGGGATGTGTTTATGGTCTGCAAACTACTGGATCTTTGCAGACTTCTGTTCAGGAGTACATTTCTCTGCCACCACCTCATAGTACAACTATGTTCACGGGTGAGGCACTAGTGAGGGTTCATGGACGACTTTTACTGCTTGGGGCACCAGCACAGTGGTGGGTTGAATTAGGGGAATAGAGCGCACCTGCCATGTGTTTGGCCTCCTGGTGAAGCTTATTGCTTGCAGCGGCTGGTGACACAGCACATGTCTGTTTGTAGCTCTCCACAGGCCAAGAGCATGATTAACAGAGAAAAGGACTGCAGTGCATAGAAAATTGGACTTTCAAATTAGGAGTAAACAAGTGCAAAAATCCATAGACATAAAATAAAATACAGATTGTTTGTATGCTTCTTTGTGTGTATGCATGAACACATGCTGGTGTGTGTCTGTGCATTCCATTGGTTTACAATCAACCTGGACTGCTGATGATCAAAGAGAGAACAAAGCAGCTGCATGCTATTAAAAATAAATGGCGGTGAGATTAAATACAATCCCTCCCCTCTTCCTCCGATCCCTCTTTATCTTTGTCTTCTCCCTGGCATTCTGCGACTCTGCCAGCTGCTGACACTCAAAAGCATCCCGTAGCTGCAGCAATAGAGCAGAGGAGTCACTGAAGAATATCCCGGAGCTGACTCCATTCCTCCAATCCACAACACACTCCAACTCACCCCATCCCCATGTTTGCTCCTTTATAGACCCGAAACTGCTCATGTGGGTTTGCATGTGTGGCCCTTATACATTCAAGGAGGTCTTCAAATGGAGACTTAACTCAAAGTAACATCTGGTCCCACATTTGGCACTCATAGACACACACTCAGGATACTGTACATGTCAAAAGGGCAGAGTTTACAGACTCACATCAGCTCTTTTCCTTGCAACACAGATGTGTCTGTATGAAGTGCTAGTCTGTGTATGTTTGTGAATGAGAAAGAGTGATTAATAGTTGTTTTGGGACTATGTTGAATGATTGGCACTAAGTACAAGTCTATGAGAACCTGATGTACCCTTGGGATTCACTCACCACTCAACCCAGAGTACACCTCAGCTTAGTTTGTCAAATTCAGTCTGTGCTATGAAAGTGAGAGTGCTAGCTTTTAGCACTGACACTGGCACAGGTGCATGTGCACATTCATGCAAACACTGGGTAACAAATGAGACAAATAATAGGGAGAGGCCAGGGAAATGCACGTTGAAGTTGCCAGCTATTTAGCACCGATGCTGGCTCTTATTCATGTGCACGCATACACAAACACACACACACAAATATAGGGTAACAAACAAAACAATTAAGTGACAGCGTCCAGGGAAATGCATGCTGACATCTGCAATTTTCTTAGAGTAAAAATCATTTATCAGACAATGTTGTGTGGGTTTTGTGAGAGTTGAGTTAATCTATGTTTACTATGTAATGACCCTCTTTGACTCTGCTTTGGCAGCTTTTGATAAATGAGGCAGATTGTAAATGTCACTGTTATCAAGTGTTTTTCTTTCTTTCTCAGCCGAGTCACTTGCTTCCTAGGCTGTAATTAAACATGTTCCCCAGCCACAGGCTTTGACTGTGCGTGTATGTGTTTGTGTGTGTGCTAATGTATGCCATTCTTATGCATGAGTCTGTTTTGATGCTAGTTCCGTCCTTGCTTTAGTCACAAAAATGATACTGTAATGCCGATGATTTGCTTTCCAGTTGATGTTGCTGCATGTGTAAATTCAAAACTTTAATCAGTGTGGGATTATCATGCAGATGAATACACAAAATCAAGAATGCTATAGATTCAGAGAAAGGTGCTTCAGACAGGGTAGGCAGAAGATGGATGAATTCCATATGTAACTGATAGTAAACAGTGGGGTGCTTTGATATATAAAAATAACAGATGAGACGGAGGTTAAGAGTGGCTTACTCCACCAAAAGAGTATATTATCATGCTTATAAAAGGGCCACTAACCACAAATATCAGTTGTTTTTTAAAAACATGTTGTCAGTTTAACCTATGATTAGGCTCGTTTTTCTAGTGAGGGTAAGAGCTGACTCTTATTTGCCAGCTGTTGCCATAGTTACCTGCAATTTAATATACCTTGTGCAGTGAGTTAGATTGGTGGTTAAATAGTCAACCAAGATTTAGATGTGCCTTAATGGACATCTGCTAGCCATGCAACTGAGTTTTTTTTTTGTTGTGGTTGATTTTGTTTGTGTCAGTACACCATGACATCATTGTGGGGTAACAGGTGCAACAGAGCACACTTCTGACCACATCCAAGACATGAAAGTTTTAAGTAGAATTATTTTTATCATCATTATTATTTTTATTTTTTTTTAGAGAACTTATTGTTCTCTCTTATTGTCTAAAAAATAGATAATCCTGGTAAAAGATGGTGCAGTCTATTTGTTTGCTTAGGCCCACATTTGTGAGACATGATCATTAGCATAATCAACACCCCTAAAATTGCCATATAAGGCTCCATGTTCCACTCCAAAATATGAATCCAGGTGATGTTACACTATCAGCTGCAATACAAGATGATAGCGGACACAGAGCTGCAGAGAGACACAGAGGCAACTGTTGGAATGAGAAAAGTTTCTAACAATTACTGAAATGTAGAAGCTGCTGCGCCAAATATGGCCATAAAAATGATAAAATCTAAAAAAAACCTTTCAGTTAATTGGCGGCCATGATGATGATAATATGGTGAACAGAATATTATATTTAAACTCCTCCAAATTAATTCAGATTAGGGCATTGTAATTGTAAGTCAAACAAATGTTTCTCCCCTGAGAAGAAAGGCAGAGATGATCTGTTCATGACTCATACGACAGGTCTGGACCACTCATAAATTTAATTCGTACCTAAGAGAAAATTCTAAGACAAGAACAATGATGAATTCCACAAATTTCTTGTGCATCTTAATAATAAATCTGTTTGTACAAGTGGTTCTTGCATGAGGCCCAGTGTGTGCATACATGCCCTCTTAACGTCACGCTCTAATAACCTTCTAACCTACTAAAGAGATACAGCATATCCATATTCATATATTCTATATAGTATTCCTGGATGAATACTGCAAAAGATCCACACACAATTTGTGTATTTATTCATAGATGGGGGTTTACCCACTCTCTGCCTCTCAATAGTGAATGTGTGTTGCTTCCATACCATGTGCCTGTACAAATCTACACATGCATTACAAATATTTAATGATATGTTATATTAACTCTCCAACATTCCTGAAAAACCTTCAATTTTACTTTTTACTCAATAGATGTCAATTGAGTATAAGCAACAATGATGCAGTCTAGTCAACTTTGACCTCCTGTTCATGGATGGGAGGTGTTTCACTGCTTAGTGTTACACATCTCAGAGACAAGACCTCCTCCAGAGTGCATGGTGTAGTGTCATGTCCTGTCATGTCCTGTCCAACCCAGACTTCTATCCTCTGGGCAGGGGTAGAACTAGCCCAGGGATGGATAACATCTGTCACACCTATTTTAGGTCTCCTCATTAGGAGGTGTTAGGCCCCCCATGGCTCAGGCGGGTGCCAAAAGAACGGATGTCATCTGGGAGGTGTGGGATGTGTTTGACCATGACACTCCTATTTGGGTATATCTGTAAGGTTGTTACTGTGCTGCTAATGGT